>NC_053393.1:213880979-214186733 GCF_905171765.1 Bufo bufo
AAGTTACCACTCGCCCGCCCGCCGCCACCACCAACACTAGCACTACAGCCGCTTCACTTGATCTGTCAGAGGAGTTATTTATACATCAGTTGTAAGTGATGAGCAATCATTATTGCCAGAGGATGTAGATAACAGGGATATGTCTCAGTCAGGCAGCATTACACACATGGACGTACAGTGTGATGATGATGATGTTGTACCCGCTGCTGCTTCCTTTGCTGAGTTGTCAGATACAAGTGAAGCGGTTGATGATGACGATGTGTCCGTGGATGTCACGTGGGTGCCCGCTCGAAGAGAAGAAGAACAGGGGGAAAGTTCAGATGGGGAGACAGAGAGGAGGAGGAGACGAGTTGGAAGCAGGGAGAGGTCGTCGCAAGGAGCTAGTGGCACAGTCAGACAGCATGTATCGGCACCCGGGGTCAGCCAGACAGCGCGCCAATCAACGCATGCTATTGCCACCACCAGAATGCCGTCATTGCAAAGCTCAGCAGTGTGGCATTTTTTTTGTGTGTCTGCCTCTGATAACAGCGATGCCATTTGCAACCTGTGCCAAAAGAAACTGAGTCGTGGGAAGTCCAACACCCACCTAGGTACAACTGATTTGCGAAGGCACATGATCTCACATCACAAACGCCTATGGGATCAACACATGAGGAGTACAAGCAGCACACAAACTCAAAGCCACCATCCTCCTCCTGGTCCAGCATCTTTAGCCACGTCAACCACTGCTGTCCTCCTTGCCGTCTCTCAACCACCCGCCACTCCGCCTCTCACCTTCAGCAGTTCCTGCTCATCTGCCCACAGTCAGGTGTCTGTCAAGGAAATGTTTGAGAGTAAGAAGCCAATGTCACAGATTCACCCCCTTGCCCGGCATCTGACAGCTGGCTTGTCGGAACTCTTAGCCCGGCAGCTTTTACCATACAAGCTGGTGGAGTCTGAGGCCTTCAAAAAATTTGTAGCTATTGGGACACCGCAGTGGAAGGTACCCGGCCGAATTTTTTTTTTCACAAAAGGCAATCCCCAACCTGTACTCTATTGTGGAAAAGGAAGTCATGGCATGTCTGGCACACAGTTTTGGGGCAAGGGTCCATCTGACCACTGATACCTGGTCTGCAAAGCACGGTCAGGGCAGGTATATCATGTACACTGCGCATTGGGTAAACGTGCTGACTGCTGCCAAGCATGGAATGCGTGGCTCTGCAGATGAGTTGGTGACACCGCCATGACTTGCAGGCAGGCCTGATGCCACCTCCTCTACTCCTCCTACTCCATCCTCTTCGCTATCCTCCTCGACTGAGTCCTCTTCTGCTGCTGCGTCTTGCTCCACATGAACTGGACCCTCCAGCTCCCCAGGGGCTATTCCACATCCCGGATACGACAGTGTCACGCCGTCTTGGGGTTTACTTGCCTGAAAGCAGAGAGTCACACCGGACCAGCAATCCTGTCCGCCCTGAACGCACAGGTGGATCAGTGGCTGACCCCGTACCAACTGGAGATCAGCAAAGTGGTGTGTGACAACGGAAGCAATTTGTTGGCGGCATTGAATTTTGGCAAGTTGACACATGTGCCGTGCATGGCACATGTGTTGAATCTGATCATACAACGCTTTGTGCATAAGTACCCAGGCTTACAGGATGTTCTGAAGCAGGCCAGGAAGGTGTGTGGCCATTTCAGGCGTTCCTACACGGCCATGCCGCACTTTTCCGATATTCAGCTGCGAAACAACATGCCAGTGAGGCGCTTGATTTGCGACAGCCCGACACATTGGAATTCAACACTCCTAATGTTCGACCGCCTGCTCCAACAAGAAAAAGCTGTCAACGAGTATTTGTATGACCGTGGTGCTAGGACAGCCTCTGCAGAGCTGGGTATTTTTTTTGCCACATTACTGGACGCTCATGTGCAATGCCTGTAGGCTCATGCGTCCTTTTGAAGGCACCTAGTCAGTCGCACCGAAGACACCATCAGCGACATCATCCCATTTGTTTTCTTCCTGGAGCGTGCCCTGCGAAGAGTGCTGGATCAGGCCGTAGATGAGCAGGAAGAGGAAGAGTTGTGGTCACCATCAACACCAAAAACATTCTTATCATCATCGCTTGCTGGACCTGTGGCAACGCTGGAAGAGGAGTCTGAGGAAGAGGAGTCAGAGGAGGAATGTGGCTTTGAGGAGGAGGAAGACCAACCACAGCAGGCATCCCAAGGTGCTCGTTGTCACCTATCTGGTACCCGTGGTGTTGTACATGGCTGGCGGGAAGAACAGACCTTCAATGAGATCAGTGAGGATGAGGAACGGGACATGAGTAGCTCGGCATCCAACCTTGTGCAAATGGGGTCTTTCATGCTGTCATGCCTGTTGAGGGACCCTCGTATAAAAAGGCTGAAGGAGAACGACCTGTACTGGGTGGCCACGCTACTAGACCCCCGGTATAAGCAGAAAGTGGCTGCAATGTTACCGAATTACCGGAAGTCGGAAAGGATGCAGCAGTTCCAAAACAAGTTAAAAAAGTATGCTTTACACAGCGTATAAGGGTGATGTCACAGCACAACGGGAATCTAACAGGGGAAGAGGTGAAAGTAATCCTCCTCCTACCACGACCACGCCGGCAAGGACAGGACGCTTTACAGACGTGTTGTTGATGGAGGACATGCAGAGCTTTTTAAGTCCTACGCATCGCCACAGCCCTTCGGGGTCTACCCCCAGAGAACGACTCGACCAACAGGTAGCATACTACCTCGCCTTAACTGCAGATATCGACCATCTGAGGAGCGATGAACCCCTTGACTACTGGGTGTGCAGGCTTGACCTGTGGCCTGAGCTATCCCAATTTGCGATAGAACTTCTGGCCTGCCCCGCTTCAAGTGTCCTGTCAGAAAGGACCTTCAGTGCAGCAGGAGGTATTGTCACTGAGAAGAGAAGTCGCCTAGGTCAAAAAAGTCTAGATTACCTTACCTTTATTAAGATGAATGAGGCATGGATCCCAAAGGGACTGACAGTGGGGGATGCATTTGACTAAAAAAGGCCTGATGAGATGCCTTGGGCTATAAAATGGTCCACACGCTGCTGTATTTAATCTCTGCATGCCGGATGACTTGCGTGACTTCTCCGCCACCAACTAGGGTTCAAGCCGCAATGTTTTAGTGCACTTTCTGCCTGGAAAACATCAATTTTCCCGGCCGCTACAGCAGCGGCTGCAACAATACCTAATTTTTCAGGCATGTGTACATGCCTAATTTTTCTGGCCTCTGGTGCTGCACTGTGGCTGCAAAAACAAAACAAAAAGGCACATACATGTGTCAATTCCCCTTCGTGATCGTTACCTTGTTGTGGTGAAGGGGCTTGCGTATCACAATGAAGCGATCACCTCTATGAGTATGTTGGCAATGTTGGCACACCCCAGATAATAAGGTCATTGCTTCATTGTGAACAGACCAAAAGCGATTGGCTGGATAATTTTGCATAGAAAAAACATTAATTTTCTTTGTGATCATCTAAGGTGATCATTAAAGCCTACTAGGCCAACAATGGGCCCACACTGCAGAATCATTGTTTTCTGGGTCACTTAACTGTCACTGAACTACCTCAGCATGACCATAGGCTTTGAAAAATCCCCATCGCCTGAAATCTCCCAAACGTGCGCACGAGCACAGTCATCACTACACCAAGATTGACGCATAGAGGAATAAAATTTATGTCATGAGTGTGTCAACTATTGACAACTCTTTGCGGTTTTCTAAAATCTATTCAATATACGTCTCCTGATAGGGAACGTAACAGATATTAAACTGATAAGAATAGTACTACTTAATCAATCAAATATAACAAACAAAGAAATCCCTCAAAGGGACACAGGGTGTTGTATTTTAGGCAGGAGAAAGTCAGGGTGTTTGTTATAGGTTTCTGGTACAAGAGAATCTATACCACTAGCTGATTAAAATCATTAGGAAAGTCCAAGTATATTGGATACAAGATGTGCACATGAATACTGGCCACTGACCCTGGAATTGTTACTCCTGAAGGTTTTAACATGTTCCCAAGTAATATGTTGGTTTTAAAAGGATTATAATAAAATTGAGTTTTTATATTACTAGTCGGAGGAGTTGCATAAATACGCTTGGTCCTAGTGACCGTTAAAAAAATTAAGAATTTAGTACTACTTAACACACCACTCATATAGGGTGGCACAGTACATTGCACGGCACACGCGCAGTGCCCCAAATTGGAAGTAAGAGGACCGACCAAGCATCTTTTTCCATCTCCCGGTTCTTAAAATCTATTCCATACACCGGCCCATGATAGGGGACAAAACAGAGATTAAACTGGTAAGAACAGATTTTTTTTTATTTAAAAAAGAGGACAGCCTCTGCGGAGTTGGATATTTTTTGGCCGCGTTACTCATGCACAATGGCTGTAGGCTCATGCATCCTTTTGCGGAGGTGACAAACCTGGTCAGTCAAACCCAAGGCAACATCATCGACCTCATCCCATATGCGTTTTGTCTGGAGCGTGCCCTGCGAAGAGTACTGGATCAGGCCGTAGATGAGCATGTAGAGGAAGAGTTGTGGTTACCATCACCACCAGAAGCAGCCTTGTCGTCGTTGATTGCTGGACCTGCGGCAACACAGAGAGAGGTGTCTGAAGAAGAGGAGTCAGAGGAGGAAGGTGGCTTTGAAGAGGTGGAAGACCAACCACAGCAGTCGTCCCAGGGTGCTTGTTGTCACCTTTCGGGGACCCTTGGTGTTGTACGTGGCTGGGTGGAGGAAGAGACCTTCAATGACGTCAGTGAGGACAAGGAACGGGGCATGGCTAGCTTGGTATCCAACCTTGTGCAAATGGGGAGTTTGCAGTTGTGCAAATGGACTGTTTGTGGTTGTTTGCGGTGTGTTAAACGGGGAGTTTGGTCTGTCAGAGTTTGGTCTGTCACTGTGAAGCGGGCGTAACCCTTACACTACCTGATCAATACAACATCATACCTGATCGTATACACACACTGGATGTTTTAAAGCACGTTATTCCAAACAATTTAGGAATGTTAGGTGATTTATTGCCTTTATGGGATAAAACTCGACTCTGCGTCAACTATGTAATTTTCCATGGGAGTTTTGCCATGGATCCCCCTCCGGCATGCCACAGTCCAGGTGTTAGTCCCCTTGAAACAACTTTTCCATCACTATTGTGGCCAGAAAGAGTCCCTGGTGGTTTTAAAATTCGCCTGCCTATTGAAGTCTATGGCGGTTCGCCCGGTTCGCCTGTTCGCGAACATTTGCGGAAATTCGCGTTCGCTGTTCGGGAACGGAAAATTTTATGTTCGCGACATCTCTACTCATGTGCAGCTGCCCTACATTCATTTCTATGTGGTAACCAAAAATATATGAGCGCTGACTCGGCTTTTTCCATTAGCCCCATAGAAATCAATGGGAGCGGACGCCGCACAAGTGTGGTGTGCTCCCATTCACAACTGCGGGGAGAGCGTCTGGTGGTGGCTGGGCACGGAGAAACCTAGGATCCTCCGGCCACCACCTTCCACGCTCTGTTCTCAGTGTCTCAGAGGTGGGACCCGCATCTATCAGAGGATGGGGGCATATCCTAGCAATATGCCACCATTGGCTCAGATGGGACTACCCCTTTAAACACAAGCGATTTGGCACATCAATCTCTGGCTATCAACCAGTGCTATTTACTCTCTGCTCTTATGTTTTAGCACATTATTATTTACCCAGTTAGGTTAAAACTAAACTATTATCAAAATTGTATTTGAAATTCATCCTTTTAGGTTAAAAAAAATGATTACCTCACTAACTTTAATTTAGAGAAAATAAACCAGCTGAAGAGTCATATACAATAGAAAATCGAAAATCATATACAATAGAGAAGCAGCAGGTTAATGTCATTTGTTGCTCTTCAAGTACATTTTGTTTGATTTTCCTCATCATTTGTAAAGAATAATCCTAACATCAATGCAGTGAGGCGTGACCATACTTGAAATAAAGAAGGAACATTGCACGGCTTCCAGTTCTAATGATGTATTGTTCTAACATGTAATCAAATAAAAATTCTGTTGACCTTCTTGTTCGGATTGTGACATTATAAAAATAAGTACATGTGTTGTTAGTGGTGTGAAAAAGTACTAAGGTAGAAAAAAATTGTTACCTTTATTTGGTAAATACAATAGCATTATTTCTACTATATGTTAAATATATAAATCCTTCATACATACTAAACTTCTCAAGATGCAAGTAGACTGTAGAAATCCATATATCTTATATTTCTACTTTGATGAGGGCCTTTCACCACTCCTGACACTCCTATGTTATGCCATTCCTTTATTATTTCTACTAGAAGTTATGAATGAATTGCTATTAGCCTTCAGTAACGGTACAGAGGGGAGGTAACCAGTTAGGGGTATGTACCTGAACAGTCTGAAAATGGCAGCACTGATTGGATAGAGTCAGTCTGTGCAGGTACACCCCCCAACTGGTTACCTCCCCTCTGTACACTTAATGAAGGCTAATAGCATTTCATTCATAACTTCTAGTGCAAATAATGGCACAACATAAAGCCATAATAATAGATTCTCCAGAATTGCTATTACATGTGGAATGCATTGAGCTATTAAAACAGGCATGTCAGGAGTGATGAAAGGTCCTCTTTAATAATTTTCCACTGTCTTGAAAAGAATGCATCCTATTAAAAAAATAAACAAAGCACCTACATAAAAAAAAAAATAATATAATGGTTGGCTGGAAACTACATCTTTTAAAGTATCCGTCTAGGGGTAATCTAACAATCTTTACTTCAGATGCTTCATAGATGTGAAAAAGAAAAATTTTATATTGTCCAATATTACGCAGTTTTAGCTCAATCAGGAATTTTCAGGAATGGACACTGTTTGGGCACAAGACAGGGCTCAGTATCAAAGAGCGCCATTTGGATTTTGGAGCAAGGATTTTGCTGGAATGATTTTCATACACTATTTCACATTTGCAGAGAACCTGAGCCCTAGTACATGGGATAGCTCCAAGAAGTGACCCCATTTTGGAAACTACCCGTCTTAGTATTCATTCAAGAGTGCACTGAGCATTTGATCTTAGTGGTATTTTTGCATAAATCAATGCACGGTGGATGCTACAGCATAATCAATCACTGAAATGGATCACTGCCTATTTTGGCCTTCTGGATACAACATCATTTTTTTTTTTTTTCACTTTTTCCAAATAGGTAACTGTATGAGGGCTTATTTTTTGTGGGTCAAGTTTTAGTTTTTACATACAATATACAGAAAAATAAAAATTCTAAAACTTTTGTGTTTTTTATGGCATTCGTCATGCAGTATAAATGCAATGTTAACTTTATTTTGGGGGTCAGTATGATAATAGCATCATTTATTAGAAGTAAAATTAACAAACAAATAGTAATTCTTTGTTTTCTTTTGTACATTGATCACTGCACTTTGAAAAAGACAAGGCGGTCACTAGCCATTCTTAGACTAGGTCGTAGAAAGACGGTGGGTTAGCCTAAGTGCTATGCAGAGCTCCCGTAAATGCAGAGCAGGAGTCCGCCTCTCACATGATAGCCGGTTTCCTGCTCTCATGGCCTGGATTAGCAGAAGCGCCATACTGGGCCATTTAAACCCTTAGATGATGACATTAATTGCGTTCACAGCATCTAAGTGGTTTAGTAGGAGAGGTATCTGGGGGTACGGCGCACCTGTTCTCCTGAACAGTGGATGTCCCAGCAGTAGAACCCCCATTGATCTAATATTTATTCCCTATTCTGTGAATCATTGGGACAATACCAAATAGTTTTTATATTTTAAGTTTCTTTTTACAAACCGGATTCCAAAAAAGTTGGGACACTATACAAATTGTGAATAAAAACTGAATGCATTGATGTGGAGGTGCCAACTTCTAAAATTTTATTCAGAATAGAACATAAATCACGGAACAAAAGTTTAAACTGAGAAAATGTACCATTTTAAGGGAAAAATATGTTGAATCAGAATTTCATGGTGTCAACAAATCCCCAAAAAGTTGGGACAAGGCCATTTTCACCACTGTGTGGCATCTCCCCTTCTTACAACACTCAACAGATGTCTGGGGACCGAGGAGACCAGTTTCTCAAGTTTAGAAATAGGAATGCTCTCCCATTCTTGTCTAATACAGGCCTCTAACTGTTCAATTGTCTTGGGCCTTCTTTGTTGCACCTTCCTCTTTATGATGCGCCAAATGTTCTCTATAGGTGAAAGATCTGGACTGCAGACTGGCCATTTCAGTACCCGGATCCTTCTCCTAAGCAGCCATGATGTTGTGATTGATGCAGAATGTGGTCTGGCATTATCTTGTTGAAAAATAAAGGGTCTTCCCTGAAAGAGATGACGTCTGGATGGGAGCATATGTTGTTCTAGAACCTGAATATATTTTTCTGCATTGATGATGCCTTTCCAGACATGCAAGCTGCACATGCCACACGCACTCATGCAACCCCATACCATCAGAGATGCAGGCTTCTGAACTGAGCGTTGATAACAACTTGGGTTGTCCTTGTCCTCTTTGGTCCGGATGACATGGCGTCCCAGATTTCCAAAAAGAACTTCGAATCATGACTCGTCTGACCACAGAACAGTCTTCCATTTTGCCACACTCCATTTTAAATGATCCCTGGCCCAGTGAAAACGCCTGAGCTTGTGGATCTTGCTTAGAAATGGCTTCTTCTTTGCACTGTAGAGTTTCAGCTGGCAACGGCGGATGGCACGGTAGATTGTGTTCACTGACAATGGTTTCTGGAAGTATTCCTGAGCCCATTCTGTGATTTCCTTTACAGTAGCATTCCTGTTTGTGGTGCAGTGTCGTTTAAGGGCCCGGAGATCACGGGCATCCAGTATGGTTTTACGGCCTTGACCCTTATGCACAGAGATTGTTCCAGATTCTCTGAATCTTCGGATGATGTTATGCACAGTTGATGATGATAGATGCAAAGTCTTTGCAATTTTTCGCTGGGTAACACCTTTCTGATATTGCTTCACTATCTTTCTGCGCAACATTGTGGGAATTGGTGATCCTCTACCCATCTTGGCTTCTGAGAGACACTGCCACTCTGAGAAGCTCTTTTTATACCCAATCATGTTGCCAATTGACCTAATTAGTGTTAATTGGTCTTCCAGCTCTTCGTTAAGCTCAAATTTACTTTTTCCAGCCTCTTTTTGCTACTTGTCCCAATTTTTTTGGGATTTGTTGACACCGTGAAATTTTGAATCAACGTATTTTTCCTTTAAAATGATACATTTACTCGGATTAAACGTTTGATCTGTCATCTACGTTCTATTACAAATAAAATATTGACATTTGCCATCTCCACATCATTGCATTCAGTTTTTATTCACAATTTGTTTAGTGTCCCAACTTTTTTGGAATCCGGTTTGTACTTTAAAATATGTGCATTTCTGTTCTGAGAGCCATAACTTTATTTTTCATTGATGGATCTGTGAGAGCTTATTTGTTGCAACACATGCTGTATATGGTACTGCTATTGGCTACGTGAGACATTTTGTCACAGATTTTTTGTGAGGTAGAATAATAGAATAATAGCTAGCTCCAACCTTGGCTGTTGCTGCTAGAGTGTCAGCTGTATGTCTTGAAATTGAAAACTGACAAATGTTGGAAAGAAAGTAAAGTAAACACATTAGAATTAAAACTATGTTAATTAAACTATATAAAATGCCTTTGAAATAGGGGCGGACTGGCCATAGACCTTACAGGGAAATCTCCCAGTGGGCCGATGCCCGGGGGCCACCCAAGCACCCCGCGCAGCATGAGGTAGTAGGGGCGGGACACTAGCCAAGCCTCATTATGAGGCTGGCGTTTAAATGGTGGCGGGATCCACCGCCGCCCTGGACTACATCAGGTCTATGCGTCATTGCTGTTGTAGGGGGAAGGGTACTGTTATCAATTGCCCTCCTCCTGTTACTTCGCTATTTTGTCCAATTGAAGCCCCATCTTGGCTCTGGACAATCTTTTGGTATCAGGGCAGCACAGATGGTATCTATTTCCGTGTGCCCTAGCTACCAAACAGCCCGCAGCTCCCTTGCGTTTTCCCTGATGATCTTTTTACTCATCATACAGCGAAACGTACATGTAGGGATAAGGCAGGAGAGGGCTTATTAGGGCGCACTAATTCCAGGGTTAGGTTCCTGTAGCACCTGGTCACGGGGGTTGGGGATCAGGGTTAGTGAAGGACCTTGCAGGGAATTGCAGGGCAAGGTAGCTAGCTTACCTAACCCTTCCTTGTCATTCTTTTTAGCCTCGCCTCGCCTATTATCTACTAACGGCGAGGCCACTGTTGAACAAGAAACGTATCTACTGGAGCGGTAGGACCAATGGTTACACCGTTAGGTGCCGCCGAGCACTGTATTACTGTATCTTGAGTACTCTTGGCCTCCGAGTGTTATTACTTATCAAGGGCCTTCATACTGACGCTCCATAGATGTATTTTGATTTAGTATATTAGTATCTTTAATATTGGGACCTATTCTTCTAATTGCATATCAATAAAGGTTAAGTTTTAACTTGATCATCCTCCAATTTTTCTATATGATTTAGGTGGTCTGATTTAGTTATCTAGTTATCACTTTGTTTATTTACACGAAAGTGCAGGCCTTAAAAATTAGGCATTCATCTGATATAAAAGAAATTCTGATTATGTGGCTCGAGGTATATTATGTGGTTAATGGATAACATTTTTACTGTAGGCCACTGGACTACAGGCCCCAAACATTAGGCATTCACCGTACAGAAAAGATCAAGAGATTATGTGGCCGGAGGTATAGTACACGGTCAATGGATATCAATTTTACTGCAGTTCCAGTGCGTTCTCACGTTGCAAAACAGCCGGTGAGCTGGCAATTTCAAGCGCTGCTGCAGCGTTGACAGACCGGCTGAAGCTGTCGGTGAGTTGCGAAATGTGCACACACACGGCGCACCTTGACCAGTAGCTAATGCAAATTGGGGTATGTTTTTAGAAACCCCTGAACCACAAGGTTGAATACGTGTGCAAGGCATGGGGTGTGTCTAAGGTTGCCAAGCCCCAAAGCCGCCACCAAGTTACGGCCATTATCAGACACAACCATGCCTGGTTCTAGGTTGAGTGGCGAGAGACACAGCTCAGTCTGGTCTCTTATGCCCTGACACAGTTTTGCGGTGGTGTGCTGTTTGTCACCTAGGCAGATTAGCTTCAGCTCGGCCTGTTGCCGCTTCCCCACTGCAGTGCTACACTGCTTCCAGCTACCGACTGATGGCAGACTGGTGCTGCACGCGGATAATTCAGAGGTGAAAGTGGAGGATAAGTGGGGGTTAGAGCCACTAATGTAGGTGGTGGCGGAAACCCTGATGGAATTGGGGCCCACAATCCTTGGCATCCGTAGCACCTGTGCCATCCCAGGGTATGAGTCGCTCCCGACCTCCACAACATTCACCCAGTGTGCCGTCAGGGAAATGTAGCCTCCCTGGCCGAAAGCACTTGTCCATGTGTCCGTGGTTAAGTGGACCTTCCCAGTAACTGCGTTGGTCAGGGCACATGTGATGTTAAGGGCCACAAATAAGTGCACCAGTGAAGTGCATATATTTATTTTCTTTCTATAATGAAATACGTAGGCCACTGAACTCTTTTGCCACAAATAAGTGCACCAGTGAAGTGCATATATTTTTTCTTTCTGTACTGAAATAGGCCACTAGTGATAGAGTAACAGCGGCTGGGACGATTCGCGAACGCGATGTTCGCAAACTGCAAGTTTGCGGCAGGCTCCATTTACTTTAATGGCAGGCGAACCTGAAAAACCTTCAGGTCATATTTGCAGCCACCAAATACTTACCAGAAGGGCACAAATCTTACATAGCCACTTGCTCCTGATGAAGGGGAAACATTGATCCCCGAAACACGTTGAGCCACATATTTGCTATTAAAGGTGATTTGATCAGAAGCACACTGCCTTGCTGCCATCATTCACTGAGACTATACACACGATCCTGGCCAGGGGGGAATCGTCACAGGTGTTTTATGCTTATCCTGCTGACGACCCCCCAGTGAAGTAAGTGCCTCATTGGATGTTTGTTCATCCATTTTATTCTTTGTTTTTAACCTTGGTTTTTAACCTCCACCTTCTACCCTATGTGTTTACCACAGTAGGGAACTATTTTATTTTTCAACCTCTCCTTTTTTTTTTTTTTGATAAAAAGTTTTTTATTTAGATTACAAGTTTTTTATGTATAAAAGATTTTTTTATGTATAAAAGTTTTTGACCTTTATGTACAATATGCCAGCACATTAGCACCTTGATACAAAAACATTTTTTTAGTACATTTTCTGCTCGGTTTGGCGCCTTTCTTGTACCTTCCCCCACCCCTATTTTTGTTTTTTCAATATCTACATTGAGTGCCCTGTTTGGACACTTTTCGGCTGCCACCCTTGCGCTACTCAAACTTCAGTCACCACCACTGTCGGCGCCTACTGTCAGACACAGGGGGATCTTCCTTTCTAGATCCTTTAGTGTCTGAATAAACTTCCTCCTTTTTTCCTTCTCTTCCCATTTGTCTCAGATGGAGTAGACCCCCTGGGAATTCATTCAGCATTGCGACTTCCTCATCTTCCTGCTCCTGCTCCTCGGCGGCTTGATCAATGACACAACGCAATGCACGCTCCAGAAAGAAGGTGTAAGGTACGATGTCACTGATGGCGCCCTGGCTGCGACTGACCAGTTTGGTGAGCTCATCGAATGGCTGCAGAAATCTGCATGTGTCGCGCATGAGCAGCCACTGGCGTGGTGAAAAAAAACTAACCTCTCCAGAACCTGTCCTGCCGCAGAGTTCGTACAGGTAGTCGTTAATGGCATGCTTCTGCTAGAGCAGCCTATCAAGCATATACAAGGTGGAGTTTCAGTGCATCGAGCAGTCACAAATCAGACGTCTGACGGGCAAGTGGTGTCGCCGCCGAACGTCAGCAAGACAAGCCATGGCCGTGAAAATTCTTCTAAAATGGCCAGAGATTTTCCTGGCCTGCCGCAAGACGTCCTGGACCCCAGGGTATTTGGCAACGAATCGCTGCATGACTAAGTTCAGGATGTGTGCCATGCACGGCACTTGTGTCATTTTGCCCTGTTTCAGCACGCTCAGCAGATTGGCACCGTTGTCGCACGCCACTTTACCAACTGTCAAATTGAGCGGGGTTAGCCACTGATCGGCCTGTGACCGCAGAGCTGAAATAAGTGCAGGATCGGTGTGGCTCTTGGCTTCCAGGCACAACAGCTGCAGCACAGCATGGCAAGTCTTGCCTGGCACGTCGAATAGATTCTGGGGAGCTGGAAGGGTGCAGCAGAAGAGGTGGTAGCAGTGGAAAAGGAGGAGTCAAGGAGAAGAAGGAGGATGGAGTAGGAGGAGGAGAAGAGGCAGGCCTGCAATCCATGGTGGTAACACCAAATCCACACGGGGCAGTGGGCAGTAAAAGTTATGTACCTTCCCTGCCCGTGTTTGCTAGACCATGTGTATGTGGTCAGTAGTGATGAGCGGCAGTGGCAATATTCGAATTCGCGATATTTCGCGAATATTTGGGCGAATATTTGCCATATATTCGAGAATTCGCAAATTCATGATCTCTAAGCATTATTTTCTTGATTGCGAAAATTTGCATAAAATTTGCCTAAAGAATTCGCATAAAAATTCGCATGAACTGGTATTTTAAAAAAAATCGAATATTCGCGATTACGAATATATTTTGTGATATTCTAAATATTCGCGAATTCTCGAAGTGCCGATATTCGAGATTAAAATTCGTAATTCGAATATTTGTGATCAACACTAGTGGTCAGATGTATCTTGGCACCGACACTGTGAGCCAGAGATGCATTCCTTTGCCACTGAACATGGCCATATAGCTCTGGGATGCCCTTCTGGGGGAAATATTTTCTTCCGGGGACGTTACATTGCAGTGTGCCAATGGCCACAAATTTTCTAAAGGCCTCCAGTTTATATGGCAGTAGTTGGTGGGCTAGCAGTTCCGACAAGTCAGCGGTCAGCCGTTGGGCAAGAGGGTATCCGGCGTCATCAACTTTGTACGTTCAAACATTTGTGCCACGGAAGCCTGCCTTGTGCCAGATAAACACGACGGCACGGTGGAAGGTGGAGTGGAGGACAAATGGGAGGAGAGAGGAGAAGGATAAGAGGCAGGATGTCGAGTGCCAGGGGTGTGGCTTTATGGGTTCTGATGGTGTTGCTCCCACTGGGCTCGGTGATCAGAGGCCAGGTGCGTTCTTAAGGCGGTTGTCGCTAGGTGAGTGTTGGCCTTACTGGGACTATGCGTTGACAGCAAAGGCTGGAGATGGCAACACTATTGTCAGCAGCTGAAACATTAAAAAAAGCCCACACTGCGGAGCCATGTGCCGGCGTCCTGTGAGCGCTAGATGTGAGTGTGCATGGTGGATGGCTCGCTCCAGATACATTCGCAGTCTGCTTTTTGCATCCTGTGCACTGCAACTTCTGTCTTTTTCTCCTCCATATCTGTTGCTCCGTCTCTCCCTCTTAACTCCTCTTCCTCTCTTTTGGGCACCCACATGACGTCCATCGACACCTCATCATTGTCACCTTCACCACCACTGACATTACAGATCTCGGAGTAGGCACCAACAGTGGGGACCACACTCCTTGGGCTGATCTGGGTACTGTCGTCAGAACGCTGGGTGGCTGCCGTTGCTACCTCCTCATGCAATGCCAAGAATGGCTATGCATCGGTAAGCTCTGGGAATGGATGGGAAAATAATTCCTTTGACTCGAGTGGAGGGGTTATGGTGGTGGTGGTGGTGGTGGTGGGTGTGCACACAGCAGAAAGTGAGGAGGGTGCTGATACAGAGGATGAGGAGTGTACAGAAGTGGAAGGCTTAGTGAGCCACTCAACCAACTCTGGTGCATCCTTTCACGCAATTGCACGCACCTTCACCAACTTCCCACTTAGGCTCCGACCTGAAGAAGCAGGCCATTCCGCAGGGATGGAAAGGGTCGGGCAGGTGCGCCCGACCCTTTCCATCCCTGCGGAATGGCCTGCTTCTTCCTCTGTCTGTCATTTTAAAAATGACCCTGTGACAAAGTCCCTATAGAAAAGCAGTATTTGTGGAAGCAGGTATATCGCAGGCCTCAATAAATATTTTTTGTAAGTTGGTATATCAATCACCTCTATAAGTATTTTGTGGAAACAGGTATATAGAACCCAATAATGAGTATTTGCTGGAAGCCAGTAAATCAAACCGCTTAATCAATATTTGAAAGCCGGTGTATCGCAGGCCTCAATCGATATTTGGTGGAAGCCGGTATATCAATACCCTGTATCAGTATTTTGTGGAAACAGGTATATAGAACCCAATAATGAGTGGGGGCAACAGGTATATCACACCTGTTGCAATTACTTATTCCAATAGCGTTTGTCCCTCTATCTAGCTGCAGTATCTCAGCAGAACCGCACACAACTACTGCACAATACAAATGCAATACAATATACTTTCTATGTTAGAAAGTATATTATAAGTATATCACACCCCTTTGTATGTCACACCTATCGATAGTTCACATATACCAGTCCTTAAAAGGACTTTTGTGGCCCTATTAGCTAGCGTTTGATGTTTGTCCCGGCTCCACACAGCAACCTCTCCCTACACTGGCAAAAAACAGAATGTAAAATGACTGCCAGATCAAGTTTATTTATAGGGTAGGGTGTGTGTCCTTGTGCCGAAACGTCTCAATTGGCTGTCCTGTCCCACCTGATGGATGTGTCATGGGTCAAAGGCCAGTAAACACTTTTGCCACAAATAAGTGCACCAGTGAAGTGCTTATATTTTTTTCTTTCTGCATGCTTTCAACACATATAACTGCAAAAGTGAACTGAAAATACATTTTTCCTTTTGTACTTAAATAGGCCAGTAAATGCTTTTGGCAGAAATAAATGCACCAGTGAAGTGCATATATTTTTTTCTTTCTATAATGAAATAGGCCACTAAACGCTTTTGGCACAAAAATGTGCATCAGTGAAGTTCTTATATTTTTTTCTTTCTGTACGCTTTTAACACATATAACTGCAGAAGTTAAATGAGAATATATTTTTATTTTTGTTCTGAAATAGGCCAGTAAATGCTTTTAGCAGAAATAAATGCACCAGTGAAGTGCGTATATTATTTTTCTTTCTATACTAAAATAGGCCAGTAAACGCTTTTGACACAAATAAGTGAACCAGTGAGGTGCATATATTTTTTCTTTCTATAATGAAATAGGCCACTAAATGCTTTTGCCACAAATAAGTGTACCAGTGAAGTGCGTATATTTTTTTCTTTCTGTACTGAAATAGGCCAATAAACACATATCTCCTGTGATGTCAGATTATTTATTTTAGTTGGTCTATTTGATATTTTTCGTAATTCAGTCTCTACATTATCTCTACGAGATGGCAACATTCCAAAAAAAAATAGAGACTGAATTACGAAAAATATCAGATAGACCAACTAAAAGAAATAATCTGACATCACAGGAGATATGTGCAATTAAACAATTACAAACACAGAATAACTTAACAATACGCTCAACCGACAAAGGTGATGCTATTGTCCTACTAGACACAGATAAATACAATAGAGAATGTCTAAGACAACTGTCAAATGACACTACATATGTCAAATTGAAAGAAGACCCTACGGAAAAATTTTATGAGGCTCTTGTAAGATATTGCAAGAAAGGGTCAGAACAAGGAATATTATCAGAACAGGAACACAATTTTATTTTGGGAATGCAACGGAAATTACCGGTCTTCTACTGCTTGCCCAAAATTCATAAAAACTAAACTGACTAACCTGGACATCCAATTATCTCTGTCCCAATATATTGATAAATCGATTCAACCAGTAGTAAAGAAAACAAAATCTTACATAAAAGATACAACACAAATCATTCAGATTTTGGAAAACCTAAAAGTCCAGGCTCACTGGATTATTGGGACACTAGATGTTTAATCACTTTACATGGTGATTGACCATAGTCAGGGAATGACAGCTATGAAATCCCAATTACAAGCAAGTGGTGATCTCTGCATGAAATAAATAGATTTTCTAATAGAGGGGGTTAATCATATATTAACCCACAATTACTTTTATTTTGAGGGCAATTATTATGTTCAGACCGCGGAACAGCCATGGGTATCAGATTTGCCCCCAGCTGTGCCAACCTATTTATGGCCCACTGGGAACACCACCACATTATGCCAAGGCTGGGGACAGATCTGGTACTCTGGCATAGATATATAGATGACATCATTTTTATTTGGCAAAAAGGACAAGAACTACTGATTAATAATAACCAGTATAACCTGTCCTTTTCATCTAATATCATCAATACACAAATTTGAATTTCTAGATCTGCAAATCACTACCAATGGAAATAAATATATATGCAATACATATCAGAAGCCTGTCGCGAGAAATAGCTTCATCCTATTTTCCAGCTGCCACCTACCAAGATGGCTGCTCAACATTCTTATTGGACAATTTCGCTGACTCAAAAGAAATGGTACTAATAATGAAAAATTTGAAGAAGAAGCCATCCAAATGATGGACCAATTTAGGATAAAAAATTACCCAGACAAAATACTAGCCAATGCCTTACAAAAAGTGAAAGATATGGACAGAGCTTTTTTTTGCGACAGAGAAAATGAAGAAAAAACTGGAAGAATTACTAGTGTTGAGCGAGCATGCTCTGCCAAGTACTGCATGTGCTCGAGCGCCATGCTGCCAATAAACGTGCAGGTAAGTACTGCCCTCACTGTAATGCCAGTAGCCAGGTTGGCTACAGACATTACAGTGATTGGCTAGCCAGAACACGTCATCGGGTGTTATATAGCACTCGATGACGCATGTTCGGCACATTTATAGTCAAAGAGAGGTGCGCTTCGGAAGGGACAGAAAGTGTAGGGAGTCTGATCGCAATCAATTCAGTAGAAAAACTTTTCAAAGACCCAAAAGTCCTTTTAAGGACTATTGTGTGTGTGGTGGCAGGCTGGCAGTATTTTATAGCTACAGTAAAACAAGAAATTCCATCATTTTCAATACTTCTGTGTATCAGGACCAGAGATTAGAGAAATATAAGTGAAAATTACCATATTTTTTCCATCATTTTCAATACTTTTTATATAGAGGGTGTCTGCAGTGACATCTGTCTAATACCTTCTGTGTTAGACCAACCAATAAGAAACACTCTAATAAAGTACATGCAATACACTGGGGTCTAGCATAAATTACCATAACCAAAAAAGAACCAAACCAATAACCCCCCAAAAATGAGGAAAACACTTATATAAAATATATGTAGTTTTATTAAGACATAAAATAAACATACAATGACATAAGGCACAAGGCAATGGGAGGATGGGACGCCCTCCGTGTATTGGAGCCGCAAAACCCCCACCCTCACATATACCGTACTGACAGGGGAACGTGCCAGGAATACAAGGTGCTAAACCACACTACGGTGGGTGAGATGTAGAGTCACCCAGCGTAACCTGTAGCTAAATGCATACTACAGGTGTACATAATATCACCTTATCACACATGCCATGGTTGCCAACCAAAATAGACAGTGACCGTGGCCTGCCTGTGATATAAAGCAGAAAACCAGCTCCCAGTAGATGATATAATCATAACAAGGCAGCAATAGCATGTGCAAAAGTTAACAGCCAAATAGAGACACTAAACATAAAACTACGGAATACATAAGTTAGCCATGATGCACAGGTATCTGAACAGAGCTGCCCCTCGATGCACATTTTGCCTGGAAAAGGGCTTCTTCAGGAGGTAAGGAAAATACACAACAGGTTGTCCATCTTATACACTCCAACCTAAAGACATTATTAGGGAACACCTGTTCTATCTTTCTCATTAAAGCAATTATCTAGTCAACCAATCACATGGCAGTTGCTTCAATGCATTTAGGGATGTGGTACCTGGTCAAGACAATCTCCCTGAACTCCAAACTGAATGTCAGAATGGGAAAGAAATGTGATTTAAGCAATTTTGACTGTGGCATGGTTGTTGGTTGCCAGAAGGGCCAGTCTGAGTATTTCACAATCTGCTCAGTACTGGGATTTTCACGCACAACTATTTCTAGGGTTTACAAAGAATGGTGTGAAAAGGGAAAAACATCCAGTATGCGGCAGTCCTGTGGGCAAAAATGCCTTGTGGATGCTAGAGGTCAGAGGAGAATGGGCCGACTGATTCAAGTTGATAGAAGAGAAACGTTGACTGAAATAAACCACTTGTTACAACCGAGGTAAGCAGCAAAGCATTTGTGAAGCCACCAACACGCCACAACCATGAGGCGGATGGGCTACAACAGCAGAAGACCCCACCGAATACCACTCATCTCCACTATAAATAGGAAAAAAGAGGCTAACAATTTGCACAAACTCACCAAAATTGGACTGTTGAAGACTGGAAAAATGTTGCCTGGTCTGATGAGTCTCGATTTCTGTTGAGTAGAGTTGAGCGAACACCTGGATGTTCGGGTTCGAGAAGTTCGGCCGAACTTCCCCGGAAAATGTTCGGGTTCGGGATCCGAACCCGACCCGAACTTCGTCCCGAACCCGAACCCCATTGAAGTCAATGGGGACCCGAACTTTTCGGCACTAAAAAGGCTGCAAAACAGCCCAGGAAAGAGCTAGAGGGCTGCAAAAGGCAGCAACATGTAGGTAAATCCCCTGCAAACAAATGTGGATAGGGAAATTAATTAAAATAAAAAATAAAATAAAAAAAATGAACCAATATCAATGGACAGAGGTCCCATAGCAGAGAATCTGGCTTCACGTCAGCAGAGAATCAGTATCTTCATGCCATAGCAGAGAATCTGGCTTCATGTCAGCAGAGAATCAGTCTTCATGTCATAGCAGAGAATCAGGCTTCAACGTCACCCACCACTGAACAGGCTACTGTCACATATTTAGGCCCCGGCACCCAGACAGAGGAGAGAGGTCCCGTAACAGAGAATCTGGCTTCATGTCAGCACAGAATCAGTCTTCATGTCATAGCAGAGAATCAGGCTTCACGTCACCCACCACTGGAACAGGCCACTGTCACATATTTAGGCCCCGGCACCCAGACAGAGGAGAGAGGTCCCGTAACAGAGAATCTGGCTTCATGTCAGCACAGAATCAGTCTTCATTTCATAGCAGAGAATTAGGCTTCACGTCACCCACCACTGGAACAGGCACTGTCCCATATTTAGGCACAGGCACCCAGGCAGAGGAGAGAGGTCCCGTAACAGATAATCTGGCTTCATGTCAGCAGAGAATCAGTCTTCATGTTATAGCAGAGAATCAGGCTTCACGTCACCCACCACTGGAACAGGCCACTGTCACATATTTAGGCCCCGGCACCCAGACAGAGGAGAGGTTCATTCAACTTTGGGTTGCCCGCAATATAATGGTAAAATGAAAATAAAAATAGGATTGAATGAGGAAGTGCCCTGGAGTACAATAATATATTGTTAAGGGGAGGTAGTTAATGTCTACTCTGCACAAGGGATGGACAGGTCCTGTGGGATACATGCCTGGTTCATTTTTATGAACGTCAGCTTGTCCACATTGGCTGTAGACAGGCGGCTGCGTTTGTCTGTAATGACGCCCCCCTGCCGTGCTGAATACACGTTCAGACAAAACGCTGGCTGCCGGGCAGGCCAGCACTCCAAGGCATAAAGGCTAGCTCTGGCCACGTGGACAATTTGGAGACCCAGAAGTTGAATGGGGCCGTACCATCAGTCAGTACGTGGAGGGGTGTGCACAGGTACTGTTCCACCATGTTATTGAAATGTTGCCTCCTGCTAACACGTTTCGTATCAGGTGGTGGTGCAGTTAGCTGTGGCGTGGTGACAAAACTTTTCCACATCTCTGCCATGCTAACCTTGCCCTCAGAGGAGCTGGCCGTGACACAGCTGCGTTGGCGACCTCTTGCTCCTCCTCTGCCCTTCGCCTTGGGCTTCCACTGGTTCCCCTGTGACATTTGGGAATGCTCTCAGTAGCGCGTCTACCAATGTGCGCTTGTACTCGCTCATCTTCCTATCACGCTCCAGTGTAGGAAGTAAGGTGGGCACATTGTCTTTGTACCGGGGATCCAGCAGGGTGGCAACCCAGTAGTCCGCACACGTTTAAAATGTGGGCAACTCTGCTGTCGTTGCGCAGGCACTGCAGCATGTAGTCGCTCATGTGTGCCAGGCTGCCCAGAGGTAAGGACAAGCTGTCCTCTGTGGGAGGCGTATCGTCGTCGTCCTGTGTTTCCCCCCAGCCACGCACCAGTGATGGGCCCGAGCTGCATTGGGTGCCAGCCCCGCTATGAACCTGCTTCATCCTCATCCTCCTCCACCTCCACCTCTTTCTCATCCTCGTCCTCCTCGTCCTCCAGTAGTGGGCCCTGTCTGGCCACATTTGTACTGGCCTCTGCTGTTGCAAAAAACCTCCCTCTGAGTCACTTCGAAGAGACTGGCCTGAAAGTGCATAAAATGACCCTCTTCCTCCTCTTCTTCCTGGGCCCACCTCCTCTTCCATCATCGCCCTAAGTGTTTTCTCAAGAAGACATAGAAGTTGGTATTGTAACGCTGATAACGGTGTCATCGCCACTGGCCATGTTGGTGGAGTACTCGAAACAGCGCAACAGGGCACACAGGTCTCGCATGGAGGCCAAGTAATTGGTGGTGAAGTGGGGCTGATCCGCAGTGCGACTGACCCGTGCGTGCTGGCAGCTGAAACTCCACTATGGCCTGCTGCTGCTCGCACAGTCTGTCCAGCATGTGCAAGGTGGAGTTCCACCTGGTGGGCACGTCGCATATGAGGCGGTGAGCGGGGAAGGCCGAAGTTACGCTGTAGAGCAGACAGGCGAGCAGCGGCAGGGTGTGAACGCCGGAAGCGCGAACAGACGCCCCGCACTTTATGCAGCAGCTCTGACATGTCGGGGTAGTTGTGATGAACTTCAGCACCACCAAATTCAGCACATGCGCCAGGCAAGGGATGTGCGTCAAAACCGGGCTTAGTCCCAGAGCTGCAACGAGATTTCGCCCATTATCGCACACCACCAGGCCAGGCTTGAGGCTCACCGGCAGCAAACCACTCGTCGTTCTGTTGTTCTATACCCCGCCACAACTCCTGTGCGGTGTGGGGCCTGTCCCCCAAAACATATGAGTTTCAGAACGGCTGCTGACGTTTCCCCCGGGCTGTGCTGAAGTTGGTGGTGAAGGTGTGTGGCTGACTGGATGAGCAGGTGGAAGAAGAGGAGGAGGGAAGCTGAGTAGAAGGAGGAGGAGACAGGAGGCAAAGAATGTTGCCCTGCGAATCTTTGGCGGCGGAAGGACGTGCTCCAAACAGCTCTCCGCCTGGGGCCCAGCCGCCACTACATTTACCCAGTGTGCAGTTAGCGAGATATAGCGTCCCGTGGCCGTGCTTACTGGTCCACGTATCTGTGGTTAGGTGGACCTTGCCACAGATGGCGTTGCGCAGTGCACACTTGATTTTATCGGATACTTGGTTGTGCAGGGAAGGCACGGCTCTCTTGAGAAGTAGTGCCGGCTGGGAACAACATACTGTGGGACAGCAAGCGACATGAGCTGTTTGAAGCTGTGTGTGTCCACCAGCCTTAAATGACAGCATTTCATAGGCCAGTAGTTTAGAAATGCTGGCATTCAGGGCCAGGGATCGAGGGTGGCTAGGTGGGAATTTACGCTTTCTCTCAAATGTTTGTGAGATGGAGAGCTGAACGCTGCCGTGTGACATGGTTGAGATGCTTGGTGACGCAGGTGGTGGTGTTGGTGGTACATCCCATGCTTGCTGGGCGGCAAGTGCCAACATCCCTCCAGAGGCGGAGGAAGAGGACGAGGCAGCGGCAGCAGCAGAAGAGGCCGAGGCGGGCAGCAGCAGAAGAGGTAGCAGGGGGAGCCTGAGTGACTTCCTTGTTTTTAAGGTGTTTACTCCACTGCAGTTCATGCTTTGCATGCAGGTGCCTGGTCATGCAGGTTGTGCTAAGTTCAGAACGTTAATGCCTCGCTTCAGGCTCTGATGGCACAGCGTGCAAACCACTCGGGTCTTGTCGTCAGCACATTGTTTGAAGAAGGTGCCATGCCAGGGAACTCCTTGAAGCTGCCTTTGGGGTGCTCGGCTCCCAGATGGCGGCGGTCAGTAGCAGGCGTAGTCTCTTGGCGGCGGGTGTTCTGATTTTGCCCAATGCTCCCTCTTTTGCTACGCTGTTGGCTCGGTCTCACCATGCCTCTTCCTCTGAAACTGTGAAAGTCAGTGGCACGACCTTCATTCCATGTGGGGTCTAGGACCTCATCGTCCCCTGCATCGTCTTTCACCCAGTCTTGATCCCTGACCTCCTGTTCAGTCTGCACACTGCAGAAAGACGCAGCAGTTGGCACCTGTGTTTCGTCATCATCAGAGACGTGCTGAGGTGGTATTCCCATGTCCTCATCATCAGGAAACATAAGTGGTGTGCGTTAGTGCATTCTATCTCTTCCAACCCCTGGGGAAGGGCTAGGTGGATGCCCTTGAAAACCCTGGCAGCAGAGTCTTCAAACAGCATAAGAGACTGCTGCATAACTTGAGGCTCAGACAGTTTCCCCTGATATGCATGGGGGTGATGTGACAGACTGATGGGCTTGGTTTTCATGCGCCATCTGTGCGCCTTTCTGCAGAAAGACTGGGTGGGAGAAAATGTGAACCGTGCTGGATGCACTGTCGGCCACCCAATTGACTAATGCCTGTACCTGCTCAGGCCTTACCATCCTTAGAACGGGCATTGGGCCCCACCAAATATCGCTGTAAATTCTGGCGGCTACTGGGACCTGAGGTAGTTGGTACACTAGGAAGTGTAGCTGTGGCAGAACGGCCACGTCCTCTTCCAGCACCAGAGGGTCCATCTAACACCACCACGACCATGTCCACGTCCGCGTCCCTTACTAGATGTTTTCCTCATTGTTACCGTTCACCACAATAAGAAAAATATTATTCGGGCCAATGTATTGAATTAAAATTCACGCCTTTTTTTACAGGACACCTAACACTATCTGGCTATCTATTTAGGTACCGTATTACACTAATACAGGCACACCAGTAATGACAGATTTAGCTGAATATGAATGTGAGGCCTATTTTTTAGGCGCTGTGTGACTGGTATACGTTTAATCACAGAATTAGACTTGTATCTGCACTGTAGCGTGTGTGTTAAGTTTTTCAGAATGTCCCTATCAGCACCTTGAATCTAATATACCCTTTTAGGGATAGATTAAAGTAGGCCTGATACAGCAGAAACCACTAATTTAGAGAATTGCAAATTTGGGAATTGTTTTTTCAAACCCAGAACAAAAACTGTGCTTTGACGGTCACTAAAAAATAACTTGACCAGCTAAAACAGTACAGATTTGGATAAATATAAATGTCAGGCCTATTTTTTAGGCGCTGGGTGACAGGCTCAACTTGCCCCTGATGTAGTATATGGCCAAAAAATAACCACACTATTGATTGTTAAATGCACTTGGGTGACACAGGCTCAGCCTGCACCTGATGTAGTATATGGCCAAAAAATAACCACACTATATATGGTTAAATGCACTTGATGAAAGCTTGACCCTGATGTAGGATATAACAAAAAATAACCACACTATTGATGGTTAAATGCACTTGGGTGACACAGGCTCAGCCTGCACCTGATGTTGTATATGGCCAAAAAATAAACCACACTATTGATGGTTAAACGCACTTGATGAAAGCTTGACACTGATGTAGGATATAGCAAAAAATAACCACACTATTGATGGTTAAATGCACTTGGGTGACACAGGCTCAGCCTGCACCTGATGTAGTATATGGCCAAAAATAACCACACTATTGATGCTTAAATGCACTTGATGAAAGCTTGACCCTGATGTAGGATATAGCAAAAAATAACCACACTATTGATGGTTAAATGCACTTGGTGAAAGCTTGTGCTGGCGCACCACAAGCCACAAAATGGCCACCCGATCACCCCAGAAAAAAAGTGACTGAAAAAACGCTCTGGGCAGCCTAAAAACAGTGAGCAATTGAATAGCAGCAGTTCAATGATCCACAGCTGTAGATCGATCACTGAATGAAGTCTTTTGGAGGAGTTAATCTGCTAATCTCGCCATAACGTCGCAGCTGCAACCTCTCCCTACGCTTGTATCAGCAGAGTAACCGTGCAGCGCTACGTGACCCAAGCTTATTATAGAGGCTGGGTCACATGCTGCACTGGCCAATCACAGCCATGCCAATAGTAGGCATGGCTGTGATGGCCTCTTGGGGCAAGTAGTATGACGCTTGTTGATTGGCAGCTTTGCAGCCTTACAAAAAGCGCCAAGAAAGCGCCGAACACCGAACCGACTTTTACGGGTTCGGGTTCGGATCCGGGTTCGGATCCGTGTCACGGACACCCCAAAATTCGGTACGAACCGAACTATACAGTTTCGGGTTCGCTCATCCCTACTGTTGAGACATTCAAATGGTAGAGTCCGATTTTGGTCGTAAACAAATGAGAACATGTATCCATCCTCTGATGGCTACTTCCAGCAGTATAATGCATCATGTCACAAAGCTCGAATCATTTCAAATTGGTTTCTTGAACATGACAATGAGTTCACTGTACTAAAATGGCCCCCACAGTCACCAGATCTCAACCCAATAGAGCAATCTTTGGGATGTGGTGGACGGGAGCTTCGTGCCCTGGATGTGCATCCCTCAAATCTCCATCAACTGCAAGATGCCTATCCTATCAATATGGGCCAACATTTCTAAAGAATGCTATCAGCACCTTGTTGAATCAATGCCACGTAGAATTAAGGCAGTTCTGAAGGCAAAAGGGGGTCCAACACCGTATTAGTATGGTGTTCCTAATAATTCTTTAGGTGAGTGTATAATGAGATTCACATCCGGCATTATCATTGCGCATGCGCCCAGTGAATGAGGATATGACATCACAGGAACGTGCCACCAGTCGCCTAGAAACCACGCGCAGCACGCCTAATGCGCCGCAACGACCCAGCCAGGAGGAGAGGAGCCACACTCAAAACAATGCGCAGCCCAACCCCCTCCAGCCCGATCGCGTGGCCACAGAGCGCGCGTCGCCCGGTTCCCATGGAGACCAGCTAAATGAGCGCCCCCGCAATGTCGCACCACAGCGCACCAGTGCAATGCGCAAATGCCTGGTGGAGACAATATATGGAGAACACAAATGGGACAGATGTCATAATATTGACTGAGCAATGGAACAAGTACAAATAGTGCATACCACATGATTAAAGTGCAAAGATGATATTATCCTGTGAATTAAAGTGCTAATGGATATTAAAAATATATTTCATAAACCAATAACAATTAATCAACATATCATGATTTAGTGATAAATCGGTATTAAAAATATATGTAATAAATAATACAGAGTTCATATAGTAAAGTGCTACAGTGCTATAATGACACGTATTACACATTTCAATAGACTAACACGAAAATGAAAGCAAAACAAATTAATAATATACAAAGTATAGTGCTAAATACATAAAATGAAGTGCAACGTGCAGATATACAATGAAGCAACCACACAATGGTGCTTGTACATACAAAATATATAAAGCCTACCAATACAAAGTGCTGAGTGCATGATCAATTATGAATGCAATCATACCGAGTGCATCATAAGGTCACCAGAGTTTACCAGACTAGTAGATAAAACAACAGACCCCCATACATTATAAATGTGTAGGTGTTTTGGATGGTATTAGTAGGTTCCTATTGCTCCATTGGTAATATTTCTTCCCAAGTTCCGGATCTCCTATGTCTCCAGTTGGACCACACAATGTCACAGCATAATTAGATGTACTATAAAAAGACAAATATACATACAACAAATATACTACATAAGGACAACCGCATATAAAAAAAAAAACACGATTTACAAAAATGACCTGAAGCTAACTGTCTCATTTAAACCTCTTGGGATCTCACTTTTGAGTAATTTTGTTTCTTGCTGCAGGAGGCGCTTCTTGATATCACCTCCTCTACATCCCATTTGAACCCTATCTATAACTCTGATTTTTAGATATCGGGGATCACAATTGTGTTTATCCCTAAAATGTAGGGCTATAGGTTGTAGTTTGGTCAACTTCTCAATCTCCGTGGTAGGCTGCTTGACGGATCCTGCTGGCATGCTCAAAAGTCCTCACACGTAGCTCCCCTGGTAGTCATCCCAACATAAAAGAGATTGCAGGGGCATGTAATCATATATATCACAGATGAGGTTCTACACGTGATATGATGCACAATTTGATAGTCGAGTAGACCCTCAGAGTCCGTAAATGTGGAGGTCCTGACCATGTATCTGCAATACCTTCTGTGTGTCAGGGCCAGAAATTTGTTGAAATACAGTTGCAAGAAAAAGTATGTGAACCCTTTGGAATGATATGGATTTCTGCACAAATTGGTCATAAAATGTGATCTGATCTTCATCTAAGTCACAATAACAGACAATCACAGTCTGCTTAAATTAATAACACACAAAGAATTAACTGTTACCATGTTTTTATTAAACACACCATGTAAACATTCACAGTGCAGGGTGGAAAAAGTATGTGAACCCTAGACTAATAATATCTCCAAGAGCTAATTGGAGTGAGGTGTCAGCCAACTGGAATCCAATCAATGAGATGAGATTGGAGGTGTTGGTTACAGCTGCCCTGCCCTATAAAAAACACACACCAGTTCTGGGTTTGCTTTTCACAAGAAGCATTGCCTGATGTTAATGATGTTAATGATGCCTCGCACAAAAGAGCTCTCAGAAAACCTACGATTAAGAATTGTAAAATTGGAAAGGGTTGTAAAAGTATCTCCAAAAGCCTTGCTGTTCATCAGTCCACGGTAAGACTATCTATCATGTGTAGGGAATCTATCATGTGAAACGGCAGGGGTTTTCTATGTTTTAGAATGCCCCTGCAAGTTACAGTATGCGGGAAGAACACTTAGGAAATTAAAAGTAACAGTGGGGGAACATATTAATAATATAAAAAAGGGACTTGAGACTCATAGCGTCTCGGCACCAATTTAAAAGAGCACATCAGAAAAATCCGGTGGGTTTGAAATTCATTGGTGTGAGAACAAGTGCATAAGAATTGGATGGGAGGGGATCAGTAAAACAAATAAATAAAAAAGTGCAATGGATTTTTGAGCTAAACACGCTACAACCCGCAGGTCTCAATATTGAATGGGGACATGAGAGCCGTGAGTATGGTGTGATTGGTGTTTTTTTCATTGTGGCTGTGTTTTGTTTGTTTTTTATCTTTGCAGCATGCTCTAGGATATTAGGGAAAATTCTGTGGATGAGGCTTTACTAGGTGGAATACGGTAGTTTGTATTTAGCTGCAGTCAGTCTTCAGTTTCCTGGGATGGTGTTTAGACATGCAGCACAGTGACTATTTATTTGGCCATATACATAGTAAGTTTCTATGGGAACTGAAATGTGATCTCTTTAACATAAGGGAATGAGTGTAGTCATACATAATTGGCCCTTTATTGAAGTGGTATTTTTACTTCTGTGGGAATAACCTATATTTTTTTATATTAAATTTTTTAAATATTTTGATGTATGCTATATGACATGCAGATGTTTATTTTTATCGGGATACGTTATTTAGGTATTTAAAAAGGAATTTTTTAAAAAAAATTGCAAGTTGATCTACGGAAGTAACACACAGAGACTTACCACGTGTGACCAGAGATTAGAGTTTTTTTTCAGTTGTGTCAATTGGAGAGGAGAGGAACACCCAAGAAGGAGCGGACAAAAAAGACATTTGTCCATCCAGTTCGGCCTGTTATCCTGCAAGTTGATCCAGAGGGAAGGCAAAAAAAAAACCTGTGAGGTAGAAGCCAATTTTCCCAACTTTAGGGGAATAAAAATTCCTTCCCCGACTCCAATCAGGCATTCAGAATAACTCCCTGGATCAACGACCCCTCTCTAGTAGCTATAGCCTGTAATATTATTACTACTCCAGAAATACATCCAGGCCCTCTTGAATTCCTTTTATTGTACTCACCATCACCACCTCCTCAGGCAGAGAGTTCCATAGTCTCACTGCTCTTACCGTAAAGAATCCTTTTCTATGTTTGTGTACAAACCTTCTTTCCTCCAGACGCAGAGGATGTCCCCTCGTCACAGTCACAGTCCTCGGGATAAATAGATGATGGGATAGATCTCTGTACTGACCCGTGATTTATTTATACATACTAATTAGATCTCCCCTCAGTCGTCTTTTTTCTAAAGTGAATAACCCTAATTTTGTTAATCTTTCAGGGGTACTGTAGTTGCCCATTCCAGTTATTACTTTAGTTGCCTCCTCTGGACCCTCTCCAGCTTTGCTATGTCTGCCTTGTTCACAGGAGACCAGAACTGTACACAGTACTCCATGTGTGGTTCTGACTAGCAATTTTTAAAGTGGTAGGACTATGTTCTTATCACGGGCATCTATGCCCCTTCTGATGCAACCCATTATCTTATTGGCCTTGGCAGCAGCTGCCTGAAACTGGTTTTTGCAGCTTAGTTTGCGGTTTATTAAAATTCCTAGATCCTTTTCCATGTCAGTGTTACCGAGTGTTTTACCATTTAGTATGTACGGGTGACTTGCATTATTCCTTCCCATGTGCATAACTTTACATTTGTCAGTGTTAAACCTCATCTGTCACTTGGCTGACCAAGCCTCCAATCTATCCAGATCCCTCTGTAGTAGTATACTCTCCTCTTCAGTGTAAATTACTTTACACAGTTTAGTGTCATCTGCAAAAATTTATATTTTACTATGCAAGCCTTCTACAAGATCATTAATAAATATATTCAAGAGAATAGGGCCCAATACTGACCCCTGAGGTACCCCACTAGTGACAGTGACTCAATCTGAGTGTTGTACCGTTTATAACCACCCTCTGATTTCTATCATTGAGCAGTTAATTACCCAACATACATACATTTTCTCCCAGTCCGAGCATTCTCATTTTATATACTAACCTTTTATATGGTACAGTGTCAAATGCTTTTGGAGAAGTCCAGATAGTACGACATCCATTGATTCGCCGCTGTCAAGTCTAGGAACTTACCTCCTCATAGAAACTGATTACATTAGTTTGGCATGACCAATCCCTCACGAAGCCATGCTGATATGGCATTATTTGCTTATTTCCGTTGAGATGCTCTAAGATAGCATCTCTCAGAAAACCTTCAAACAGTTTACCCACAACAGATGATAAACCTTACCGGCCTATAGTTTCCAGGCTCTGGTTTGGACCCTTTTGAATATTGGACACCACATTTGCAATGCGCCAATCCTGTGGGACATTCCCTGTCAGTATAGAGTCCCAAATATCAGAAATAAGGGTTCTGGCTATGACATTACTTAAATCCCTTAGGATACGGGGGGTGTATGCCATCTGGTCATGGCGATTTGTCTATTTTAATCTTTTTTAAGTCGCTGATGTACACTGCCTAAAAATAAAGGGAACACTTAAAAACAACACAATGTAACTCCAAATCATCACACTGTGAAATCAAACTGTCCACTTATAGGCAATAGCAAGACACCCCCAATAAAGGAGTGGTTCTGCAGGTGGTGACGGACAGACCACTTCTCAGTTCCTAAGCTTCCTGGCTGATGTTTTGGTCACTTTTGAATGCTTTGCGGTGGCTTTCACTCTAGTGGTAGCATGAGACGGGAGTCTACAACCCACACAAGTGGCTCAGGTTAGTGCCAGCTTATCTCAGGATGGCACATCAATTCGGAGCTGTGGCAAGAAAGTTTGCTGTGTTCGTCAGCGTAGTGTCCAGAGCATGGAGGCGCTACCAGGAGACAGGCCAGTACATCAGGAGACGTGGAGGAGGCCGTAGGAGGGCAACAACCCAGCAGCAGGACGCTACCTCTGCCTTTGTGCAAGGAGGAACAGGAGGAGCACTGCCAGAGCCCTGCAAAATAGACCTCCAGCAGGCCCCACAAATGTGCATTGTGTCTGCTCAAACGGTCAGAAACAGACTCCATGAGGGTGATATGAGGGCCCGACATCCACAGGTGGGGGTTGTGCTTACAGCCCAACACCGTGCAGGACGTTTGGCATTTGCCAGAGAACACCAAAATTGGCAAATTCGCCACTGGCGCCCTGTGCTCTTCAGAGATGAAAGCAGGTTCACACTGAGCACATGTGACAGACGTGACAGAGTCTTGAGACGCCGTGGAGAATGTTCTGCTGCCTGCAACATCCTGCAGCATGATCGGTTTGGCATTGGGTCAGTAATGGTGTGAGGTGGCATTTCTTTGGAGGGCCGCACAGCCTTCCATGTGCTCGCCAGAGGTAGCTTGACTGCCATTAGGTACCAAGATGAGATCCTCAGACCCTTGTGAGACCATATGCTGGTGCGGTTGGCCCTGGGTTCCTCCTAATGCAAGACAATGCTAGACCTCATATGGCTGGAGTGTGTCAGCAGTTCCTGCAAGATGAAGGCATTGATGCTATGGACTGGCCCGTCCGTTCCCCAGACCTGAATCCAATTGAGCACATCTGGGACATCATGTCTCGCTCTATCCACCAACGTCACGTTGCACCACAGACTGTCCAGGAGTTGGCAGATGCTTTAGTCCAGGTCTGGTAGGAGATCCCTCAGGAGACCATCCGCCACCTCATCAGGAGCATGCACAGGCGTTGTAGGGAGGTCATACAGGCACGTGGAGGCCACACACAATACTGAGCCCCATTTTGACTTGTTTTAAGGACATTACATCAAAGTTGGATCAGCCTGTAGTGTGTTTTTCCACTTTAATTTTGATTGTGACTCCAAATCCAGACCTCCATGGGTTAAAAAATTAGATTTCCATTTTAAAAATTTTGTGTGATTTTGTTGTCAGCACATTCAACTATGTAAAGAACAAAGTATTTCAGAAGAATATTTAATTAACTCAGATCTAGGATGTGTTATTTTTGTGTTCCCTTTATTTTTTGAGCAGTGTACTTCTTCCTGGGTCAGACAATACACTTTTAATGGGGAATTTATTTTTACATTCTGCATGTCATCTGACAGTGAATACATTGGAGAAAAAAATATTTAACAGCTTTGCTTTCTCCTCGTCGCTCTCTGCGACTCCCCCTCATTACTCATTAAAGGGCCGACACCTTCGGATTTATACTTTATAACATTTATATAATTGAAGAACATTTTAGGGTTAGTTTTACTCTCTTTGGCAATTAATCTCTCGGTCTCTAGTTTGGCCGCTTTTATTTGTTTTTTACATTTTCTATTTTTTTCCTTATAGTTTTTCAGTGCTTCCGTGCTACACTCCTGTTTTAGGGATTTATATGCTTTCTTTTTGTCATTTATTGCTTTCTTTACATTTCTAGTTATCCACATTGGTTTCTTTTTGTTCCTTAACCTTTTATTCCCATACGGTATGTACCTCTCACAATGAGATTTTAGGATGTTTTTTAAAGATATCCCATTTTGTGGCTGTATTTTTATTTTTGAGGACTTTGTCCCAGTTAGTTAGGCCCATGGCCTCTCTTAGTTGGCTAAATTTAGCTTTTTTGAAGTTTGGTATTTTTTTTCCTCCCTGTAGAAACGCTCTTTTGAATGATAATTGGAAGGTTATTACTTTATGGTCACTATTTCCCAGGTGTCCCCCAACCTGCACGTCTGTTGTTCTGTCAGGCCTATTGGTTAATACTAAGTCCAGTATGCCCGTCCCTCTAGTCGGGTCCTGAACCAGTTGGGAGAGGTAATTGTCCTTGGTTATTGCCAAGAACCTGTTTCCCTTATGAGATATACAAGTTTCAGTTTCCCAGTCTATATCTGGGTAGTTGAAGTCCCCCATAATAACCACCTCATTATGATTTGCCGCCTCGTCTATCTCGTTTTGTAGTAGATTTTCTGTGGACTCTGGTATATTAGGTGTTTTATAGTAAACTCCTATTAGTAATTTATTGTTGTTTTTAGCTCCATGGATCTCTACCCACAGTGACTCCACATGTTCATGTCCCTCACTTATATATTCCCGGAGTGTGGGCTTTAGACAGTACTTTACATAAAGGCAGACCCCTCCCCCTCTCCGGTTTTGACTATCCTTTCTAAACAGACTGTAACCTTGTACATTAACTGCCCAGTCATAGCTATCATCCAGCCATGTCTCAGTTATTCTCACTATGTCATAGTTCTCCTCACACATCACTAATTCCAGCTCCCCAGTTTTATTAGTCAGGCTTCTGGCATTAGTATACATACATTTGAGAGGTTTATGTATATTTTTTACTGTACACCTTTCCTTCTGAACTGTTCTAGTCCTCCTTCCATTCCTCCCCCAGTCCCACTACATTGCCCCCGGTCTCTATCTGCCCTATTTTCCCCTCCTATAAAGTAATTTCCCTCCCCCCCAGTCCCTAGTTTAAACACTCCTCCAACCTTCTAGCCATCTTTCTCCCCAACACAGCTGTCCCTTCCCCATTGAGGTGCAGCCCGTCCCTACGATAGAGCCTATAGCCGATAGAAAAGTCAGCCCAGTTCTCCAGGAACCCAAACCCCTCCTTCCTACACCAGTTCTTGAGCCACTTGTTAATCTCCCTAATCTCCCGCTGCCTTTCTTGTGTGGCTTGTGGTACAGGCAGTATTTCGGAAAATACTACCTTTGAGGTCCTTGCCCTAAGCTTTTGACCTAAATCCCTGAAATCATTTTTAAGGACTCTCCACCTACCTTTAACTTTGTCAGTGGTTCCGATATGGACCATGACCGCTGGATCTTCTCCAGCCCCTCCCAGTAATCTGTCAACCCGATCCGCGATGTGTCGAACTCTAGCGCCAGGAAGACAGCACACTGTTCGGCGATCACGGTCTTTGTGACAGATTTCCCTATCTGTTCCCCTAATAATGGAGTCTCCCACTACCAGCACCTGTCTGGCCTGCCCTGCTCTCCTGGTTCCCTGCTTACTGGAGCTGACATTCCCCTGACTGGCAGTGTCCGGCTGCAGCAGTGCCATCCCTGGACGGACATCCCCCTCATCTGCCAAACGTGCAAACTTGTTGGGGTGTGTCAGATCAGGGCTAGCCTCCCTGGCACTCTTCCCTCTACCCCACTTTCTAACTTTTACCCAGCTAGCTACCTCACTTTCCTCAGCCTCCTCTCTGTCACCCTCCCCCTCATCTACCCCAAAGAGTGCTTGCTTGGTGAGAAGCAAACTCTTTTTGCAAATAGTCAATGCCTCTCAGTGTTGCAACCTGCCCGTTTAGAGACTCGATTTGCAATTCCAAACGGGTAATTTGCTCGCATCTTGAACAAAGTTATACACCCTCGAACGGCAGTTCCAGGACTGCATACATCATGCAAGATGTGCACTGGACTGCACTGTCAATTGTGCAACACATACTAAATGGGGATTACAACAGTAAAAAAGTAAAACAATAAATATGATTTAGAATTAGACACACAAGGAAGTTATATCCAACCTTAGTTTTCAACTCCTTTTCTTAAACTCCTTTTTTATTTTTGCACAGCAAAAGCATGATTCCTCCTTGCTTCTTGCTTGTGGGCCAATGAGTCATAACACTATATCGAATATATTTGTTTTTTCGAATATTCGTAATATTCGAAAACAAGAATATATAGCAATACAGCCAATATTAGAAAAAAAATGAATTTAGAGCAATTTAGCTAATATAGTGCTATCATCTTTTTTTTTAATAGTTGTAATTTCTTTCCAATCGGAACTTCAGATGAGAAAAAAATTACAACTATTAGACAAAGAAGATTATAGCACTAAATTAGCTAAATTGCTCTATATTCGTTTTTTTTATATTCGCTATATTGCTATATATTCTTGTTTTAGAATATTACGAATATTCGAAAAAAACAAATATATTCGATATAGTGCTATATATTAGTTTTTTAGAATATTCATAATTTTTCCCATTTAAAGTCATGATTCCTCCCTGCTTCTTGCTTGTGGGCCAATGAGTCAAAATTTGCGATAAAAATTCGCATTACGAAAATTTGCAATAAAAAAATCTCGAATATTCAAAATTACGAATATATCACTATATTCTAAATATTCGCAAATTTTTTAATTACCTATGTTCTCGATAAAAATTCGAAATTCAAATATTCGTGATCAACACTAGTGAACAAGTGGCGATCTTGTAAGTAAAATAAAATACGTAGTGTTTCAATAACCCGTGCATTGTCATGTTCCTTTTAAAGGATAAAAGAGCTGTGATTGCTGGTGGATATTGAGACCGAGGAGATAGAATTGTTTTGAATCGAGATAAAATCGTCTTGTGGAAGTGTTGCTGTGTGTGAACTGTTCCTTACTGATGAAGTTCAAGCGCAGACCCTGAATTGCAGTTTATTTAAGAAAGGAGAAGAGATCTACTCCTGTTTGGGACTGCTGCTGATTTTGCCACTTGGAAGACCACACAAAATATCTTTTGTGTGCACACATACTGTTCCACCATGTTGCTGAAATGCTGCCTCCTGCTAAGACGTTCCATATCAGCTGGTGGTGCTAGTTGTTGTGGCGTGCTGACAAAGCTTTTCCACATTTCGGCCTTGCTAACCCTGCCTTCTGAGGTGCTGGTAGTGCCCCAGCTGCGTTGGTGACCTCTTCCTCCTCCTCTGCCTTCGCCTTGTGCTTCCACTGTGCCCCAGCTGTCACGTGGGAATGCCACCAGCAGCGCGTCTACCAGCGTGCGCTTGTACTCACGCATCTTACGATCACGCTCCAGTGACGGAATTAAGGATGGTACGTTGTCCTTGTAACAGGGATCGAGCAACGTGGCCACCCAGTAATTAACACAAGTTAGAATGTGGGCAACTCGGCAGTCGTTGCGGAGACACTGCAGCATGTAATCGCTCATGTGTGCCAGGCTGCCCAGAGGCAATGAAAAGCTGTCCTCTGTGGGAGGTGTATCGTCTGTGTCCTCTGTATCCCCCCAGCCACGCACCAGTGATGGCCATGAGCTGGTTTGGGTGCCACCCTGCTGTGAACACGGTTCCTCCTCCTCATCCTCCACCTCGTCATCCTCCAGAACGGTGCCCTGGCTGGACAATTGTGTACCTGGCATTTTATGGGTGCAGGAACCCACCCTCGGAGACCCTATGAAATGATCCCTCTTCCTCCTCCTCCTCCTGTGCCACATCCTCTTGCATCATCGCCAGCAGCGTTTTTTCAAGGAGGCACAGAAGTGGGATAGTAACGCTGAGAACGGCGTTATCGGCACTGGCCATGTTGGTGGAATACTCGAAACAGCACAACAAGGAACACAGGTCTCACATGGAGGCCCAGTCATTGGTGGTGCTGTTTTGCAGAGCGACTCACCCGTGCGTGCTGCAGCTGAAACTCCACTATAACTTGCTGCTGCTCGCACAGTCTGGACAGCATGTGCAAGGTGGAGTTCCACCTTGTGGGCATGTCGCATATGAGGCGGTGAGCGGGAAGGCCGAAGTTACGCTGCAGCGCTGACAGGCGAGCAGCAGCAGGGTGAGAACGCCCACACTTTATGCAGCAGCTCTGACATATAGGGGCAATGTTTAAGGAACCTCTGCACCACCAAATTTAGCACATACGCCAGGCAAGGGATGTGCATCAATCTAGCTAGTCCAAGAGCTGCTACGAGATTTCGCCCATTATCGCACACCACCCGGCCGGGCTTGAGGCTCACTAGCACCAAACACTCATCTGTCTGTTGTTCAAGGCCCGTCCACAGCTCCTGCGCGGTGTGGAGTTTGTCCCCAAACAGATACATTTTAAAACTGCCTGCTGTCGTTTACCCCTGGCTGTGCTGAGGTTGATGGTGAAGGTGTTACGCTGACCGGATGAGGAGCCGGTAGAGGATGAGGAAGCGGAGTAGGAGGAGGAAGCAACAGTAGCCAAACTGAAGCGCCCTGCAATCCTCGGTGGTGGAAGGACATGCGCCAAATGGCTATCCGCCTCAGGCCCAGCCTCAACTGCATGTACCCAGTGTGCTGTTATGGAGATATAACGTCCCTGACCATGCATACTGGTCCACGTATCCTTAGTTAGGTGGACCTTGCCACAGATGGCATTGCACAGTGCACACCTGATTTTGTCCCCCACTTGGTTGTGCAGGGAAGGGATGGCATGCCTGGAAAAGTAGTGGCAGCTGGGCACGATGTACTGTGGGACAGCCACCGCCATAAGGCTTTTAAAACTCTCCGTCTCCACCAGACGGAATGACAGCATTTCAAAGGACAGTAATTTTGAAATGCTGCCATTCAGGGCCAGGGATCGCGGGTGGATAGGGGGGTACTTCCTCTTCCGCTCCAGTGTTTGGGAGATGGCAAGCTGAACGCTTCCGTGGGACATTGTGGAGATGCTTGGTGACCCAGGTGGTGGAGTTCCTGGCAGATCCTCTGTTTGCGGGGTGGCAGGTGGCACTGTCACTCCAGAGGTGGATGAAGAGGCTGAGACTGCAGCAGAAGAGGAAGCAGGAGTCAGAGACCATTCTTGGTTTTTGAGGTGTCTACCCTACTGCAGCTCGTGCTTTGCACTTAGATGCCTGGTCATGCAGGTTGTACTCAGGTTGAGAATGTTAATGCCTCGCTTCAGGCTCTGATTGAACAGCATGCAAACCACTCGTGTCTTGTCATCAGCACATTATCTGAAGAACTGCCATGCCAGGGAACTCCTTGGAGCTTGCTTTGGTTTGCTCAGTACCTTGCTGCAGTGGGCAGTAGGAGGCATACTGTCTAGAGGACTGCCGCTCCGCTTTTGCACCCTGCTCCCTCTTCTGCTGTGCTGGTGGCTCTGTGCGACCACCGCCTCTTCCTCCAAACTACACAGGTCACTTGCATGACCTTGATTCCATGTGGGGTCAAGGACCTCATCATACTTCACATCATCTTCCACCCAGTCTTCACCCCTGCCCTCCTTGTCAGTCTGCACACTTTCAAGAGCCACAGCAGTTGGCACCTGTGTTTCATCATCATCCGAGACATGCTGCAGTGGTCCTCCCATGTACTCATCTTGAAACATAAGTGGTTGGGCATCGATGCACTCAATCTCTTCCCCTTCTGGGGCAGGGCTAGGTGGATGGCCCTGGGAAACCCCGCTAGCAGAGTCATCAAAAAGCAGAAGAGACTGCTGCATGACTTGGGGCTCAGACTGCTTGGCTGATTTGCAAGGGGGTGAGGTGAAAGACTGATGGACATCAGCTGCAGGTGCCAACTCTGATCTTTCAGCAGGAGACTGGGTGTGAGACAATGTAAAGGAACTGGAGGCACTGTCAGCAACCCAATCTACTATCGCCTGTACTTGTTCTGGCCTCAACATTCGTAGAGCCGCATTAGGCTCGACCAGATACCGCTGCAGGTTCTGTCGCCTACTCGCACCTGAGGAAGGTGTTTCACTTGTGCGTGTAGCTGGCACAGATCGACCACATCCTCTCCCTGCAACAGGAGCTCTACCAACAGCACCACGACCGGGGCCACGTCCCTTATTTGACGCTCTCCTCATATTTCTCAAATTTAGGATCTTGCCCAAAATGGGTGTTTTTTTAATAGCAGAATAGAACAACAGTATCTAAAGTGTGTATCTCACAAAGACAGATGCAGACAAGGCTGCAAATTAAGTATTTTGCCCAAAATGGGTGTTTTTTTAATACCAGAATATCACAGCAGTATCTAAAGCGTGTATCTCACACGTACAGATGCAGACAAGGCCGCAAATTAAGTATTTTGCCCAAAAAGGGTGTTTTTTGAATAACAGAATATGACAGCAGTATATAACGCTTGAATTTCACACGTACAGATTCATCAAGGGCTGTAAAATTGAGTATTTTGCCCAAAAAGGGTGTTTTTGAAACCCAGAAAATTATAGAAGTATTTCAAGCTTGTTTTTAACAATCACAGATGCTGCAATATTAAGTACTTTGCCCCCAAATGGGTGTTTTTTTTACTAACAGAATATGACAGCAGTATAAAATGCTTGAATTTCTTACGTACAGATTTAGCAAGGGCTGTAAAATTGAGTATTTTGCCCAAAAAGGGTGTTTTTTTAAAACCCAGAAAATTATAGCTGTATTTCTAGCTTAAATTGCACACTGACAAATGCTGCAGATTGCCAAAAATGGGTGTTTTTTTAAACCCAGATTATTATTGCAGTATTTCAAGCTTGGATTTGAATGTCACAAAAGCACAAATGCTGTGCTGGTGCACTGAGCTTTCATAAAATTGCGGCCGCCGCCCACCTAACTAACAGATGGATAAAAGTTCTTTCTCTGTGTCACTGGGCTCAGGGCAGGGTAAAAAGATTGTGCACTGCACCCACAAAACTAAATCTATGTAGATCGCTGAGTTAACAAGCATTTCTGATTAAAGGGCTTCTATCACCAGATTTGGTCCTATTTAGCTGACTGACACTAGTCATGTGCTAGTGTCAGCAGTCCATAACAGTGTTCTTACTTATCATCTGTCTGCTGCCGTTCACCTTAAAAACTTACTTTTATAGATATGCTAATGAGCCTCTAGGTGCTATGTGGGCGTCATTAGCACCTAGAGGGCTCCGTCCACTAACCATTTCAGTCGCCCATCGCGTCCCTCCAGCCCGCCCCGCTCCTGTTGATTGACGTGAAACTTCTCAGTATCTCGTACCAATTCCCGCGCCTGCACCGTGAGCTTCTGTATTCTCCCGGCGCCGGCTTCCTCATTGCGCCTGCGCCAACTACGTTACAGTGAGGAAGCCGGCACCAGGAGCGCGGCATTCACTCACTGCGCCTGCGCCGAATACAGAAGCGCACGGCGCGGGAATTGGTACGAGATACTGAGAAGTTTCACGTCAATCAACAGGAGCGGGGCGGGCTGGAGGGACGCGATGAGCGGCTGAAATGGTTAGTGGACGGAGCCCTCTAGGTGCTAATGACGCCCACATAGCACCTAGAGGCTCTTTAGCATATCTATAAAAGTATGTTTTTAAGGTGAACGGCAGCAGACAGATGATAAGTAAGAACACTGTTACGGACTGCTGACACTAGCACATCGCTAGTGTCAGTCAGCTAAATAGGACCAAATCTGGTGATAGAAGCCCTTTAAAGATTATTTTCTATAATCTCCCTTACAGCAGCAGCATCAACTCCCTACACTAGTAACAGCAGAGTGACGTGCAGCGCTACATGACTCTAGCTTATATAGAGGCTGGGTCACATGCTGCACTGGCCAATCACAGCCATGCCATTAGTAGGCATGGCTGTGATGGCTTCTAAGGCACAGAGTTAAACGCTTGTTGATTGGCTGCTCTGCAGCCTTTCAAAAAACGCCATGAAATAGCCGAACACCGAACCCAAACTTTTACTGAAATGTTCGGGTCCGGTGTCCAAAAATCCTAAAGTTCGGTACCAACCGTTACAGTTCGGGTTCGCTCAACCCTACTTGTGACATCTGTCCAATACCTTCTGTGTGTCAGGGCCAGAGTTTGGAGAAATATAAGTGAAAATTACTATATTTTTTCCTAATTTTCAATACTTTTTCTATAAAGGGTGTCTGCAGTGACTAGTCACATCTGTCCAATACCTATTGTGTGTCAGGGCCAGAGAGTGCAGAAATATTTGTGAAAATTACTATATTTTTTCCATCATTTTCAATACTTTTTAAATAGAGGGTGTCTGCAGTGACTTGTGACATCTGTCCAATACCTTCTTTGTGTCAGGGCCAAGGATTGAAGAAATATAAGTGAAAATTATTATATTTTTTCCATCATTTTCAATACTTTTTATATAGAGGGTATCTGCAGTGAATTGTGACATATGTCTAATAACTTATGTGTGTCAGGCCAGAGATTGGAGAAATATAAGTGAAAATTAATATATTTTTTCCATCATTTTCAATACTTTTTCTATTGAGGGTGTCTGCAGTGACATCTGTCCAATACCTTCTGTGTGTATATTTCTCTTGCCAAGCACGCTAAAAGAGGGACAGGAGATCTTGTGCCCTGATTCCCAACCTCTTGAGCATCCACAGTCACAAGAACATGACGGTGGGGAACGGCAATTAGTGTTTAATGAGGTTATGTTATGTTATGTTACTAAGTCCTTGTATAGCGCTCTAGAGGAACTCAATCCGATCGAAGCGCTTGTGGACGGCTATATTGGTGGGCCCCTACGTCATCCTACACAAATAGCCAGGTCTTAACCAGCTTCCTGAATTCCAGGTAATCTGGTATAGTTCTAATATGTTCTGGGAGGGAGTTACAGATCTTGGGGGCTAATACTGAGAAACGTCTGTCCCCCCTTGTCTTGAGGCGGGTTCTTGGCACCGACAAAAGGGAGGCTGAGGTGGATCTCAGTTCTCTAGGAGGATGGTAACGTGTTATCTTTTTTTGCAGATAAATGGGGCCTGTTTTGTGGAGAGCTTTGTGTGTTAAGCAGCACAGCTTAAACTGCACTCTCTCTTTCACTGGGAGCCAGTGGAGTTCCCTGCGTGCTTTTGTAACAGAGTCTGTCCAGTCTAGTTTCTTGATGAGCCGGATGGCTCTGTTTTGACAGAGTTGCAAAGCTCTCAGATCTTTCTCTGGTAGCCCCGCATACATTGCATTGCCATAGTCCAGGTGAGAGTTGACTAGCGCTCCCACCACGACCTGTCTGCATGTGTTGGGGAGAAACGGTAGGGCTTTTTTTAGATGGAATAGGGCGAAGTTTGCTTTCCGTATTACTTCTTTAATCTGGGGACGGAGGCTCATTTCTTGATCCAAAATTATCCCCAGACTCTTTCCTTGTGTGGCGATGGCAACGTTTTCCCCAAAGATAGACGGGGCGGCAGCCTCAGGTGTTTTATGTAGCGCAATAAGCTCAGTCTTGGTCGGGTTGAGTTTGAGGTGGTTATGTGCTAGCCAGTTCCTGGCCTTATTTAGTCCTTCTTGCGTGAGTTTATAGTCATTAGCGGATTTCGATACTCTCAAAAGGATCTGTGTATCGTCCGCATAAGACTCATAGCTGATGTTATACTCCTTCAGAATGGCGAGCAGAGGTCGGACATACAGTAGGTGAACCCGATTTTGTGTCAATCTCGCTCTCTTTCTCGGCGAGATTGAGCACCTACGAGCCCCATCGCGGGAGCCAGCGCCGAGCTGGCTTGCCGCGATGGAGACAGAGCCGTCATAGAAGCGACGGGAGATCCGACTTGGATTCCCGCCAATTCTACACGTGTGCGGCGTTTGTTATGAATCCTGAGGGGGAAGTCCCCGCCGGATTTTAAATAAAAATCCGGCATGGGTCCCCCCCTCAGGAGCATACCGGGCCCTTAGGTCTGTTATGGGTTGTAAGGAGAGCCCCCCCTACGCCGAAAAAAACGGCGTAGGGGGTCCCCCTACAATCCATACTAGACCTGTATCCAAAGCACGCTACCCGGCCAGCCAGGAAGGGAGTGGGGACGAGCGAGCGCCCCTCCCCACTCCTGAGCCGTACCAGGCTGCATGCCCTCAACATGGGGGGGTTGGGTGCTCTGGGGCAGGGGGCGCACTGCGGCCCCCCCACCTCAGAGCACCCTGTCCCCATGTTGATGAGGACAGGGCCCCTTCCCGACAACCCTGGCCGTTGGTTGTCGGGGTATGCGGGCGGGAGGCTTATCGGAATCTGGGAGCCCCCTTTAATAAGGGGGCCCCCAGATACCGGCCCCCCACCCTAAGTGAATGAGTATGGGGTACATCGTACCCCTACCCATTCACCTGCAAGAAAAGTGGTAAAAACACAAATAAACCACACAGTGTATTAAAATATTTTATTTTTCTGCTCCGGAGGCCGCCCCCTGTCTTCTTTATTAGCTCTTTTACCAGGGGGGGCTCTTCTTCTTCCGCTATCCCGACGGGTCTTCTCCGCTATCCGGGGGGTCTTCTCAACTCTCCGGGGTTCTCCTTCTGTCTTCGCCGCTCTCCGTTGTTGACTCGGCGCACCCCGGTTCTTCGTCTCGCGAGATCTCGGATTTTAAATAAAAATTTAGCGAGACGAAGAACCGGGGTGCGCCAAGTCTACAACGAGTGCGGGCGTAAGACAGAAGGAGAACCCCGGAGAGTTGAGAAGACCCCCCGGATAGCGGAGAAGACCCGTCGGAATAGCGGAAGAAGAAGAGCCCCCCCCTGGTAAAAGAGCTAATAAAGAAGACAGGGGCGGCCTCCGAGCAGAAAAATAAAATATTTTAATACACTGTGTGGTTTTATTTGTGTTTTTACCACTTTTTCTTGCAGGTGAATGGGTAGGTGTACGATGTACCTCATACTCATTCACATAGGGTGGGGGGCCGGTATCTGGGGGCCCCCTTATTAAAGGGGGCTCCCAGATTCCGATAAGCCTCCCGCCCGCATACCCGACAACCAACAGGCCCGGGTTGTCGGGAAGGGGCCCTGTCCTCATCAACATGGGGACAGGGTGCTCTGAGGTGGGGGGGGCCGCAGTGCGCCCCCATGCCCCAGAGCTCCCAACCCCCCCATGTTGAGGGCATGCAGCCTGGTACGGCCTCAGGAGGTGGGGGGGGGGGGGGGGGGCGCTCGCTCGTCCCCACTCCCTTCCTGGCTGGCGGGTAGCGTGCTTTGGATACGGGCTGGTATGGATTGTAGGGGGACCCCCTACGCCGTTTTTTTCGGCGTAGGGGGGGCTCTCCTTACAAACCCATAACAGACCTAGGGCCCGGTATGCTCCTGAGGGGGGGACCCATGCCGGATTTTTATTTAAAATCCGGCGGGGACTTCCCCCTCAGGGATTCATAACAAACGCCGCACACGTGTAGAATTGGCGGGAATCCAAGTCGGATCTCCCGTCGCTTCTATGACGCGCTTGCTGATGTGCTGTCACTATTCCAGTGAGTGCGAGGATCTCGGCACAATGTCGCCGAGTATCAGCGCGACGCTGTCGTGCTAAAAGCACAATATCACAAACACCTACTGTAAATGTTAAAAAAAGTAATGGCGAGAGGGAGATCCCTGAGGGGACTCCCCACTTCCACCCTCTCGACTGGGGAAAAGATAACGCCCAGTTTGACTCTCTGAGTTCTGTTTTCAGGAAAGAGTCAAACCAGGCAAGTCGTGGTTATCTACTCCGATGTCAGCTTTTAATCGTATTGGGAGGATGAATGGCTGATAGTGTCGAAGGCTGCCGACATGTCTATGAGAACCAGCCAGGTCCCCCCTCCCTCGTCATCGACCCCTTAGGCTTAATCCCAAAAGGCTGACCAGGGCTGATTCCGTGCTGTGTGTTGGCCTGAAGCCCGACTGATTGTTCATCTAGAAGTCGATGCTTTTCTACGTGCAAGCTGGAGTTGGCTTGCCACTGCTATCTCCATGATTTTAGCTATTAGGTGGATGTTGGTAATCGTCTGAAGTTGGCCATCATATTTATGTCTGCTCCTGGTTTCTTGATGGGGGGAGTTATGATTCCTAACTTGAGAGTCTCGGGGACGTTACCACTAAGAAAGGAGTCATTTATAATTGTTAGAATTAACGGGGCAATGGTGGTCGTGCATTCAATAAGAGATTTAGTTTGGATATTGGAGAGGGGATAAGTTGCTTTGGACATGTTTTTTCATGCTTTTAGTTAGGTCCCTCAAGTTTTAATGGCATAGAGTGAAGTGTGGGTAGGGTTTGTCACGTTGTCTCTATGGGGGGAACAGTTGCCTGGTTGAACTAGCAGGATGTCGTTTTGGATGTCATCAACTTTTTTGTTTAAAAAATTTCGAGATGTCGTTGCAGAGGTCTTGGGATTCGGGATAGTGGTTTGAGGCCATCAGGGGTTAGCTAGATCGAAAATGATCTGAAAGATTCTTTTAGGCTTTTGAGCAGCGTTTTCGATCTCGCTAGCAAAATGGTCTTGTTTGGCCTTGAAGATTGCTTTGTGGTAATCGTCAGTTGGGTCTTGATATTTTAGCTGTGATTCTTCTATCGGATTTTTCCTCCATGCCCTCTCTAGTCTGTTGCATTCTATTTTCACCTATTTTTAGTTCTCTCGTATACCACGGTGCTTTTTTCCCTAATTTCTTTACCAATCTCAAGGGGGCATGTTGGTCCGCCGTTTTTTTGACGATGTCGTCAAATTGTAATGTGAGTTCTCACAGGCAGTTTGAGGTCAATTTTGCTGATGTGTTCTTCTAGGGTAGGTAGAATTTTGTCATATGTCAGGTTGTTGTTATTTCTTCGCCAATTTTTTTCTCCTGTGGTTAGCTGCTTCGTATTAATTGGGATGTGGGAGTCGATGGCTATGAGTCTATGGTCAGTCCAGAGCAATTCTTCGGGATCTTCTACCGTTAATTTTAGATTTTTTCAAAAATCGGATCGAGCAGGTACCCGCTTTATGTGTGGGTTTGTCGACCCTAAAGGTGAGCTGGGCTAAGTCGAGCTGTGTGATGACTTTTTGGGCGTGGTGTCTTGTTTATCGTTGAACCAAAGGTTAAGGTCCCTAGAATAAGAAGTCTATGATTTTTATTGTGAGATCCGTGGCCCTTTCTATGAAGTTGTCTGTGAAATGAGTGCGGGTCCTGGGGGTCTGTAACATAACGCTGTTATTATTGTATATTTATTTCTAACGTCAAACGTGCTATGAGTGTTTCCCATGATGGTTTTCCGTGGGAAGGTTAATTTCTGTTATTTTTATTGTGTTTTTATGTACAATCGCTATCCCTCCCCCCCTGTTTTGTAGGCCTATTCTTATGATGATTGTTGTAGTCTGGTGGGAGAATTTCCAGGATGTCTACCCTGACTTTTCTGTAAACCATGATTCCGTATTGAACAGACATTCATAGTTTCTATCTATGCATAGATCGCGGATTTCATATTTATTCTTAACTGCCGATTCGGCGTTTATTAAGGCACATCTTAGGTCAGGTGGTGGATTTTCTTTTCAGGGGCCGTTTATTTTGTTCTGGATATTTTAGGTCTATGCTATCTATGGTTGTTGGCGAATGGTTTAAAAATAGGTGTTTTAAAATCTTAAGTTTAAAAGCTTTGGTTAAAATAGCCACCAGGGATATCTGTGCCCCTGTTTGTAGTGCCAGCAGTTTTGTGAGTCGTACTTGATTCGCAGATCTGAAGTATGCGACCCAGGGTGACCGCTCTGGTTTCTCTGGTCCCTTCTGGCGGCTCAGACGGGCGTGTCCCCTGGACCACACCGGACCCGTCCGCCGGACCCGTCTATGGTACGTGTACATTTTTATGTGTGATGCGGCGTAAAGACGCCGAGCGCCGTCCCTCTGTCGGCTCCGGCCCTCCCCTTGGCGTGCCGCAGTGCTGGAGCCGGGCTTGGGGGTGTTCTTAGGAAGATTCCACAAAGTGCAGGTGCGTTCAGAAAAAATTGTAAATTGTAAATTTGTGCCAAAAGTGCAAGTGCTTGGTGTGGTGGCCCCCTAGAGGGGTCGCCACTTTTGTAAGTGCGGGTAAGCCTTTTCAGAGTGTGTAGGCAGCGTGAGGGTCCCGAGTCGAATCTGCCGACCGCGGCCTCTCGCACTGTTGTAGTTTGGAGTTCCACCAGTTTGGTTCCACCAGTTTGGAGGTGGATGATGATGAGACACAGTTGCCAATGAGTCAACCGCAATTACTGTCTCAAGAGGTTGATGAAGAGTATGAGACACAGTTGTCATCACTGAGGTTCTGGTTAGGTAAACAAATTAAGAGGATGATCAGAGTGAGGCAGTGGAAGAGGAGGTGGTGGACGATGAGGTCACTGACCCAACCTGGGAAGGTGGAAAGCCGAGCGAGGACAGCAGTACAGAGGGGGAAGGATCTGCAGCACTGCAACAGGCTGGAAGAGGCAGTGGGGTGGCAAAAGGAAGAAGGCGGGCCACACCAAACAGGCCTGCAACTGTTCCTTGGAGCACCCTCTTGCATAAATCTCCCTTGGCAAGGGGTAGGTGTTCCGCAGTATGGCTCTTTTTTGAGGAAAGTGCGGGTGACAAAAGATTAGTAGTTTGCAACCTGTGCCACACTAAAATGAGCCGGAGCAGTGATCACTAGCAACCTCACCACCACCCAGAATGATCCAAGCACCGTAATAAGTGGGACGAATGCCTGGGTCCACAATCTGTGTCTGCGGGTCACACCAGTGCCTCCTCCTTCTCTATGGTACGTGCTGGCCAATCACCTTTCAAAGTCGCAGGCGAGGATGCCTCTTGCCATGCACCTGGACCTTCGCAGGCACCATAAGTGACCACATCCACTTCCCTGTCCCAGCGCAGCGTCCAAATGTCATTACCTCAGGCATTTGAACGCAAGCGCAAATACCGAGCCACCCAGCCACAGGCCATAGCACTAAATGTGCACCTTTCAAAAATGCTGGTCCTGGAAATGTTGCCATTTAGACTTGTGTACACTGAGGCCTTCCGCAGCCTGATGTCGGCGGTCGTCTGCGGTACTCTGTCCCTAGCCGCCACTATTTTTCAAGGTGTGCCGTGCCCGCCTTACACCAACATGTGTCCCGAAACGTCACACGTGCCCTGACCAATGCAGTTACTGGGAAGGTCCACTTAACCACGGACACATGGACAAGTGCATTTGGCTAGGGACGCTACATTTCCCTGACGGAACCCTGGATGAACATTGTGGAGGCCGGGTGTGGCTAGGCGCAGCACTATGAAGTTGCCTTTTGCACTGTGGCATTAGAATAATTTTTATATCTCTGACATTTTTTGTCCTAACCAGACTGTCTATTACTCTGTAATTCTTCTAGCGCTGTTCTATGGAAACAGTAGGGTTTAGAGAGCACACCAAATGCTTGAAATAACTTCTTTATTAACTTCAACTTTTCTTCATATATAACACTACCACCTCCGCTGCAGATAGTCCTTGTACATAACACGTGTTGAAAAGATATCACAAAAATGGCGGTATGATTAAGATGGTGGTTCAACTGTTCTATCTTGTCATTCAACATAAAATGGTGGATATATTTCTTTCTTGAGTATCTGTACTCTGAATTTAAGTTCACTTTAAGTTATTTAAGAACTTTATGATCTCTCTGAGAGGTATATCTGTGGTCTAACTAATAGTTCTGCTTGCTCAACTTGGTTTGGCAATTTGCAGTATGAAATTGTTTATGATCTGGTATGAGCAGTTCGCAGTTGGTATGCCATTTGTATGGAATCTGGTTTGTATGTTGGAATTTGAATTTGGATTGTGAACATTGGTGGAACTGTAAACACACATATAACTGGTTCAGTATACAGTTCTAATTACTATATTAACAGTAGAACATTATATAACTGTTTTAAATACCTATTTTGGCCTCTCTGCTTCCATAAAACACAGCTCTTAGTGGAGTGAATGGTCTGTTCAGCTCCTCTCTCTGGTGAATAATCATACCCAGCAGCTCCTGCTAGGGGAATTTCCGACACAAGCTGTGTATGAGACTGGCTATAATTGGTCAAAACTCCTGGGCTGTGTTAGGCTAGCTAGGATTGGTAAAGACTCATGCATAGCAACACCAGTTTTAACTCTATGCTTTCTGTTGTGTCTGTTGTTCATTGAGCTTACCTTACATTATATAATGAATCTTAAAGCACATTATCCTTTTCTGCTTCTGTGGACACAAAATATAACTATTATATGACAGCCAAACATGAAGTCACTGTAAATAACTCTGCTTTTGTCTTTAACACCCAAACATAGGAACTGCATTAAGGTTATTGGCAGGTCTAGCTGTAAAAACACACAAGCTATATTAGCAACCTAGGACAGGTCTTAGCTGGCCAGCTACACTCCCTCCAAAATTACCTATAATTCTTTGTTCTTAAGTGGTAGGACTTGAACATGAATTTGAGAATTTTTCCATCAGGTTCTCAACTTCATAGTGTATTTTATCACTCTCAAGTAGAACAACTAACTTCTGTATAGGACGTTCCAACTTGAGTGGAGTAGTGAGACTTTTTCTTTTTTGTCAAGTTTTGAGTCTCCTATTTGTAACAACACTTTTTACTAGTTTGTCTTCATCCTTTTGAACTTCTAGAACTTTGGCCAATTTCCATTGACTTCTAGGTAAATCTTCTTATTTCACGAATACTATGTCCCCAACTTGGACATTTCTTCTGGGTGTTTGCCATTTACTTCTTAGCATAAGATTGGCTAAGTACTCTTTCCTCCATCTATTCCAAAACTGTTCTGATAGATATTGAACTCTTCGCCATCTCCTTTTAGCATATAAATCCTCTTTGGTGAACTTACCAGGTGGTGGCTGTATGTAATCAGACTTAAGGTGAAGTAGATGGTTGGGAGTTAAACTGTCCAAACTTGTTGGATTGTTGATGTTATCAACTGTAAGTGGACGACTGTTAACAATAGATATTACTTCATAGAATAGGGTCCTAAGTGAAGCATCATCTATTCTTCCGGCTTTTTTTTTCAACACTGAACTTAACACATTTCTCACAGTTCTGATTTGTCTTTCCCAAACTCCTCCTTTATGGCTTGTATGTGGAGCATTCATATGAAAATCACACTGTTTCTCTAGCAAATACTCAGTTACTTTTTCCTTATCGATCTCTTTTAGAGCTTTCTTCAATACATTTGCTCCGACAATATTAGATCCTTGGTCAGCTAAGCTCTCTGACAGTATCTCTAATGGCTATGAAACATCTTAAGGCGTTTATGAATGCGTCAGTTGACATATCTTCTAACATTTCGAGGTGAATTGCTCTGGAGCTTAGACATGTAAATATTAGTCCATATCTCTTGTACTCCTTGCGGTTCTGTTTGGTGATGAATGGGACAAAACAATCCATTCCACTATAAAGAAATGGTCGTGATGGATTTAGACTATCTGCTGGTAAATCTACCATTCTTTGCTCTTCAGTAGGTCTACATGCCTTTCTGCAGACTACACATTTACTTATATACTTTGCTATATATGCATAATTCTTGCAGTATTTCTTTTGATCTGAGGATTACTGGGGCCAAGAATCCCAATGGATCAAATATAGAAGGCACTGCGGAAAGAATTGTTCGTTTAGTTGCAACTTTCTCATCAATAGATACTTCAAAGAAGAACTTGTCGTTCTCTATATTCCATCCCAATCCAAGTACGTTCTGAACTGGAAGATGATCATAATTGAGATCTACATTCTTCATTGTTGCTGCACGTTCAGAGTCACTGATGGATTCCAGTACCTCTATGTTCTTTGAGATGAATTTGTGAAGGTGCAGGTTTCCTCTTGTGCATAACTCTTGGCTTTCTTTCACTAGTTTGATTGCAGATTCTGTAGAATCTAGACTTATGAGACCATCATCTACATAAAAGTTTTTTATTCTAATTACCCAGGTACTTCATACCATAATTGGCACAACCTGGAGATGATGCTTCTCCAAACAAGTGTACTTTCATTCTGTATTCTGCTGGCTCTGTATCTGTGTCTCCATCCTCCCACCATAGAAACCTCAGGAAGTCTCTATCTTCATTCTTCACATGAAACTGGTGGAACATCTTTTCAACGTCACACATGACTGCTACGGGATACTTTCTGAATCTACAGAGTACTCCAGGCAGAGTGTTTGTAAGATCTGGTCCTTTTAGTAGATGATCATTCAATGCAACACCATTGTACTTTGCTGAGCAATCAAATACTACTCTAATCTTATCTGGTTTCTTTGAGTGGTAAACACCTTGATGTGGGATGTACCACTCATCTCCTTCTTTAGGCTGATTATTAACTTTCTCTGCATGTCCATCTTGAATGATGCCTTCCATGAATTTCAAATAATCCTGCTTGAATTTGGGATCTCTTCCTATATTTTTCTTTAAACATTTCAATCTTGCTAGAGCAAGATTTATGTTATTTGGCAGACTAGGTCGTTCTCTAAAAGTTAAGGGCATTTCAAGATAGCCTTTTTGATTCTGCTGAATACTTTCTTCTAGAGTGTGTACAACCTTTATGTCTTCTTGGGATACACTCTTTTCTTTAGAACTTATGTCTTCAAAGTTGGATTCAAGGATCTTGATTACTTTTGCTGGACTTATGGTTGGTAACTCTTGGACAGATATTTGATTGCACAATCCTGTCATCGGTCTTGAGTTTGCGATCTGCTGTTTTCCTCCAACAACACCCCATCCTAGATCAGTTTGAACAGTGTAGGGTTCACCCTTTCCTCCTGTGATTACCTTTCGTGATACCAAGGCTTCGGGACAATCGTAGCCTATCAACAGTTCAACTCCAAACTCCTTCAGCGGGGACATTTTATGAGATATGACAGATAGGTGCTCCCATTTATTGGCTGTTTCACAGGTAGGTATGCTATCTCGATCTAGAGGTATATTGTCTTTTGTATAAGCTGGAGGTAGAGCTAATGGGAAGTTTGAATGAAGTCCTCTAACTTTCAGTCCTTTGACACTTTGACTGTTCACTAATGTGTCTCTCTCCGTCATTTGGTGAGTTTCAGCTTCACTGGTTCTGCTGCCACTGAAGGTGACGTCACTCTGTGCATCCAGTAGCACATAGGCTTATACCTTCTTGTTCCTCCTTTTAGGATTTGAAATGCAACAACCTGGTACAACCTTTCTCCTTCCCTCACTCTGAAAGAGAATACCGATATTTTTTTTTCTTCCTCAGCATCTTTAGGTATTGAGGATTTATCTTTCTTTGGACATTCTTCATGTAGTGGTGTAGGATGGCGTCCTTTGCAAATGCTGCATGTGGCCTTTTTCTTACACTCATTAGTAACATGGCATTTTCTTAGACAACCGAAACACTGTTGGTTCTTAAGTACAAACATTTTATTTTCATCTAGGGACTTCTTCTTAAATTGTTGGCACTTGTGTATGGAGTGGTTCTCTCCACAGAACATACACTTGAAGGTTGTCTGAAGATTTGTCGGTTCTGTCTCTCTACTGATCCCAGTAGGGACTTTGAACTTGCTCTCGTAGGTATCTGTACCTTTAGCTGCTGTGTTGGTTGCAAAACTAGTTGCTCTTGCACGTCTTATCTCTCTTGCAGGCCTTTCTTCTAAGGATTTTAAGACGTAAGGTGATGTTACTGGATTACATGCTATCTGTGCTTCCTCATTGACGAACTCAGATAACTCTTTAAAACTTGGGAAGTTATTACCTAGATCTAACTGTTTAATCACTTAGCAATTCCATCTAGAAGCCACTTCTTCAGGTAGCTTAGTTAGCATCCTATGGTTTTCTAGATAGTCGTTCAGTACTTCCAGTCCTTGAACATCTGGGATGGCATTGCTGCATGCTTGCAGGAAGTCACCTTACTTTTGGAGTCTGAAGTGTTCTTTAGGACCTATTTTAGGCCAGTTATTCAGTTTCTTTCTAAAGGCTCTTTGTACTAAGAAAGGATGACCATATCTTGCATTTAATTTTTCCCAAGCTTGCTTGTAGACTTCTTTGTATTTTCTATAGAAGTTACCTTCAAGAACTTCCTTGGCTTCTCACCAACATATCTTTGAAGGTAGAAATAACTAGTCAACTGGGACCTGAAGCAATGATGATCAATGATCATTTCAAAACTTGCTTTTCACTCTATGATCCTCATCTTTTCCAGTAGAGATAGAGTGTAAATTCACACACCTTTTTCCTAACACTTGACTAGGCCTCTCTTTGTTTTTATGAGCAGGGATGGAAGGATAATAACTTATTTCTTCACTACATGCTGGAGATTTCCTTCCATTCTCCTGGACATATGCAGGAAAGTAGGAGTCTGTTTCTTCACTTAGTGCAGATTTGAACCTATGACTACTCTGACTCATATCCTCCTCATGTACTCTAAGTCTGACTTCTATGATCTTAACTTCTTTCTGCCTTTCCAGACTATTCATCTGTTGGCGCTGTGCCTCGATTTCAGCTTCCATTTGATGGCACTGTGCCTCCGTTTGTGCTTCCATTTAATGGCGTTGTGCATCCTTTTCAACTTCCATTTAATGGCGTTGTGCATCCTTTTCAGCTTCCATTTAATGGCGTTGTGCATCCCTTTCAGATTCTATTTGATGGCGTTGTGCATCCATTTCAGCTATCCTTTGGCGCTGTGCCTCGATGGCAGCTTCTATCTCAATTTCTGCTTTCTTGACAGCAAGTTGTTCAGCTAATTCCTTTCTTTTGGCTGAAGTGCTTGAGGACTCTGATATATGGGTGGCACTCCTGCTAGCGAAGGAAGTCCCACTTATAAGGACCTAGCATAGTCTCTCATAATAAGCTCGTTCATTCTACTTCTTTCTTTAACGTCATCATATTAGCTGCAGATGAAAGTTCTCTCATGAGCTTTATTAATCTTTAGTGACTGCATGTGTCTATGTTCCTTAGAATGTCCTGGGAAGGTGTGTTTAAGCGACCGCTGGTTGAATATGCTGCCATAAGCTCTGATTCTGATTTCTTCTACCATCTCTACCATATCACTCAAGTTCCCTTTTATTCTTTTTTGTTTTAACTTTCCACAAATGCCTATAATGTATAATTTCCACTTCTCATACATTTCTGGTGAACTTTTTTTCCTTTTAATGCTGCTTCTTGCTCCAAATTTTCCATTATCTCTTGGGTCGTATTTTCTGGCACGTGATGAACGTCTTAGTTCATCTGTTTGGGCTATATTTGTTTCAGGCAAGACTAATGCTGCATCAGACTCTTCTACCTCAGACAGATCTCCCTTGCTCTTCCCTCTCTACTCTATCTATCTTTGTATCCTCTAACAGTGGCATGGTAATACTAGGTTCCGACATTTTACTTTAAATGCTATTAACAAATCAATACGAATACAATACTGACAAATGCAGAAATATATGACTTTTACTCTAAATACAACAGCGATAAATGCAGGCAATAAATGACTTTGACTTGAAATGCTTTAGAGTCCGTGTACTACAAACTGTTCCTTTGTTTTTATTTAAAGTCTTTTATTTTTGAACACAAAAAAAGTCTCTTTATGCCAAAGCCTATATGCAATGATAAGTAAATAAAGGAAATCTCTGACCTTATTCTGAAGAGCAGGATACTGCAATATGAAGGTTGCTGGAACAAATGTTTAAAGGAGACTTGTCTTTTTTTGATTTGCCGCTCTGCGCTGACTTGCGATGCTTTGTGATGACTTGTAAAGATCTGTGATGACTTGCGATGAGCTGGCTTGGATACGCTGATCAGGCTTTGGGCCTAGTGGCGGGAAATTAGCAGACTGCAAGTACGTGGTCTCCTCCGTGGATAATGGTGTGGGCACTACTAGCTCTAGACTTTGGCCTCCCACCATGCGTCTCTGTCTCTCTCTAGGGATCGCAGGAGGGTTGGCGCTCCTTCTCTGACTATTTTGCCTTTACCATTCTGCCACTTTAAGGTTGGCTGCAGTTTGACTAATGCACATGTTCTATGGCCTCTATGATAGCTCCGCTGAGTTTCTTTGCTTGCTCACTCAGGGAACAGTTGCTGCGTGGCAGTATATGCGGGCGCTCAGCTGCTCTAGTGCGCTCTTTACTGTGCAAGTTGAGGAGCGCTATCACTTCGCATCTAGGGGTAATAGTTCCACTGTGGCAGGCGCAGCACTATGAGTCATTATGCGCTGTGGCATTAGATGAATTTTGATATCTCTGACTTTTTAGTCTAACTGTAAGACAGTAAAACAGTCTATTACTCTGTAATTCCTCTAGCGTCATTCTATGGAAACAGTATGTTTAAAGAGCACACCAAATGCTTGAAATAACTTCTTTATTAACTTCAACTTTTCTTCATATATAACACTGCCACCTCCGCTGCAGATAGTCCATGTACATAACACGTGTTGAAAAGATATCACAAAATGGCAGTATGATTAAGATGGTGGTTCAATTGTGCAATCTTGTCATTCAACATAAAATGGTGGATATACTGTATTTCTCTCTTTAGTATCTGTACTCTCACTTTAAGTTCACTTTAAGTTATTTAAGCACTTTATGATCTCTCTGAGAGGTATATCTGAGGTCTAACTAATAGTTCTGCTTGTTCAACTTGGTTTTAAGTTTTCAGTATGCAATTGCTTATGATCTGGTATGAGCAGTTCACAGTTGGTATGCTTGCAATTTGAATTTGGATTGTGAACTTTGGCGGAACTGTAAGTAAACACACATATAACTGGTTCAGTATACAGTTTTAATCACTATATTAACAGTGGGAACATTATATAACTGTTTTAAATACCTATTTTGGCCTCTCTGCTTCCATAAAACACAGCTCTTAGTGGAGTGAATGTCTGTTCAGCTCCTCTCTCTAGTGAAAAAGGATCCCAGCAGCTCCTGCTAGGGTAATTTCTCACACAAGCTGTGTGTGAGGCTGGCTATAATTGGTCAAATCTCCTGGGCTGTGTGAGGCTAGCTAGGATTGGTCAAGACTCCTGCATAGCAACAACAGTTTAACTCTATCTAATGAATCTTAAAGGCACATTATCCTTTTATGCTTCTGTGGACACAAAATATAACTATTACATGACATCCAAACATGAAGTCACTGTAAATAACTCTGCTTTTGTCTTTAACACACAAACATAGGAACTGTATTAAGGTTATTGGCAGGTCTAGCTGTAAAAACACACAAGCTATATTAGCAAGCTAGGAAAGGTCTTAGCTGGCCATCTACATCGGGAGCAAGTCGTACTTTGGGATGGCACAGGTGCTACCAACGTCGAGGATTGCGGGCCCTAATTCCATCAGGGTTTCCGCCAGAACCTACGTAAGTAGCTCCAACCCCCACTTCTCCTACTCCGCCTCCTCCTCCACTTCCACCTCTGAATTATCTGCGTGCAGCACCAGTCAGCCATCAGCCGGTAGCTGGAATCAGTGTAGCACTGCAGTGGGGAAGCGTCAACAGGCTGTGCTGAAGCTAATATGCTTAGGGGACAAACAGCACACCGCCGCAGAGCTGCTGCAGGGTATAAGAGACCAAACTCAGCTGTGGCTCTCGCCACTCAACCTACAACAAGGCATGGTTGTGTGTGATAATGTCTGTAACTTTGTGGCGGCTTTGGAGCTCGACAAGCTCAGACACATCCCATGCCTAGCCCACGTCTTAAACTTAGTGGTTCAGCGGTTTCTCAAAACCTACCCCAATTTGCCTGACCTAATGGTGAAGGTGCGCCGCTTGTGTGCACATTTCCGCAAGTCATCGGCAGCTACAGCCAGTCTGTCAATGCTGCAGCAGCGCTTTAACTTGCCAGCTCACCAGTTGTTGTGCGACGTGAGCACACGCTTGAACTCCACGTTCCACATGTTGGCCAGGCTTTGTGAGCAGCAGAGGGCAGTAGTGGAATACCAGCTGCAACATGGTCGTCACCTTTCCAGTCAGCTTCCGCTAATCAGAAGCGAGGATCGAGCATGGATGTCTGACCTCTGTGAGGTTTTAAGAAACTTTGAGGAATCAACACAGATGGTAAGCGGCGATAACCTATTATCAGCGTAACCATCCCACTTCTGTGTCTGCTCAAACGCTCGCTGCTCACAATTAAGGACGACGCTTTGCATGTGGAAGAGGTGGAAATGGGAGAAGACATTACACAGGGTGAAAGCCAGACCACCCTCCATCCGTCTTCTCAGCGCGAATTGGATGATCAAGAGGAGGAGGAGGAGCAGGAGAAGGTTGCCTTCAGTACAGAGGGTAGTACCCATGGAAGTTTAATTTCATCTGTTCAGCGTGGGTGGACAGAAGAGGAGGAAGAGGATGAGGAGATTGAGAGTGATCTCCTGATGACGACAGCGAAGACTTGCCTGTTGGTACTCTGGCACACATGGCTGACTGCATGTTAGGCTGCCTTTCCCACGAACCGCGCATTGTATGCATTTTAGACAACATGGTTTACTGGGTGTTCACCCTTCTCGACCCTCGCTACAAAGAGAACTTCTAATCTCTCATTCCTTAGGTGGAGAGGATGAGCAAAACAGTGCAATAGCAGAAGGTACTTGTTGAAAAATTGCTCCAAAAATCTGACAACGCTGGCGGCAGAGTCCGTACTTCCTTGGGCAACCGAGGAGGGGAGACAAGGGGAACAAACAGCAGTTCCAGCAGAGGCAGGGCAACACTCTCCAAGGCCTGGGACAGTTTCATGACACCCCGCCAGCACCCTCACCCTGATGCGCGGCCTAGTGTCACAAGGAGGGAAAAGTTTTGGAAGATGGTTAAGGAGTACGTAGTAGACTGTTTCAGCATCCTCAGTGATCCTTCAGTGCCTTACAACTACTGGGTGTCCAAGGTGGACACGTGGCACGAACTGGCGCTTTATGCCTTGGAGGTGCTGGCCTGCCCTGCCGCCAGCGTGTTGTCTGAGCAGGTATTTAGTGCTGCTGGTGGCTTTATACCAGATAAGCGTATTCGCCTGCCAACTGAAAATGCTGACAGGTTGACTCTTATAAAAAAGAACAAGGCCTGGATTGCCCCAGACTACTCAACTCCACCAGAGGAAAGCGGATGAACAAAGGCACTTTAAATGTGTTGCTTAATGTACTCCTTCCACCACAAAAAAGGGTATATGGTTAAATCTTCCTTTTCTCCTCCTTTTCCATCATATCAACATGCTTATTCGTCGCATATAATGCCCTCGCATATATGCCCTTGCATATAAATTTTTACAGGGTCAGCTCACCTGCAGGCCCTTGCATATAATGTTTTACAGGCTCAGCTCAACTACAGGCCCTCACATATAATGTTTTACAGGGTCAGCTCACCTGCAGGCCCTCGCATATAATGTTTTACAGGGTTAGCCCACCTACAGGCCCTCACATATAATGTTTTTACAGGGTCAGCTCACCTGCAGGCCCTAGCATATAATGTTTTACAGGGTCTGCTCACCTGCGACCCTCACCTAAATTTTTTTACAGGGTCAGCTCACCTTCTGATGACGACAGCGAAGTCTTGCCTGTTGGTTTGCTGGCACACATGCAGACTTCATGTTAGGCTGCCTTTCCCACGACCTGCGCGTTATAACGCATTTTAAACAACACTGATTACTGGTTGTTTCACCCTTCTCGACCCCCGCATACAAAGATAACTTCTGATCTATTATTTCTCTGGTGGAGAAGACAAGCAAAACGGTGCTATACTAGAATCTTCTTGTTGAAAATAGCTCCAAACTTGATAGGGCAGACATCCAAATGGATTGTTGTAGTCACGGGGACATGCGATCGCCTAGAGGTTATCTAGAGTCAAATAAGCGGCAGCAGGCTTTTATCTACAAGTCCAGCCTCAGTAGCCAAAAGTCTGGTCAACACAATCCTCACCATGATTGGCACACTGGGTGAATGTTGTGGAGGCCGGGAGCAAGTTTGGTGATATCACCAGACTTTTCCCTCCAATAGATCCTCGTTAACGGAAAGTGTACTTATTCCAAACCCAGTGCAGCTTAGGAGTGCTGTATTGTTGTTTATCTTCATTACCTTCCCTAGTCGGGAGGGGGTAATTGCCACGGTCCTGCTGCTGCCTTGTGTGCTTGTGGCTTTAATAACTTGACCCACCCTCTCTGGGTGGTTCACAATTAGGAAAAAAAAGGGGCAAGGCAAAAACAGACAATCATATTTCAGCCATTGACCTCCCTTGGAAGTGGTAGCCCTTTCTCAGGCTGGCTCTCCGGCATCGAACCCTGATTCCCCGTTACCTGTGATCACCATGGTAGGCGCAGAAAAGAACATCGAAAGTTGATAGGGCAGACATCCAAATGGATCGTCACCATCACGGGGACATGCAATCTCCCAGTAGTTTTCTAGAGTCACTAATGTGGCAGCACTCCCTCGCCCCTAAGGTTTTAATGGTCAGATCAGCAGGCCTTGCTCAAATGTTTGAGGGTCACCAGCAGCCATCAATCATATTTTATAAGGGTGTGTTTGATGCCCTCCTTTATGTGTAACAAAGCGTGTTTTGGAGTGCCAGTTCCTTGTCATTTTTGGCAGCCCTTTCACTTAGGGAATGGCTTTATGAGTGTAGAAGTCCCACTACCTGAACTATTGTACACAATGTGAATTGAGGTCCTCCATTATGTGATATACAGGTTGTATCAGAGTACCTCTTCCTTGTAATTTTTGGCAGGACTTGCACTTTATATATCAAGTAAATATACAGGATAAGAATGTTTCTTAATTTTTCCTCTAAATTAATTTTTGTTTTGTTTTGCGTGTTTTATGTCAGTCTGTTAAAGTGGCATACTACTCGGACAGCATGGTTCCCAGCAGCGACCTGGAAGTCCAAGATGCATCCAGACCATCCTCCGTATGCTGTTCCCGAACCATTTTGGTGGTTTTTCCATCAATTTTCTGACCTTTTTCCTATGAACCAGACACCCTCCCCTCTTCAGAGCAGGGGGTGCCTGGTTTAATGCTCGGGTTCTCCCCTTGACTTCCATTATACTCAGGTGCTCGGTAGAGAACCCAAGCATCCCGATGTGTTCGGCCAGAGCACCCGAGCACATGAGCACTTTGGTGCTCGATCATCACTAAGAACAACCATTGCGTATAATTCTACCTTACTGTATGCATCTAGAAAATGCAACTATTATAAATAAACACTGGCACCATATTCAAAAGCGATAAAACATTAGGGCCAGTTAATACCCACCTTACCACAAATCGCATACACAAAAGCCCCGAATCTGGGTTGAAGATAGCCCCCTCAGTGAGATATACAAATAAGAATAACCAATCCATCCACATGAGGTTAAATATGAGTGGTTTTCACAGATGTGAGATGTCAAAATTGCAGAAACAAATCATTCCCAAAGAAAACAACTAGAATCAATTCTACACAAAAACTCATTTTTGAAAAAAAAAAAATTTTTTAACATATAACTCTTCTAACGTGATCTACAGGGTGGGCCATTTATATGGTTACACCTTAATAAAATGGGAATGGTGGTGTTATTAACTTCCTGTTTGTGCCACATTAGTATATGTGAGGGGGGGAAACTTTTCAAGATGGGTGGTGACCATGGCGGCCCTTTTGAAGTCGGCCATTTTGAATCCAACCTTTTGTTTTTTCAATAGGAAGAGGGTCATTTGACACATCAACTTATTGGGAAATTCCACAAGAAAAACAATGGTGTGCTTGGTTTTAACGTAACTTTATTCTTTCTTGAGTTATTTACAAGTTTCTGACCACTTACAAATGTGTTCAATGTGCTGCCCATTGTGTTGGATTGTCAATGCAACCCTTTCTCCCACTCTTCACACACTGATAGCAACACCACAGGAGAAATGCTAGCACAGGCTTCCAGTATCCATAGTTTCAGGTGCTGCCATCTCGTATCATCTGAAGGCAATCGTCTATGCTGTGAAGATACGAAATGTGCAGCAACCTGAAACTACGGATACTGGAAGCCTGTGCTAGCATTTCTCCTGCGGTGTTGCTATCAGTGTGTGAAGAGTGGGAGAAGAGAGGTTGCATTGACAAACCAACACAATGGGCAGCACATTGAACACATTTTGTAAGTGGTCAGAAACTTGTAAATAACTCATGAAAGAATAAAGTTACATTAAAACCAAGCACACCATTGTTTTTCTTGTGAAATTCCCAGTAAGTTTGATGTGTCACATGACCCTCTTCCTATTGAAATAACAAAAGTTGGATTTAAAATGGCTGACTTCAAAATGGCCGCCATGGTCACCACCATCTTGAAAGTTTCCCCCCTCACATATACTTATGTGCCACAAATAGGAAGTTAATATCGCCAACCATTCCCATTTTATTAAGGTGTATCCATATAAATGGCCCACCCTGTATATCATTCAATATCCCTGTTTAAAACAGTACATTGGAAGGACTAAAAGATCCCTCAAAGTTAGCATAGCGGAACACTTAACCATATTAAAAATGGGTATGAGAAACACTCTCTGTCTAGACATTTTAAATTAGTGCACGATAAAAATCCAAAGGGACTTACCATTGCTGCATTTGAACAAGTAGGAACGCCATTGGAGAGGTGGCGATCATATAGCAAGGATGTCAAGAGTAGAATCTAGATGAATCTTTGAATTTGGTAGTCTTCTACTAGATGGATTAAACGCCGAACTTGAGATTTTCAGCTTTCTATAATCCAGGGGTGGGTGCCCTCTGTCGACGGAGGATCGCAGTCCGACTGTCTATCAGCACTGCGATCCCCCCTTGGTGGTGAGCCCCCATCCCATATACACCTTCTTGGACTATATAGTACCAAAAAAAAAACCACAAAGAAAGAATTCATAAATATAGAAGATTAAACAATGGTCTAGTCTCATCTATATATAACGCCCCAGTTTAGATAGGATCAATGTAGTAATTATAGAGAGAGAATTTATCATCCAAATGAATCAACTACATCTTACCCACACTCTATTGAATATACCTCTGACATTTACTACTTACTATTGTACCCATATATTTTGAATATATATTTTTAAGCTTTTTACATATGTTTATACATTCTTATGTAATTTTATCTTTATTTTTGAGATGAGTTATAATAATATAAAAAATATTATATTAGACACATAGATAAGACTAATTCAGCAGCAATTGAATAAAAAACACATAAAAAAAAAGCATGGAAACCGCAACCCAACTGCAAAAGAATCACAAATGAACTGCAGTATAAGAATACTCACGCCCAAATCCATTTCAGCTTTTCCAATTAAAAATCCAGAAGAACTGCCCATTCCATTGCCTCCAATCAAATAGAGAACTAAGGATATAAATTCGGGAGATATTGCAATCGAGTGTAACCACTGATGAAGGAGTAAGCCATACTCCGAAACACGTCTGGTGATTTAAACACATATTTTATGCCTTATGCTGATGTGGAAAATACCTATTGAGGAAGCACTTCCATAACATATAAACTCCAAACCCTACCCGCAGAGACTGACACAGAGCACGTGGGACGTCGAGATTTCTCAGCAGTGTGAGATGCTGAAGGGGAGTTAGACCCACACCGACAGCATCGGACCATGAAAAACACTGGACAGGTAACGGCGATCAATACATATGTGCCAAGTGGGAGGCCACTGTAGGCTTACATAAATACCTGATTGCGATTATCAGACAAGTGAAAGACTGTTCCCTAATTATAATATCACTGTGAGCCTGCACTATGGGCAGTATCTACATTGGACATAAAGTAAACCACTCCATAACGGTATACTTTAATATAAGACTATCACTGCACATAACATATTAGGACCAACCTATCATTATCTGCAGGTAGGCAGAAAGAAAAAATATAGGCGTGCTCAAACCCCGCCACACCGAGCACGGACCAAGCCAGGAACCATGGCGTTAGCAAAGCAAAAAAGAAAGAAGGGGTCCAGCTCGACTGGAGTGTAACTGGCTTTTACCCGCACTGAAAAATAAAGGTAACATTTTAATCGAGCTGGACCCCTTCTTTCTTTTTTGCGTATCATTATCTGCAGTGTTAAGCATATCCACAACGTAGATATACAAAACTAAGTACCGTACTTTTTGCTATTTAAAGAAATACAAACTTTATCATCCTCTTCAGGAATTGCATTGCTGGATCAGTATTTTTACTTACTTTTTTTATATTTTTTGTATTTTTTATCTTGCATAAGGATTATAAGAACACAGACTATTTCCATCTATTGACTTCTTAACAATTATTAAGTAATATTTATGCTAGAAAATCACTATACATATTTTCAGGATTCATATATAACATTGGTTTTTAATTATAGTTTTTTTATTAGTGATATTTGAAGTTATGTATCCCATGCTATGAATTTTCATCTGTTACACAGTTTGCTACGTAGTACTTAGCACAACGTCAAATAGCATTAAACGCATGTATTGTATGTCGACCTATATGTCTTTTATAGTTTTTACAGTTGTCTTTTAATAAACCTGAGTTCTTTCCACAGTGATTCCAGGTGTTAGAGTGCCTATCTACTACCATTTTATCACTAACACTTTTGCCACAAATAAGTGCACCAGTGAAGTGCACCAGTGAAGTACACATACCGTATTTTTCGCCCTATAAGACTCACCGGCCCATAAGACGCACCTAGGTTTTTGGGGAGGAAATAAGAAAAAAAATATTTTTAACCAAAAGGTGTGCTTTTGGTGGGTTTGGAACTAATGGTGGTCTGTGGATGGCACTATTACTGGGGATCTGTGGATGACGAACACTGTTATGGGGGATCTGTGGATGACGGACACTGTTATGGGGGGATCTGTGGATGACGGACACTGTTATGGGGGGATCTGTGATGGACACTGTTATGGGGGGATCTGTGGCTTGCACTGTTACAGGGGGATCTGTGGCTGGCACTGTTACAGGGGGGATCTGTGGATGGCACTGTTATATATGTGCCATCCACAGACCCCCCAACCCATAACAGTGCCACCACAGACCCCCCCCAGCCCATAACAGTGCCATCCACAGACCCCCCCAGCCCATAACTGTGCCATCCACAGATGTCCCCCATAAAAATGTCATCCACAGATCCCCCCCCGCCGCTCCAGTATACAAATATAAAATGTCTTATTCAACTAAAAGTTATTACACATGCCCCCCAACTCCTAATAGTACAGTACATCCTAACCGCTTCAGTACAACGCAGGCAGGCAGGCCGGGCGGCCGGCGCGTCACTCACTGACGTCACTTGCCTGCGCCGCCTGCTTCATTCATAAAGTAGGCGGCGCAGGCACGTGACATCAGGGAGTTACGCTGCCGCCCGCCCGGCCTGCCTGCAGTCTACTGAAGCGGTTAGGATGTAAGGTACTATTAGGAGTGAGGGGGCATGTTTAATAACTTTTAATTGAATAAGACATTTTATATTAGTATACCGGAGCGGTGGGGCGGGGCTATAGTACACTGACTGCACCGCCCCGCCGCTATTGCCGGCCCCCAGCTCCTCCTCCCAGTCCCTCCCCCCACTCTCGCATACATCGCAGCCAGTGATGTAAAACTGCCAGCATTCACCCCATAAGACGCAGGGGCATTTTTCCGCCATTTTGAGGGGAGAAAAAGTGCGTCTTATGGGGCGAAAAATACGGTATATTTTTCTTTCTGTACTAAAACAGGCCAGTAAACGCTTTCAACAAATATAACTGCAGAAGTTAAATGAGAATATATTTTTCTTTTTGTACTGAAATAGGCCAGTAAATGCTTTTAGCAGAACTAAATTCACCAGTGAAGTGCATATATTTTTTTCTTTCTATAAAGAAATAGGCCACTAAATGCTTTTGCCACAAATAAGTGAACCAGTGAAGTGCATATATTTTTTTCTTTCTGTACTTAAATAGGCCACAAAAATGTTTTGCCACAAATAAGTGCACCAGTGATGTGCGTATATTTTTTTTTTCTGCGCTGAAATAGGCCACTAAAAGCTTTTTGCACAAATAAGTGCACCAGTGAAGTGCGTATATTTTTTTCTTTCTGTACTGAAATAGGCCACTAAATGCTTTTGCCACAAATAAGTGCACCAGTAAAGTGCGTATATTTTTTTGATTCTATAATGAAATAAGCCACTAAATGCTTTTGCCACAAATAAGTGCATCGGTGAAGTGGTTATATATTTTTTCTTTCTGTATGCTTTCAACACATATATCTGCTGAAGTTAACCGAGAATATATTTTTCTTTTTGTACTGAAATAGGCCAGTAAATGTTTTTAGTGAAGTGTATATATATATTTTTTTCTGTACTGATATAGGCCAGTAAACACTTTTGACACGAATAAGTGCACCAGTGATGTGCGTATATTTCTTTCTTTCTGTACTGAAATAGGCCACAAAATTTTTTTGCCACAAATAAGTGCACCAGTGAAGTGTGTATATTTTTTTCTTTCTCTATAATGAAATAGTCCCCTAAACGCTTTGGCCACAGATAAGTGCACCAGTGAAGTGTTTATATATTTTTTCTTTCTGCAAGCTTTCAACACATATAACTGCAGAAGTGAACTAAGAATATATTTTTCTTTCTGTACTGAAATAGGCCAGTAAATGATTTCAAACATATAACTGCAGAAGTTAACTGAGAATATATTTTTCTTTTTATACGTAAATAGGCCTGTAAACGCTTTTAGCAGAAATAAATGCACCAGTGAAGTGCGTATATATTTTTTCTTTCTGTACTGAAATAGGCCACTAAACACTTTTCCCACAAATAAGTGCACCAGTGAAGTGCCTAGATTTTTTTCTGATCCCCAAAATGCGTTGTTTTTATGTACATGCGCTACCTTCAAATAAAGAAGATTTGTATCTGATCATCAAAACCGTCTCTACTAGTGATTTCGCACCTGAACAGAATTCTCTCTTCTACAAGTATCCTTTGGGGGACTGGGCATCCAATCCCAAAGAAATTCCTTCTGCGGCTGCATTCCTGGTAAAAAGGTCTAAATCACACAAGTCTACAATAGGGTTGTGCCTACCAGTAGCACAACCCTATAAAGGTGAGCACCTTTGCCTTTTAATTTCCTTGCATTTGTGTTGAACATACTACCCTATTGTGCGCCCCCCCCCTTCGCCTTCTTTCCCCTTGAAGATCCATGCAACTTTGGAATGTTAAGTATATTACAAAAGTTTCTCATATAGATTTGTTTTGTGTAATTAAGGTGGCTTAGCGGGATCCACTAGGTCCAGGAAAACCCCTTAAGGAACTTGAAATTATAACTGCGGCAAGTATAGACCAACACTTTTTACAGTTTTACACTTTTTTAAATTAAAATTAATATGAAAATATAAAGCACAATGGTACTGAATAAAATATATTATGCTAGGTTAACTCTTTGGAATAGTCTGGGTAGAAAGATGAAATAAAACCACATATTTGTTGGATTATTAGTTTGATAAATTAAGTTTATTAAAAGATCATTAGATAAAGTCATTTGAGCAGCAAGGGTACATAAAACACATTACATTTATATTTTTGTACATTTTTCAACATAAAAGGAAATGAAAATATAATTACATTATAATATGTATTTAATAATTATTCAGATATGCGCACAAGAAAAAACAATATGTATGCAAGATTATTGTATTTTATATATGATGCATACCCAACAGACTTGGGTACATAGTAAGAGGTTACCTTTTCTATATATTTAATTATATATTCTGGTTTGTTATAACATTAATGAGATGAGCAAATCAAATCAAACGAAGTTGAGTTCTATCTGAATTTCAGGATAAGCGAATCGATTTAACCTGAAATAGTGTAAAAAACAAAAAATTCATACTTGCCTCCTCCATTTGCCCGCGATGGGCTGGCCTCCACCATGTTGATTGAAGATCTCAGCTGAAATCATGTTCATGGTGACGTATGACGTCACCATGCCGGCATTGGTGTCATCATCTCTGCCTGCGAGAGGTTTCACGCAAGATCTTCAAGCAAGCCGGCCTGTCGCAAACAAGAGGATGCAGTAAGTATGATTAAATGTTTTTTCTGTTAATTTTACACTGTATGAACGGAGCATCTGAGGTTTACAATGATGGGAGGGTGCAAAGCAAATTATTTTTTAAATTTGGCGAAATAGCCGAATCCTAAAACTTCACTTATCTCTAAACATTAACTTCACCCATATATATCTCCAAAAACATAGCAATTTCATCAAAGCACACTAGACCTAGGTTTTGTGTTCTATCTATCTATCAATCATCATTCTATCTATCTCTTTATCAGAGTTTATCTTGAGTTATAAAATGTTAACCCCTTCTACCCCGGGCCAGTTTTCGTTTTGCAAATATGACATGTTTATGGGGTAATTACTTTGTAATACTTTTACCTATCTAAGCCATTCTGAGATTGTTTTCTCATGACATATTGTACTTCATGATAGTCATAAATTTGAGTCAATATATTTCATCTTCATTTATAAAAAATCCCAAATTTACCAAAAATTTTGAAGAATTCACAATTTTCAAAATTTCTATTTCTCTGCTTTTAAAAAAGAAACTGATACCTTATAAAATATTTATTACTTAACCCTTTCATGACCAAGGGTCATTGATGCCCCAGTGTCCAGGTCAAAATTTACAAATCTGACATGCGTTACATTATGTGGTAATAGCTTTGGAACACTTTTACTTATCCACGCCATTCTGAGATTGTTTTCTCGTGACACATTGTACTTCATGATAGTCATATATTTGAGTCAATATATTTCACCTTTATTTATGAAAAAATCCCAAATTTACCAAAAATTTAGAAAAATTCACAATTTTCCAAATTTCAATTTCTCTGCTTCGAAAACAGAAAGTGATACCTAATAAAATATTTATTACTTAACATTCCTCATATGTCTACTTTATGTTGGCATCATTTTGGAAATGTCATTTTATTTTTTTAGGACGTTAGAAGGCTTAGAAGTTTAGAAGCAATTCTTAAAATTTTTAAGAAAATTTCCAAAACCCACTTTTTAAGAACCAGTTCAGGTCTGAAGTCACTTTGTGGGGCTTACATAGTGGTAACCCCCATAAATGACCCCGTTGTAGAAACTACACCCCTCAAGTTACTCAAAACTGATTTTACAAACTTTGTTAACCCTTTAGGCGTTCCACAAGAATTAAAGGAAAATGGAGATTAAATTTCTAAATTTCACTTTTTTGGCAGATTTTCCATTTTATAATTTTTTTTCTTTAACACATTGAGGGGTAACAGCCAAACAAAACTCAATATTTATTACCCTGATTCCGCGGTTTACAGAAACACCCCACATGTGGTCGTAAACTGCTGTACGGGCACACGGCAGGGCGCAGAAAGAAAGGAATGCCATACGGTTTTTGGAAGGTAGATTGTGCTGGATTGGTTTTCTGAACGCCATATGTTTTTTATTTTTCTGCCGATCGTCTTGCGCAGGGGCTCGTTTTTTGCAGAAAGTGTAGAGGTTTTAATTGGTACCATTTTTGGGTACATAGGATTTTTTGATCATTCATTATTACACTTTATGGGGCAAGGTGACCCAAAAATTGGCTGTTTTGGAACAGTTTTCATTTATTTATTTTTACAGCGTTCATCTGATAAGTTAGGTCATGTGATAGTTTTATAGAAAAGATTGTTACGGACGTGGCAATACCTAATATGTATACTTTTTCTTATTTATTTAAGTTTTACACAATAATAGCATTTCTGAAACCCAAAAAATGATGTTTTAGTGTCTCTATAGTCTGAGAGCCATAGCTTTTTTATTTTTTGGGCGATTGTCTTAAATAGGGTATCATTTTTTGCGGAACGAGGTGACGGTTTGATTGGTACTATTTTGGGGGTCATAAACCTTTTTGATCGCTTGCTGCTGCACTTTTTGGGATGTAAGGTGACAAAAATAGCTTTTTTGACACAGTTTTTTTTATTTTATTTTTATGGTGTTTATCGGACGTGGTCTATCATGTGATATATTTATAGAGACGGTTGTTACGGACGCGGTGACACCTAATATGTGTAGTTTATTTCATTTTTTCATTTTTTTTTATAGAAAAAGGCATTTTATTTTTTTAATTTAAATTTTTTTTTTTCATTTTTATTATTTTCACTTTCTTTTTTTATCAAGTCCCACTTGGATCATGAAGATCCAGTGAAGCTGATGGCTGTACTATACTTTGCAATGCTCTTGCATTGCAAAGTATAATACTATTAGATGCCCTGTAATGCCCTGTAGGTGGCAACAGCGGACGCTTTTGCAAAGCGTCCGGTTGCCATGGCAACCATCGGGTGCCGCAATCACAGCGCTGCAGCCCCGATGGTTGAGAGAGGGAGCTCCCTCCCTCTATTAACCCCATAAATGCCGCAATCGCGGCATCTATGGGGTTACAGGAGAGTGTCAGCATAGAGCTGACACTCTCTGCAGATGGCGGCGGCTCAGTAATGGAGCCGCCGCGATCACAAACAGCAGGGGGATCGGGGGGTTCGGGGGCAGCGCTGGAAAGGGGGGGATCGGGGGGGGGGGGTATGGCCGCCAATATTGAGGGAGGCTGGGGCAGGATAGGCGGGTCAGAATTAAAGCATGGGGCGGGGAGGGGGCGGACCGCATCAGGGCAGCTGCCTGCCTCTAGATGATCTGCAGACGGACACAAGGGGGGCTTGGAGGGGCACAGCCACAGATCGGGGGCACAGATGGGGGGGGTATTATGAGGACCCTACCTGATTTCATGCTCTGATCTGCAGAGCGGCATTTTTTTTCACTGCCGCGATCCGATTGGTTAGTCTGCACAGACTAACCAATCGGATCGATTGTCGGCAAGGGGCCACTCTGATTGGTCCCTTGCCGGCATTACTGCACTGTATGCTGTCCGTGACAGCAGCAGGGCTCGGGCAGAAGCTTTAATCCAAGCGCTTTGAAGCGCTTGGATTAAAGAGCTGGTTTGACATTTATACACGTGGTAGCTGCACGGGGTATGTGCAGCTATCACGTATATATACAGATTGCGGTCGGGAAGAGGTTAACATTCCCCATAGGTCTACTATATGTTGGCATCATTTTGAAGATGTCATTTTATTTTTGTAGGATGTGAGAAGGCTTAGGATTTTGAAGCAATTCTTAAAATATTTAGGAAACTTTCCCAAACCCAAATTTCCAAGAAACTACACCCCTCAAGTTATTTAAAACTTTGTTAACCCTTTAGGTGTTCCACAAGAATTAAAGGAAATTTGAGATGAGATTTCAAAATTTCACTTTCTGGCAGATTTTCCATTTATCTTTTTTTTTCAAGTAACACATCAAGAGTTAACAGCCAAGCAAAACTCAATATCTATTACCATATGTGGTGGGAAACTGCTGTAACGGTGCATGGCAGGGCGCAGAATAAAGGGAGCGCCGTATGGTTTTTGGAAGAAAGATTTTGCTGCACTCAACACCATATCCCATTTGAAGCCCCTCAGATGCACCCCTACAGTAGAAACTCCCAAAAAGTGACCACATTTTGAAAACTATGGGATAAGGTGACAGTTTTATTGGTATTATTTTGGGCTACATATGATTTTTGATAGCTCTATATTATGTTTTTTGTGAGGCAAGGTGAACAAAAATGGCTGTTTTCATTTTTTTTTTTTTTTTTACAATGTTCATCTAACAGGTTAGATCATGTGCTATTTTTATAGAGCAGGTTGTTACAGACATGATGATATTAAATATGTCTACTTTGTTTGTTTCAGTTTTACATAATAAAGCATTTTTGAAGAAATGTGTCTCTATTTTCTGAATGCCATATTTTTTTATTTTTCTGTCGATCGTCTTGTGCAGCGGCTCGTTTTTGCAGGAAGAGTTGACATTTTTATTGGTACTACTTTTGGTTACATATGATTTTTTAATCATTCATTATTATACTTTATGGGGCAAGGTGACAATTTTTTTAAAATCTATTTAGTTTTACAGCGTTCACCTGTAGAGGTATGGTGTGATATTTTTATAGAGCAGGTCGTTATGGATGCGGCGATACCTAATATGTCTATTTATTTTATTTTATTTCACTTTAACACAATAAGGGTGAGTTCATATCACTGTTATGGATTCCGTTATTGTTTTCCGTTATAACATGGTTATAACGGAAAATAACGGAATCCATAAGACGGAAGTCAAAATGGAAGCCTTTAAGAGGCATTCCATTTTTATCCTTCAAAATACAAGTCTATGGGCAGCATAACTGATCTGTCCTGGTTTCCATTATGCAGGAGTCCAGCTTCCCATAGACTTCTATTATGACAGATTAAAACGGAATGCCTCTTAAAGGCTTCCGTTTCGATTACATCTTTTGGATTCCGTTATTTTCCGTTATAACCTTGTTATAACTGTAAACAATAATGGAATCCATAATTGTGAGGTTAACCCTAATAGCATTTTTTAAGCAACAAACTTATGTTTTACTGTCTCTCCATATTCTGAGAGCTATAGTTTTTTTTTTTGGGGGGGGGATTGTCTTAGGTGGGGTCTCATTTTTTGCGGGATGAGGGGAGGGGACGGTTTTTATTGGCACTATTTTGGGGGGCGTATACCTTTTTGATCGCTTGGTGTTGCACTTTTTGTGATGTAAGGTGACAAAAATGAAAACATTTTTGCACCGTTTTTATTTTTTTACGGTGTTTATCTGATGGGGTATATTATGGGATATATTTATAGAGCCAGTCGTTAGGGACGCAGCAATATCGAATATGTGTGCTTTTTTAAAAAAAAAAAAATTCTGTCAGGGGAAAGTGGCATTTTTTTAATTGAAACTTTCTTTTTTTATTATTAAAAACCCATTTTTTTACTTTTTTTTTTTTTTTTACACTACACAACTGTATTGTAATGCATTGCCTCAGTAAGGCATTGGGCTGCCTTATCAGCCATCTTGTCCCTGTCACCACAGAGCGAGGACCCGATGGGATCCCTGACTGAGGGCAAACCCCTTCTATGCCGCGGTCAGCGCTGACCGCAGCATAGAAGGGGTTAATCCGCCGGCATCGCTGTAAAAGCCGACAGTGATTCCGACGGATACAGTGGAGGCCCGGCTATCAGTGACTACTGGGCCCCTGCAGTGATCGGACATGCACCGCTCTGGTGGCCATCCGATAACCATGACGTAATAGTGCATCAAATTGCAGCAAGTCACCTGCACTCTTTAAACTATCAGTGGCAGTGCAGTACCCTCCTGCTCTTTCTGCAACATTACACATACACGGACCAGACAGTGAGATATCGGTGTGGCCACAGATTGTGTAATACAACAGAATCTCCATTTTTCACTTGTGGGGACGGGAACAACCTGATTGGGTGTGAGACTCAAGCAAGGCCCTACCTGTACACGTTCTCCGGTAAAAAGTGTGCGAATTTATGAATGCTGGTTCATCCTTTTTAGGCATAAACACACTCTCATGGTAGGGATATGTTTGTGGCATTCGCCCCGTGAGGGGGGGTGGTGTCTATGAATTGAATTGTGGGCCTTTTGAATTTTAAGGTATAACATTAAAAGTTACATTTTACTAATGCCCTTTTTATGGTTTTGGTTCTGTCTATTGCGATAGTCTGCTAGGACTGTATTTGGTCTTAAAAGTGGAACAGCCTTCATGGTTGGATTTGTGTTTTTTAAATTCTATCCTGACGATAGGTCATCAATTTATATGGCAACCCCTTTAAGGAATATTTTGAGGCAAAGATACTAATTACAGTATACTTCTTATTTGTTTATTTTTATATGGAAAATGGGGAAAGGATGTTATTTTAATTGTTATTTGTTTTTTATTATTTTTTTAAAAACTTAAAGGACATGTTAGCTTGATCTGTTATGCATCAATCCACCACTGTTTCAAGGGTTGGGGTTTCTTTTTAGATCAAATCCAATATGACGAAAATGCAACACATTTTTGAAAATTGCCCTACCACCACCTAGAAACTTTACACAAAATGTATCTGTTTCCAAAATGAAAAAGTGGCATATAACATTGCTTAAAACACTATGAAGCCATGCACTGCTACTTGTTTTCAGACAGGGAGGTTCCTGAGTAGCAGACCCCTGGCACGTTTGGTTCCAGCTCTTACACTGTCTCCACCCTGCTGGCTCACAGCTATGGTTGCAACCTGTTGGATCAGCTGTATGCTGCCACCCTGCCACTTTATTATGGGCAAGCTGCCACCCTCGCCCTCTGATGATGATGATGATACCCCCTGTTCACCTGATTCCCACATTTGATCGGTTGCATCATCATCCACTACTGTCTATGCCTCACTCATGTCACCCTCACCAGTCTCATGGCCACGTCCCTGACTATTGGCAACAACTGCTTCCACGCATCTCTCATCATTGCTACTCGCACGCCTACAGGAGGAAGCAGCGGATCTCTCCTCCAAATCTCGGCTGTGCAGTAGCTGCTGACACTCCTCAGTAATATCTTTGTTGCTTAAAAGCAGAGCAGAGCATAGCAGGTGGCATACATCACTTACCTTGCATAAAGATCAGAAAAAAAAAGAGGCAGGTTCAGGACAGGTGAGAGCACAGAGCTTGTTCCTGGGCTAGGCCAGCTAAGTGTGGTGTCAGAGGAACACACAGACTCTTGGCTGTGGGGATCTGATGTCCATTTGATGCCAGTTCAGATGATGTTGAAGAACGAGTCAACCATTCAAGGACAGCTGGAATGCTGGTCAAAACACAACCACTGGATGACAGTGGCAGCTCTGGCCTGTTGCTGCAGCTGCTGCTACCACTAACCCCCTTCTTCTGCTGCTACTTCTGGTGGCTCCAGCAACAATTTTTACACTTCCGTTCCCTTGAAGAGCCCATGCACCTGTCTGTTGGAGATACTATACAGCATCAGTAACTGTACGTATATGTAAAATATGTTATTCGATGTCAATATGGACACCCCAATAACAGTGGTACTAGACAGCTTATTCACTCTAATTTAAGAATCAAGGCCTAATGGGATTGCTTATCTAATAAAGAAGGTAGGCAACCCAATAACAGTTAAATTACACAGCTTATTCACCCCAATTTGAGAATCAAGGCACAGTAGATTTTTAAAAAAATCTATTTAACAAGTTGGACACCCCAATAACAGTTAAATTACACTATTTATTTACCCCAATTTAAAAATCAAGACATCATAGAATTGCTCATCTGTTTAACAAGGGTGGCACTCCAATAAAAGTTAAATTACACAGCTTATTCGCCTCAATGTGAGAAGCAAGGATTAATGGAATTGCTTTTCTATCAAACAAGGTAGACATTGTTCAATTAGATAGCTCTGTGCAGGAATTGATGCAAACTGAGCTGTCTCCTATGAATCCCTTCAGCTTCAGATTACACAGCTTGCACTGTCCCTGCACTCTTCCTACAGTCTGTAAAAACTCTCCCTATGATCCAACAACACTGACCCTGCAGTCTACTTGGCACATCTGTCCCTATGCTCATCTCACTGTAAAATAACATATACCAGGCGGGATTAGGATCTTTATAGGGCTGTAACATCACAGGGGATGGTCATCTGATGATTATCTGGCTGCACTGCATTATGGGTGATTTCTTGTTCCCTTCTTACTATAACTTTGCAACACATGTAGCCACTATTTTATTAAAAAATTGTTACCACGAAGCAACATAAAATTAGTATTAGCCGCAAATCAAATTTTTCCTAAACTTTGGAAACAAAATTTCACTTTGGATGCTTCTTTTTGCTCAAGTTCAGGTTCGGCCGAACTTCAGGTCAAAATGCTGAAAAAAATTTGTAGGAATAGCTCACTCTATTTGTGACAGGGAACAGGTGCTCTGGTCCAATAACTGTATCACCCATACAGAGAGAGATATTGGAAATAGTTGTAAATTGCGGACTGGCACTCTGTATGTGTGGTTACAGATACAATACACAATATATAAAGTGATCACACTAATTTAATGCACGAAAATATATCAATAATATATCAATAAAACACTATAAAAACATCATAAAACATAAAACAAATGCATCAATGCTGACATAAATAGTGATACTAGGTATAAGGAAACAAGCAAAACACAAAAATATAAAGTTCCTTGTGAGGGCAAATAGAGGTTGATTTCTTCTAAATGAGGCTAGCAAAGTCTTTGTGTTGTTTCGCTAGTCAACATAAAGTGCATTTGATAGTGCTGCTTAATCGTATAGTTATAATTTGCAGCTTGTGAACCAAGGCGTCCTTAATAGGGATTTATAATCCTAGATGTGATTGCTGTTAAATGTCAAAACCCAGTTGTTGCAAATGGTGACAAATTAAGTGCTATTTTGCACTATCCTAGAAGGGTATACAGGTCTTACCTGCTTCCAGGTGGGTTGCAGTTTACTGTGTCCAAAAATGCGGCATTACATACCCGGTATGAGAATCGCTGCTATACGTACTCTTCCACGCTGTTCAGGCAGACGCCGGCATGTCACGTGGTCTGTGACGGAAATCAAGCTTGTATCTCACAGCGAGGTATCGCGGGAACTGGTGCCGTAGATAGAATCCGAAAGTTTTGTATTATTTGGAGTGCTCCAATCATTCGAAAGTTTTTAAGCAGATTTTTCCATCATCCGTATAGCGGCTTCTTATCAGTCCGGTGGGAGTTCTCAGCTGTTCACGCCATACGCGTTTCGGGGGCCTCTTACCCCTTCCTCAGTGGCAGCATGAGGGTCCCGAACTTGACTCCAAACCCCATTGAAATAAATTGGGACATGAACTTTATTATTTTCCGTTATAACATGGTTATAGCGGAAAATAATAGTATTCTTAAGATAGAATGCAAAAGAATATGGCAATTTAGGAGTTAAATGGCTTTGCAGTTCGGGTTCGCTCATTCCTACTCAACACTAACCATGGTAGTGTCCTCATACCCATTAGATTGTTATGAGACTCTGTTAATAACAGCAGGATTGACTTCCACTTGTGTATGTAGTATTTTGCGAAAAAACATTTCTTTGCCCTGGGCATCTATCTACAGTATTGTGGCTCTGTGGGACTTGTATTAGAGTCATCCTGGTAGGTCATGCTGCAATATAGCAAACTTCTATACCGTATATATTTTGATTTCATACACACATTTATGTGCGTATTATCTAAGTATTACTTACATAAACATCAGTGTAAAATGTGCTATGAAATATATGTGAATAATATTATTAAAGAAAAACACGGTCTGCATTTATTTTGAGTAGTGCAGCAATATCATAATAACTAAAGGAACAGTACCTAAATTACACAATGTAGTAGACAGTAAGCACAAGCCACTGTATTGTTAGCCTGGTGATATCTTATTGCTAAGGTCTTCTAGGAATATTATGGTGCAGTACATGCAGTATGTTATACAGGCCTGCAAAGGGAGTTGGTATAGACTCTATCTCATTCAACAGATAAAACCTGAAACCACAGCAAGTGTATGTGCAACCATAAATCTATGATGCAAAGAAATCAGAAATTGGAGAGATGGAAAAAATGACTTATTTTAAGTCTCCTGTCACTGAGCAGTATTCGGTATTATGGAAAATCAATCTGAAAGCTAGCTGTCTTAAATACTTCCTTTCAGCCATTCATTTATTAAATTGTCAGAACTCATCGATAGCCCTAAAAGCACTGCTGTTTATTAACGCTCTTGTTCTTATAAGGTATAATAAATTTGTGGCTTCATGAATGTGAACTTCTAAAGTAAGGAATTTGACATGGCAAAATGGAAATCTAAGATCTGGGGATATGTGATTTATAATTCCAAAAGTGGATGTGAAATAGAACACTAAGAAATCAAGACTTTATTGTGTAGAAGATAAGAAGAAGAATGATGAAACAATGTTTTTCCTCTCTGTGACTTCTATAACACTCCAAATAATTCAGAGATCAGTTTATATTATGAATAATATTCAATGACATTACATACACAGTGTAAACTACTCCTAAGGACACTATCCTGATATTACACTGGTCTTCACTAGTGTTGAGCGCAAATATTCTAATAGCAATTTTTTTTTGCGAATATCAGCACTATAAATTCGCTATTTCGAATATTCGTTTTTAATTTTTTTTTATTGTTATATTTTTTTCTTTCCCACTTCCCAAAAGTTGTTCTTATCTGTCCTTTCGATTCCTGGCTTCCTGGCTGCTCCAGTCAGGGCCCGTTGCCGCTTCTGCCGACTTCCGTGCTCATGGAGCGTCCCCATCACCATGGGAACGCCTCCATACTAGAATGTACTGTCGGATGCGATTACTTCAAGTTATATTAATTGAATTGCGATTTCAACTTAGCAGTGCTATATTCCATATTCGTTAACTTCGTTAATTCTAGCAAGCTGACCCATTAGAAAAACAGCTCTAAGTTGAAATCGCAATTCGATTAATATAACTTGAAGCAATCGAATTGCGATTTCAACTTAGCACTGCTATATTCCATATTCGTTAACTTCGTTAATTCTAGCAAGCTGATCCATTAGAAACACAGCTCTAAGTTGAAATCGCAATTAGATTAATATAACTTGAAGTAATCGCAATGCAATTTCAACTTAGACCTGGTTTACTATGGTTGGCTTGCACTACCGAAATAGATACCGTAACCATCAATTAAATACACATTAAAGTGCTAACCTAGCCTATGGCAACAAATATAATAAACCACCTACATAGAAAATGCCAGACCGCTGGTACTGAATTAGATCCTTTATTGTAAATCACATTATACGACAAACATGGTTAAAAAGAAACAGTGCAGGAGATAAAAGCAAACATCACTGGAGGAGACATGCATGAACGGAGTCCCTATCATGAATATATGTACAAAGGACATAGTCATGCATATAGAGAATCAGACATGATAAGAAAAGGGACATTTACCCGTGCAAAGAGTCTCCTCCAGGATGGCGCCAACCCCAACGCGCGTTTCGGCGTACCTTCGTCTGGGGGTAGCGTCATCACTGGAGGACATGGTTTAAATATAAGCATCAGCCAATCCACATACCGGTAGTCATTATTCCTACGTCACCGGACTGCACCGGATTTACTCAACTGAACTTCCTGGATGCCGGCATCTAGGGGACCACGTGACCAGCCGGAAACATATGATCCGCTTGTGATCACGTGATCCGAATGACGTCACTTGAGCGCGCACATACTAGGCGCAGCTCAGTAGCGTCATCCCAACTTTCCTATATGATTCGGATCCATCATACAGAAATGTCCACATGTTTAGCAGGCCGAAAGAACATATATATGCAGTCAAATTTGTACTGGAAAGACATATACATCAATTATTTAATATGGACATACATAGATGAAAATCAAATTCATGTAAATATAAGAATTAATATGCAGGATTATTCACTACATACATGCATCATATAACAGCTTACTCCACAGACATACCATTTGACCAGTGATTCAGACATCCTCTCTCTCATAATTCAGGTGACAGATGTACATCAATCCTATAGGTTGGTACCTAACCTTTACATCTATAGGTCACCAGTATTAACAGTGATACCAATAAAGTGCAAAGTGCATAAATGGGAAAATATATCCCAGTATATAACAAAAGTGTGCATGTTTATTATATGCGTGACCCTTGGTATGGTAATACCTCTGGTAATTCATATATCAGGTGAAAAAATATATATATTATAAATAGGTGTAAATAAAAATATGAAAAATCCATATTGTATAGAGAACAAAACACCTCATGTGTTGTTTGTTGTGTACCTTCACTGTATGAACCAGTGACTTATAAAAAGTGCAAAGTGCATATAATTATGTATAAACTTAAATATATAAATTATGTTAATGTGTTAAAAAGAACCCACTGGTGCTGTGACGGAACAACAAAAGAGAAGAAAAGGGAAAGAAGGGAAAAAGAAAAAAAGGGGGAGAGGGGAGAAAAAGGGAAAGAGGGAAGAGGGGGAAGGGGAGGGAAGGGGAAAGAAGGAAAGGGGCTGAAAAACAAAAAAGGGAAAAACAAGGGGGAAAGATGGGGGGAAAAGGACAAAGGGAAGAAAAAAAGGAGCAAGAAGGAATAAAGGAGAGAGGTTGATGTAAGACAAAAGGCAGAAGCTAGATGCATCAACCATATGATTATTGGTTATTATTCCATTGTTCGCTTCAAGTATCGGTCACCGCATCACATTCCCCGAAGTGTACCACCAAGGGGCACAATGGGAAATGCAAGGCGGGGACGCAACTCAAACCAACAAACACTTAATCAGTCTGCCAGACGACTGCATAGTTGATCCATACAATGGTCACCGCATCACATTCTCCGGCACACATAACCATGTGGACCGGGGAATGCAAGGCGGAGACACAAAGTCCACTCAGCGATGACCCTAAAAGGCCAGGGGAAGAAAAAGTGATTAAAACAAAATTAAAAACATACATTAAACCCCTATTTGGGTGTGGAGACCCGTATGGACCAAGGTGTCTACAGGAAAGTGGAGAAGCCAGTGGATTCATTCAAACCGCCCGGGTGCAGTGTATTTAGTTTCCAAATCCACTTGCACTCGAGCTGTCCCAATCTTTTGGTGATATTCCCTCCTCTGATGTTTTTCATGACACAGTCAATCGCCCGTACCTTCAAATGCACTGGATTGCAGTCGTGATATGTCTTAAAATGTCTTGCAACTGGTTTTAGATTACATAGATTTTCTTCCTCTGCCGCTGCCATTATATCTCTAACGTGCTCTCGCACTCTCACCTTCAATTCTCTCGTAGTTAAACCCACATAAATTTTGGGGCAGGAACATTTAGCATAATACACGACTGCCGTGCTGGTGCATGTGAGGCATTGTGTGATTTTAAAAGTTTTTGTATTGGCTGTGTCATTAAAAGAGGTAGCCCTCTCCATATTTGGGCATGCTATACATTTCCCACATGGGACAAAACCCCACTTTGGCTTCCCCAGTCCTGGGAACAACGGTTGTTTATGTTTTACATACAAACTTCGTACGAGGTGATCCCTCAAATTTTTTGAACGTCTCGCCGTTATCATGGGATAAGGTGCTATAAATTTTGTCAGAATGGGATCGGTCAATAAAATCGGCCATGATTTTTTCAAAATGCCCTTCATCTCTATCCACCTTCCATGATACCCCGTGATATATCGTGTCTTGTTGTCCTTGTTCTTTTGGGTTTCAGAGAAGAGTAAATCCTGCCTAGAGCATGTTCTTGCTCTCCTATAGGCTTTCTTGATTGCGCGTTGGCTGTATCCGCGGCTCGTGAATCTTTCCTTTAAAATTTTTGCTTGTTGTTCAAACATATCCTCCGTAGAGCAGATTCTCCGAGCCCGTAGGTATTGTCCAATCGGGATTGAATTGATCATCTGTGGAGGGTGTGACGAAGACGCATGTAAATATGAGTTTACTGCTGTAGGTTTTCTAAACACATTCGTCACTATCCCTCCATCAGCACCTCTCTCTAGATGTACATCCAAAAACTCAATATGTTCCTTACTGTACTTATACGTTAATTTGATGTTCTTGGCATTCTTATTTAGTGCCATAAAAAATTCTTCCAACTCCCTGGTACTTCCCTGCCAGATCATAAATACATCGTCGATGTACCGCGCCCAAAAAATGGCGCGGTCCATCGACACGTACTGATCTGACAGGAAAAGGTCCCTCTCCCACAGCCCCAGGAACAAATTTGCGTACGAAGGCGCACAGGGCGCCCCCATCGCAGTTCCCTGGAGCTGCAGGTAGAAGGACCCTCCAAAGGAGAAGAAGTTATGCGTGAGCACAAAAGAGAGGAGCTCCAGGAGAAACACTCTACGGTTGGCCTCCAGATTTTCTTGTATCAGGAAAAAATCCACTGCTTGTATACCATCCGTGTGCCTTATGCTCGTATACAGCGATTCGACATCACATGTCACCATAAGTGTGTCATCCCCCAAATAGATACCACCGACTTTCCGTAGAAAGTCGGTCGTATCCTTAATGTGGGACGGCAGACTAGCCACCATGTCTTTCAACTGAGAATCTAGGTATCGTCCTATCTTCTCAGTGAAACTGCCCCAGCCAGAAATAATTGGCCTTCCAGGTGGAACTTTCGGGTTCTTATGAATTTTGGGCAGTAAATACAGGGTGGGTACCGCTGGTTCTTTTACAATCAAGGCATCAAATAATGCCTTGGATATTACATTATTGTCCAATGCTCTCCCCAAAATTGCACTCAAGTTCTTCTCAAATGCCTGTAGGGGGTTGAACGTGAGCTTCTTGTAACATGCTACCTCTCTCAATTGTCTATAGGCCTCCTGTTCATATAGATCATGGGGCCATACCACTATATTGCCACCTTTGTCGGATGGTTTAAACACGACATCTTGTAATCTCCCAAGGTTCTTCAGACTCGTCCGTTGAACCCTTGATAGATTATCCCTAGGGGCGAACATTGACATATTCTCAAATTGTCGGGAGACAAGCTTGACGAACAGGTCTACTGCTGGACATAATGATAGGGGGGGAAATTTTTGAGACTTACATTTAATGGAAGCCGGGATCTCCTCAATTCTCCCAAATTCTTTTCCTCCTAGTTCATTTTCTCCTGCCAGTTCTTCCAGAATTTTGACTGCCTGCATCTCTTCAGGAGTAGATAACACCCCACTCACATCCTCCTTGTAATGCCATTTTTTTAACAACAATGAGCGGGCGAATATATGCAGATCTTTTACTGCTGAAAAACAATCAAAATTTGCACATGGGGAAAAGGTTAGACCCTTTTCCAGCAGTGATTTATCTGCTGATGACAGGATGTGATTAGATAGATTTATTACCTTCAGCCCATCATAGCCGCTGGTATCCCTTCTGTCTCCAAAGGGTCTCCTTTTCCCGTTTGAGGTTGCTCCTGGTGGTCCCTTTCTTTTTTGAATCCCCGATCTCGTCTGTCTACCATCCGGTTCTTGACTGTCAGAGATTGATGACAGGGACAAAGTTGAGGATGTGCGATTCCAGGGGGTAAAATTTCCTCTTCTTTGATGGTATGAATTCTTCCGTCTCCATTTGTATACATTTTTCTGTTGGAAATCTTCACAATCTCTAGAAAATTTTCTTGATTTTGTCTCTTGAATTTCTTTCTCCCACTTCTCAAAATTTTTACTAAGGGCCCCCTCAAAGACAGCCAAAGATTCCCTATTACAATCCTGTTTAAGGGTTATCTGTAGGCTTTCAATTTCTGCATCCAGAGTCAGCAGCGTCTGGCTGTTGTGTTTAACCACCAGGTTCATTAATTTTTTCGCTGACTCTGTGCATATTTCTTCCCAGCTTGACAGGAAACTTTCACTGTCAATATCAAAAGAGGGTGTCACCTGTATGCGTAAACCACGAGGTATTAGATCCATATGAAGATACCTCTCCAAAAAAGCTTTGTTCCACCATGTTTTTGTCCTTCTATGGAAAAGATTCATCAAACTGGACTGCATTTCCTTCACATTAGACGGGTCTCCACACCCAACACCTGCACCATTATCTTTAAAAATGTTATCCAGGGATGAAAGCCAGGATTGCTCTCTGGCCCTGTAATCCATGGTACTGGTTAAGGTTGAATCTGTAATCAAACAGAATATAATTACACTACCGAAATAGATACCGTAACCATCAATTAAATACACATTAAAGTGCTAACCTAGCCTATGGCAACAAATATAATAAACCACCTACATAGAAAATGCCAGACCGCTGGTACTGAATTAGATCCTTTATTGTAAATCACATTATACGACAAACATGGTTAAAAAGAAACAGTGCAGGAGATAAAAGCAAACATCACTGGAGGAGACATGCATGAACGGAGTCCCTATCATGAATGTATGTACAAAGGACATAGTCATGCATATAGAGAATCAGACATGATAAGAAAAGGGACATTTACCCGTGCAAAGAGTCTCCTCCAGGATGGCGCCAACCCCAACGCGCGTTTCGGCGTACCTTCGTCTGGGGGTAGTGTCATCACTGGAGGACATGGTTTAAATATAAGCATCAGCCAATCCACATACCGGTAGTCATTATTCCTACGTCACCGGACTGCACCGGATTTACTCAACTGAACTTCCTGGATGCCGGCATCTAGGGGACCACGTGACCAGCCGGAAACATATGATCCGCTTGTGATCACGTGATCCGAATGACGTCACTTGAGCGCGCACATACTAGGCGCAGCTCAGTAGCGTCATCCCAACTTTCCTATATGATTCGGATCCATCATACAGAAATGTCCACATGTTTAGCAGGCCGAAAGAACATATATATGCAGTCAAATTTGTACTGGAAAGACATATACATCAATTATTTAATATGGACATACATAGATGAAAATCAAATTCATGTAAATATAAGAATTAATATGCAGGATTATTCACTACATACATGCATCATATAACAGCTTACTCCACAGACATACCATTTGACCAGTGATTCAGACATCCTCTCTCTCATAATTCAGGTGACAGATGTACATCAATCCTATAGGTTGGTACCTAACCTTTACATCTATAGGTCACCAGTATTAACAGTGATACCAATAAAGTGCAAAGTGCATAAATGGGAAAATATATCCCAGTATATAACAAAAGTGTGCATGTTTATTATATGCGTGACCCTTGGTATGGTAATACCTCTGGTAATTCATATATCAGGTGAAAAAATATATATATTATAAATAGGTGTAAATAAAAATATGAAAAATCCATATTGTATAGAGAACAAAACACCTCATGTGTTGTTTGTTGTGTACCTTCACTGTATGAACCAGTGACTTATAAAAAGTGCAAAGTGCATATAATTATGTATAAACTTAAATATATAAATTATGTTAATGTGTTAAAAAGAACCCACTGGTGCTGTGACGGAACAACAAAAGAGAAGAAAAGGGAAAGAAGGGAAAAAGAAAAAAAGGGGGAGAGGGGAGAAAAAGGGAAAGAGGGAAGAGGGGGAAGGGGAGGGAAGGGGAAAGAAGGAAAGGGGCTGAAAAACAAAAAAGGGAAAAACAAGGGGGAAAGATGGGGGGAAAAGGACAAAGGGAAGAAAAAAAGGAGCAAGAAGGAATAAAGGAGAGAGGTTGATGTAAGACAAAAGGCAGAAGCTAGATGCATCAACCATATGATTATTGGTTATTATTCCATTGTTCGCTTCAAGTATCGGTCACCGCATCACATTCCCCGAAGTGTCCCACCAAGGGGCACAATGGGAAATGCAAGGCGGGGACGCAACTCAAACCAACAAACACTTAATCAGTCTGCCAGACGACTGCATGGTTGATCCATACAATGGTCACCGCATCACATTCTCCGGCACCCATAACCATGTGGACCGGGGAATGCAAGGCGGAGACACAAAGTCCACTCAGCGATGACCCTAAAAGGCCAGGGGAAGAAAAAGTGATTAAAACAAAATTAAAAACATACATTAAACCCCTATTTGGGTGTGGAGACCCGTATGGACCAAGGTGTCTACAGGAAAGTGGAGAAGCCAGTGGATTCATTCAAACCGCCCGGGTGCAGTGTATTTAGTTTCCAAATCCACTTGCACTCGAGCTGTCCCAATCTTTTGGTGATATTCCCTCCTCTGATGTTTTTCATGACACAGTCAATCGCCCATACCTTCAAATGCACTGGATTGCAGTCGTGATATGTCTTAAAATGTCTTGCAACTGGTTTTAGATTACATAGATTTTCTTCCTCTGCCGCTGCCATTATATCTCTAACGTGCTCTCGCACTCTCACCTTCAATTCTCTCGTAGTTAAACCCACATAAATTTTGGGGCAGGAACATTTAGCATAATACACGACTGCCGTGCTGGTGCATGTGAGGCATTGTGTGATTTTAAAAGTTTTTGTATTGGCTGTGTCATTAAAAGAGGTAGCCCTCTCCATATTTGGGCATGCTATACATTTCCCACATGGGACAAAACCCCACTTTGGCTTCCCCAGTCCTGGGAACAACGGTTGTTTATGTTTTACATACAAACTTCGTACGAGGTGATCCCTCAAATTTTTTGAACGTCTCGCCGTTATCATGGGATAAGGTGCTATAAATTTTGTCAGAATGGGATCGGTCAATAAAATCGGCCATGATTTTTTCAAAATGCCCTTCATCTCTATCCACCTTCCATGATACCCCGTGATATATCGTGTCTTGTTGTCCTTGTTCTTTTGGGTTTCAGAGAAGAGTAAATCCTGCCTAGAGCATGTTCTTGCTCTCCTATAGGCTTTCTTGATTGCGCGTTGGCTGTATCCGCGGCTCGTGAATCTTTCCTTTAAAATTTTTGCTTGTTGTTCAAACATATCCTCCGTAGAGCAGATTCTCCGAGCCCGTAGGTATTGTCCAATCGGGATTGAATTGATCATCTGTGGAGGGTGTGACGAAGACGCATGTAAATATGAGTTTACTGCTGTAGGTTTTCTAAACACATTCGTCACTATCCCTCCATCAGCACCTCTCTCTAGATGTACATCCAAAAACTCAATATGTTCCTTACTGTACTTATACGTTAATTTGATGTTCTTGGCATTCTTATTTAGTGCCATAAAAAATTCTTCCAACTCCCTGGTACTTCCCTGCCAGATCATAAATACATCGTCGATGTACCGCGCCCAAAAAATGGCGCGGTCCATCGACACGTACTGATCTGACAGGAAAAGGTCCCTCTCCCACAGCCCCAGGAACAAATTTGCGTACGAAGGCGCACAGGGCGCCCCCATCGCAGTTCCCTGGAGCTGCAGGTAGAAGGACCCTCCAAAGGAGAAGAAGTTATGCGTGAGCACAAAAGAGAGGAGCTCCAGGAGAAACACTCTACGGTTGGCCTCCAGATTTTCTTGTATCAGGAAAAAATCCACTGCTTGTATACCATCCGTGTGCCTTATGCTCGTATACAGCGATTCGACATCACATGTCACCATAAGTGTGTCATCCCCCAAATAGATACCACCGACTTTCCGTAGAAAGTCGGTCGTATCCTTAATGTGGGACGGCAGACTAGCCACCATGTCTTTCAACTGAGAATCTAGGTATCGTCCTATCTTCTCAGTGAAACTGCCCCGGCCAGAAATAATTGGCCTTCCAGGTGGAACTTTCGGGTTCTTATGAATTTTGGGCAGTAAATACAGGGTGGGTACCGCTGGTTCTTTTACAATCAAGGCATCAAATAATGCCTTGGATATTACATTATTGTCCAATGCTCTCCCCAAAATTGCACTCAAGTTCTTCTCAAATGCCTGTAGGGGGTTGAACGTGAGCTTCTTGTAACATGCTACCTCTCTCAATTGTCTATAGGCCTCCTGTTCATATAGATCATGGGGCCATACCACTATATTGCCACCTTTGTCGGATGGTTTAAACACGACATCTTGTAATCTCCCAAGGTTCTTCAGACTCGTCCGTTGAACCCTTGATAGATTATCCCTTGGGGCGAACATTGACATATTCTCAAATTGTCGGGAGACAAGCTTGACGAACAGGTCTACTGCTGGACATAATGATAGGGGGGGAAATTTTTGAGACTTACATTTAATGGAAGCCGGGATCTCCTCAATTCTCCCAAATTCTTTTCCTCCTAGTTCATTTTCTCCTGCCAGTTCTTCCAGAATTTTGACTGCCTGCATCTCTTCAGGAGTAGATAACACCCCACTCACATCCTCCTTGTAATGCCATTTTTTTAACAACAATGAGCGGGCGAATATATGCAGATCTTTTACTGCTGAAAAACAATCAAAATTTGCACATGGGGAAAAGGTTAGACCCTTTTCCAGCAGTGATTTATCTGCTGATGACAGGATGTGATTAGATAGATTTATTACCTTCAGCCCATCATAGCCGCTGGTATCCCTTCTGTCTCCAAAGGGTCTCCTTTTCCCGTTTGAGGTTGCTCCTGGTGGTCCCTTTCTTTTTTGAATCCCCGATCTCGTCTGTCTACCATCCGGTTCTTGACTGTCAGAGATTGATGACAGGGACAAAGTTGAGGATGTGCGATTCCAGGGGGTAAAATTTCCTCTTCTTTGATGGTATGAATTCTTCCGTCTCCATTTGTATACATTTTTCTGTTGGAAATCTTCACAATCTCTAGAAAATTTTCTTGATTTTGTCTCTTGAATTTCTTTCTCCCACTTCTCAAAATTTTTACTAAGGGCCCCCTCAAAGACAGCCAAAGATCCCCTATTACAATCCTGTTTAAGGGTTATCTGTAGGCTTTCAATTTCTGCATCCAGAGTCAGCAGCGTCTGGCTGTTGTGTTTAACCACCAGGTTCATTAATTTTTTCGCTGACTCTGTGCATATTTCTTCCCAGCTTGACAGGAAACTTTCACTGTCAATATCAAAAGAGGGTGTCACCTGTATGCGTAAACCACGAGGTATTAGATCCATATGAAGATACCTCTCCAAAAAAGCTTTGTTCCACCATGTTTTTGTCCTTCTATGGAAAAGATTCATCAAACTGGACTGCATTTCCTTCACATTAGACGGGTCTCCACACCCAACACCTGCACCATTATCTTTAAAAATGTTATCCAGGGATGAAAGCCAGGATTGCTCTCTGGCCCTGTAATCCATGGTACTGGTTAAGGTTGAATCTGTAATCAAACAGAATATAATTACACTACCGAAATAGATACCGTAACCATCAATTAAATACACATTAAAGTGCTAACCTAGCCTATGGCAACAAATATAATAAACCACCTACATAGAAAATGCCAGACCGCTGGTACTGAATTAGATCCTTTATTGTAAATCACATTATACGACAAACATGGTTAAAAAGAAACAGTGCAGGAGATAAAAGCAAACATCACTGGAGGAGACATGCATGAACGGAGTCCCTATCATGAATATATGTACAAAGGACATAGTCATGCATATAGAGAATCAGACAATTTACCCGTGCAAAGAGTCTCCTCCAGGATGGCGCCAACCCCAACGCGCGTTTCGGCGTACCTTCGTCTGGGGGTAGCGTCATCACTGGAGGACATGGTTTAAATATAAGCATCAGCCAATCCACATACCGGTAGTCATTATTCCTACGTCACCGGACTGCACCGGATTTACTCAACTGAACTTCCTGGATGCCGGCATCTAGGGGACCACGTGACCAGCCGGAAACATATGATCCGCTTGTGATCACGTGATCCGAATGACGTCACTTGAGCGCGCACATACTAGGCGCAGCTCAGTAGCGTCATCCCAACTTTCCTATATGATTCGGATCCATCATACAGAAATGTCCACATGTTTAGCAGGCCGAAAGAACATATATATGCAGTCAAATTTGTACTGGAAAGACATATACATCAATTATTTAATATGGACATACATAGATGAAAATCAAATTCATGTAAATATAAGAATTAATATGCAGGATTATTCACTACATACATGCATCATATAACAGCTTACTCCACAGACATACCATTTGACCAGTGATTCAGACATCCTCTCTCTCATAATTCAGGTGACAGATGTACATCAATCCTATAGGTTGGTACCTAACCTTTACATCTATAGGTCACCAGTATTAACAGTGATACCAATAAAGTGCAAAGTGCATAAATGGGAAAATATATCCCAGTATATAACAAAAGTGTGCATGTTTATTATATGCGTGACCCTTGGTATGGTAATACCTCTGGTAATTCATATATCAGGTGAAAAAATATATATATTATAAATAGGTGTAAATAAAAATATGAAAAATCCATATTGTATAGAGAACAAAACACCTCATGTGTTGTTTGTTGTGTACCTTCACTGTATGAACCAGTGACTTATAAAAAGTGCAAAGTGCATATAATTATGTATAAACTTAAATATATAAATTATGTTAATGTGTTAAAAAGAACCCACTGGTGCTGTGACGGAACAACAAAAGAGAAGAAAAGCGAAGAAGAATTAGCGAATTGGTAGAATTAGCGAAGAAGACAAATATGACGAATGTATTCGTCATATTCTTTAAAACGAAGTTAACAAAGTATTCTCCATCTTCGTTTTAGCTCCATATTCGTCAACTTCGCTAATTCTAGCAATCAAATAGGAAAGTTGACTATAGAGACAGCTGTGTTTAATTCGCAATGCGATTATATTACTTAGCTCTTTTTTTAAATAAATAGAATATTATCGCATAGCGAATTAAAAACTTAGCTGTCTCTAGTCAACTTTCCTATTTGATTGCTAGAATTAGCGAAGTTGATGAATATGTCGCTAAAACGGAGATGGAGAATACTTCATTATCTTCATTTTGAGGAATATGACGAATACATTCGTCATATTCGTCATCTTCGCTAATTCTAGATATCAAACCAAGAGGAAAGTTACCTTAAGTTAAAATCGCAATACGCAATTATTTAAATCGCATATTAATCGCAATAACTAGAATAATGACGAATATTAGATTTCAACTAATATGAGAATTTGAATATGGCACCTCCCGCTCATCACTAGTCTTCACTAGGGATGAGCGAACCCGAACTGTATAGTTCGGGTTTGTACCGAATTTTGGGGTGTCCGTGACACGGACCCGAACCCGAACATTTTCGTAAAAGTCCGGGTTCGGGTTCGGTGTTCGCGCTTTCTTGGCGCTTTTTGAAAGGCTGCAAAGCAGCCAATCAACAAGCGTCACACTACTTGGCCCAAGAGGCCATCACAGCCATGCCTACTATTGGCATGGCTGTGATTGGCCAGTGCACCATGTGACCCAGCCTCTATTTAAGCTGGAGTCACGTAGCGCCGCACGTCACTCTGCTATGATCAGTATAGGGAGAGGTTGCAGCTGCGACGTTAGGGCGAGATTAGGCAGATTAACTCCTCCAAAAGACTTCATTCTGTGATCGATCTGCAGCTGTGGATCATTGAAGTGCTATTATTGACTTGCTCACTTTTTTGAGGCGGCCCAGAGCGTTTTTAGATCACTTTTTTTCTGGGGTGATCGGCGGCCATTTTGTGACTTGTGTTGCGCCAGCACGAGCTATCACCAAGTGTATTTAACCATCAATAGTGTGGTTATTTTGTGCTATATCCTACATCAGCTGCAGGCTGAGCCTGTGTCACCGAAGTGCATTTAACCATCAACAGTCTGGTTATTTTTTGCACAGTTTTAGCTGGTCAAGTTATTTGTAGTGACCGTAAAAGCAGACTTTTTGTTCTGGGTTGAAAAAGCATTCCCAAATTTGCCATTCTCAAAATAACTAGTTTGTGGTATTTGAGGCCTACTTGAAATCTATCCCAAAAAGAAAATCTTACATTGAAGTTATTGATAGTGTCATTCAGAAAAACCTAAGACACACGCTAGCGTGCTTATAGAAGTGTCATTCTGTGATTAAACCTATAACTGTCACACAGCGCAAAAAAAAACAGGTCTCACATCTCTATTCAACCAAATCTGCACAGTTTTAGCTGGTCAAGTTATTTGTAGTGACCGTAAAAGCAGACTTTTTGTTCTGGGTTGAAAAAGCATTCCCAAATTTGCCATTCTGAAAAAAACTAGTTTGTGGTATTTGAGGCCTACTTGAAATCTATCCCAAAAAGAAAATCTTACATTGAAGTTATTGATAGTGTCATTCAGAAAAACCTAAGACACATGCTAGCGTGCTGATAGAAGTGTCATTCTGTGATTAAACCTATAACTGTCACACAGCACAAAAAAAAACAGGTCTCACATCTCTAATCAACCAAATCTGCACAGTTTTAGCTGGTCAAGTTATTTGTAGTGACCGTAAAAGCAGACTTTTTGTTCTGGGTTGAAAAAGCATTCCCAAATTTGCCATTCTGAAAATAACTAGTTTGTGGTATTTGAGGCCTACTTGAAATCTATCCAAAAAAGAAAATCTTACATTGAAGTTATTGATAGTGTCATTCAGAAAAACCTAAGACACACGCTAGCGTGCTGATAGAAGTGTCATTCTGTGATTAAACCTATAACTGTCACAGCGCAAAAAAAAAAAAAACAGGTCTCACATCTCTATTCAACCAAATCTGCACAGTTTTAGCTGGTCAAGTTATTTGTAGTGACCGTAAAAGCAGACTTTTTGTTCTGGGTTGAAAAAGCATTCCCAAATTTGCCATTCTCAAAATTGTGGTGAACGGGAACAATGAGGAAAACATCTAATAAGGGATGCGGACGCGGACATGGTCGTGGTGGTGTTAGTGGACCCTCTGGTGCTGGGAGAGGACGTGGCCGTTCTGCCACAGCCACACGTCCTAGTGAACCAACTACCTCAGGTCCCAGTAGCCAGCAGAATTGACAGCGATATTTGGTGGGGCTCAATGCCGTTCTAAGGATGGTAAGGCCTGAGCAGGTACAGGCATTAGTCAATTGGGTGGCCGACAGTGGATCCAGCACGTTCACATTATCTCCCACCCAGTCTTCTGCAGAAAGCGCACAGATGGCGCATGAAACCAAGCCCAGCGGTCTGTCACATCAACCCCATGCATATCAGGGAAACTGTCTGAGCCTCAAGTTATGCAGCAGTCTCTTATGCTGTTTGAAGACTCTGCTGCCAGGGTTTCCCAAGGGCATCCACCTAGCCCTTCCCCAGGGGTGGAAGAGATAGAATGCACTAACGCACAACCACTTATTTTTCCTGATGATGAGGACATGGGAATACCACCTCAGCACGTCTCTGATGATGACGAAACACAGGTGCCAACTGCTGCGTCTTTCTGCAGTGTGCAGACTGAACAGGAGGTCAGGGATCAAGACTAGGTGGAAGACGATGCAGGGGACGATGAGGTCCTAGACCCCACATGGAATGAAGGTCGTGCCACTGACTTTCACAGTTCGGAGGAAGAGGCAGTGGTGAGACCGAGCCAACAGCGTAGCAAAAGAGGGAGCAGTGGGCAAAATCAGAACACCCGCCGCCAAGAGACTCCGCCTGCTACTGACCGCCGCCATCTGGGACCGAGCACCCCAAAGGCAGCTTCAAGGAGTTCCCTGGCATGGCACTTCTTCAAACAATGTGCTGACAACAAGACCCGAGTGGTTTGCACGCTGTGCCATCAGAGCCTGAATCGAGGCATTAACGTTCTGAACCTTAGCACAACCTGCATGACCAGGCACCTGCATGCAAAGCATGAACTGCAGTGGAGTAAACACCTTAAAAACAAGGAAGTCACTCAGGCTCCCCCTGCTACCTCTTCTACTGCTGCCGCCTCGGCCTCTTCTGCTGCTGCTGCCGCCGCCTCGGCCTCTTCCTCCTCCTCTGGAGGGACGTTGGCACCTGCCACCCAGCAAACATGGGATGTACCACCAACACCACCACCTGCGTCACCAAGCATCTCAACCATGTCACACGGCAGCGTTCAGCTCTCCATCTCACAAACATTTGAGAGAAAGCGTAAATTCTCACCTAGCCACCCTCGATCCCTGGCCCTGAATGCCAGCATTTCTAAACTACTGGCCTATGAAATGCTGTCATTTAGGCTGGTGGACACACACAGCTTCAAACAGCTCATGTCACTTGCTGTCCCACAGTATGTTGTTCCCAGCCGCCACTACTTCTCCAAGAGAGCCGTGCCTTCCCTGCACAAACAAGTGTCCGATAAAATCAAGTGTGCACTGCGCAACGCCATCTGTGGCAAGGTTCACCTAACCACAGATACGTGGACCAGTAAGCACGGCCAGGGACGCTATATCTCCCTAACTGCACACTGGGTAAATGTAGTGGCGGCTGGGCCCCAGGCGGAGAGCTGTTTGGCGCACGTCCTTCCGCCGACAAGGATCGCAGGGCAACATTCTTTGCCTCCTGTCTCCTCCTCCTCCTACTCAGCTTCCTCCTCCTCTTCTTCCACCTGCTCATCCAGTCAGCCACACACCTTCACCACCAACTTCAGCACAGCACGGGGTAAACGTCAGCAGGCCATTCTGAAACTCAAATGTTTGGGGGACAGGCCCCACACCGCACAGGAGTTGTGGCGGGGTATAGAACAACAGACCGACGAGTGGTTGCTGCCGGTGAGCCTCAAGCCCGGCCTGGTGGTGTGCGATAATGGGCGAAATCTCGTTGCAGCTCTGGGACTAGCCGGTTTGACGCACATCCCTTGCCTGGCGCATGTGCTGAATTTGGTGGTGCAGAAGTTTATTCGCAACTCCCCCGACATGTCAGAGCTGCTGCATAAAGTGCGGGCCGTCTGTTCGCGCTTCCGGCGTTCACACCCTGCCGCTGCTCGCCTGTCTGCGCTACAGCGTAACTTCGGCCTTCCCGCTCACCGCCTCATATGCGACGTGCCCACCAGGTGGAACTCCAGCTTGCATATGCTGGACAGACTGTGCGAGCAGCAGCAGGCCATAGTGGAGTTTCAGCTGCAGCACGCACGGGTCAGTCGCACTGCGGATCAGACCCACTTCACCACCAATGACTGGGCCTCCATGCGAGACCTGTGTGCCCTGTTGCGCTGTTTCGAGTACTCCACCAACATGGCCAGTGGCGATGACGCCGTTATCAGCGTTACAATACCACTTCTCCTTGAGAAAACACTTAGGGCGATGATGGAAGAGGAGGTGGCCCAGGAGGAAGAGGAGGAAGAGGGGTCATTTTTAACACTTTCAGGCCAGTCTCTTCGAAGTGACTCAGAGGGAGGTTTTTTGCAACACCAGAGGCCAGGTACAAATGTGGCCAGACAGGGCCCACTACTGGAGGACGAGGAGGACGAGTATGAGGAGGAGGTGGAGGAGGATGAGGATGAAGCATGTTCACAGCAGGGTGGCACCCAACGTAGCTCGGGCCCATCACTGGTGCGTGGCTGGGGGGGAAACACAGGACGATGACGATACGCCTCCCACAGAGGACAGCTTGTCCTTACCTCTGGGCAGCCTGGCACACATGAGCGACTACATGCTGCAGTGCCTGCACAACGACAGCAGAGTTGCCCACATTTTAACGTGTGCGGACTACTGGGTTGCCACCCTGCTGGATCCCCGGTACAAAGACAATGTGCCCACCTTACTTCCTACACTGGAGCGTGATAGGAAGATGCGCGAGTACAAGCGCACGTTGGTAGACGCGCTACTGAGAGCATTCCAAATGTCACAGGGGAACCAGTGGAAGCCCAAGGCGAAGGCAGAGGAGGAGCAAGAGGTCGCCAACGCAGCTGTGTCACGCCCAGCTCCTCTGAGGGCAGGGTTAGCATGGCAGAGATGTGGAAAAGTATTGTCAACACGCCACAGCTAAGTGCACCACCACCTGATACGGAACGTGTTAGCAGGAGGCAACATTTCACTAACATGGTGGAACAGTACCTGTGCACACCCCTCCACGTACTGACTGATGGTTCGGCCCCATTCAACTTCTGTGTCTCCAAATTGTCCACGTGGCCAAAGCTAGCCTTTTATGCCTTGGAGGTGCTGGCCTGCCCGGCGGCCAGCGTTTTGTCTGAACGTGTATTCAGCACGGCAGGGGGCGTCATTACAGACAAACGCAGCCGCCTGTCTACAGCCAATGTGGACAAGCTGACGTTCATAAAAATGAACCAGGCATGGATCCCAGAGGACCTGTCCATCCCTTGTGCAGATTAGATATTAACTACCTCCCCTTAACAATATATTTTTCTACTCCAGGGCACTTCCTCATTCAATACTATTTTTAATTTCATTTTACCATTATATTGCGGGGCAACCCAAAGTTGAATGAACCTCTCCTCTGTCTGGGTGCCGGGCCCTAAATGTGTGACAGTGGCCTGTTCCAGTGGTGGGTGACGTGAAGCCTGATTCTCTGCTATGACATGAATACAGATTCTGCGCTGACATAAGGCCAGATTCTCTGTTACGGGACCTCTCTCCTCTGTCTGGATGCCGGGGCCTAAATGTGTGACAGTGGCCTGTTCCAGTGGTGGGTGACGTGAAGCCTGATTCTCTGCTATGACATGAATACAGATTCTGCGCTGAAATAAGGCCAGATTATCTGTTACGGGACCGCTCTCCTCTGTCTGGGTGCCGGGGCCTAAATGTGTGACAGTGGCCTGTTCCAGTGGTGGGTGACGTGAAGCCTGATTCTCTGCTATGACATGAATACAGATTCTGCGCTGACATAAGGCCAGATTCTCTGTTACGGGACCTCTCTCCTCTGCCTGGGTGCCTGGGCCTAAATGTGTGACAGTGGCCTGTTCCAGTGGTGGGTGACGTGAAGCCTGATTCTCTGCTATGACATGAAGACAGATTCTGCGCTGACATAAGGCCAGATTCTCTGTTACGGGACCGCTCTCCTCTGCCTGGGTGCCTGGGCCTAAATGTGTGACAGTGGCCTGTTCCAGTGGTGGCTGACGTGAAGCCTGATTCTCTGCTATGACATGAAGACAGATTCTGCGCTGACATAAGGCCAGATTCTCTGTTACGGGACCTCTCTCCTCTGCCTGGGTGCCTGGGCCTAAATGTGTGACAGTGGCCTGTTCCAGTGGTGGCTGACGTGAAGCCTGATTCTCTGCTATGACATGAATACAGATTCTGCGCTGACATAAGGCCAGATTCTCTGTTACGGGACCGCTCTCCTCTGTCTGGGTGCCGGGGCCTAAATGTGTGACAGTGGCCTGTTCCAGTGGTGGGTGACGTGAAGCCTGATTCTCTGCTATGACATGAAGACAGATTCTGCGCTGACATAAGGCCAGATTCTCTGTTACGGGACCGCTCTCCTCTGCCTGGGTGCCTGGGCCTAAATGTGTGACAGTGGCCTGTTCCAGTGGTGGCTGACGTGAAGCCTTATTCTCTGCTATGACATGAAGACAGATTCTGCGCTGACATAAGGCCAGATTCTCTGTTACGGGACCGCTCTCCTCTGCCTGGGTGCCTGGGCCTAAATGTGTGACAGTGGCCTGTTCCAGTGGTGGCTGACGTGAAGCCTGATTCTCTGCTATGACATGAATACAGATTCTGCGCTGACATAAGGCCAGATTCTCTGTTACGGGACCGCTCTCCTCTGTCTGGGTGCCTGGGCCTAAATGTGTGACAGTGGCCTGTTCCAGTGGTGGCTGACATGAAGCCCTATTCTCTGCTATGACATGAAGATAGATTCTGCGCTGACATAAGGCCAGATTCTCTGTTACGGGACCGCTCTCCTCTGCCTGGGTGCCTGGGCCTAAATGTGTGACAGTGGCCTGTTCCAGTGGTGGCTGACGTGAAGCCTGATTCTCTGCTATAACATGAAGACTGATTCTACGCTGACATGAAGCCAGATTCTCTGCTATGGCATGAAGAGACTGATTCTCTGCTGACATGAAGCCAGATTCTTTGCTATGGCATGAAGAGACTGATTCTCTGCTGACGTGAAGCCAGATTCTCTGCTATGGGACCTCTGTCCAATTGATATTGGTTCATTTTTATTTTTTTAATTTTAATTTTAATTCATTTTCCTATCCACATTTGTTTGCAGGGGATTTACCTACATGTTGCTGCCTTTTGCAGCCCTCTAGCTCTTTCCTGGGCTGTTTTACAGCCTTTTTAGTGCCCAAAAGTTTGGGTCCCCATTGACTTCAATGGGGTTCTGGTTCAGGACGAAGTTCGGATCGGGTTCGGATCCCGAACCCGAACATTTACGGGAAGTTCGGCCGAACTTCTCGAACCCGAACATCCAGGTGTTCGCTCAACTCTAGTCTTCACACTACACTAGAATTCACTGCAGAAGAACCACCAGGCTTCAACCTCCTGGAGTAGACCCTGATTGACTTCTTACACACAGGGGTCCGGGGACACCAATATGGAGCACTTAGGGATCAGGAAAAACCATAGTCAGGGACAGGCTGGAGTCAGGAAAGGCAGAGTATGTGCAATCCAATAAACAGTCAGAGGTCAGGGCAGGCAGCTCTGGGTAAGTACACTAATTACACAGAGGTCAGATCAGGCAGCGAAGGGTGAAATCCAGTAAACAGGCAATAGTCGGTACAGAGGCATACAAACATATAGCAGCACACCTTGGCAGGATGCTAGAGGACTAGAACCTATTGTTCAGTGGAAGGAGTTTTAAGTACCCCGAGGTGGCCAGCTATTGATTGGTGCCAATCTCACGTGCTGGTCCTTTAAAAAAAGAGGAGCATGCACATGCATTTGGGCAGAGGGAGAAGAGATGCCTTGCTGGCAAGAAGATGGCTGCAGGCTGCGGCCTGCATGGACTTGTAAGACTGCGAACTGGGTAGGGAGCCCCAGGATACAGCGACGTCATGGAATAAGGAAAGCGACACGGACACCAGCTTTTGATGCAAAAACAGTAACTATATGTATATCACTTACAAATTAAAATACAGTGAATACCACAAGGTTACACTCCCTTCCCTTAACCCCCAAACGACACTGTTTCACGTGCCCTCAATACTCTCAGTCTAGACACTGGAGTAGCCTTGTAATGTCAAGAATACCCGATCCTCCAAGCTCAGAGTCATGGTACCAGCCCAACTGAACAACCGTATCCAAGGCGGCGTAAACAGCAGAGCACGCAAGTCGATACTGTACTGCAGGGTAACGGACCTGACCGATGGCGCACACGGCAGAGCCTACAAGTCAATAACCGTGTCACTGAGTCACTGACCTGGGTATGTCCTGTGTTCACTGGTTGCTCCAAACCGACAGAAGTCCCTGCCACAACATGTGACACTACAGAACCTGTAACTCTGACCCTCTGTTCCGATCAGCTTCCTGACACCGATACTCATTTTTGCGAACAGTATCTGGATACACACGGTTCTCTCATGCAGCTCACAAAATGGTGGACTGCTTCTTCTCCAAGCTGAGCAACACCACCTCTTATGGTAGCTCCAACCATTCCACAGCTCTTCCAACCTTCCGGGACCCAGTCCTCTCTCTCTCTCTGGGAAGCTTTCTGGATCACTGACCGTGGCCTGGTCCTTATACGATGGCGACTTACACCAACTCGCAAGTCTTTCCATCTACCATGAGGCCTCACAGGGTCTGTAACCACATTCCACAGTCCAATTGACCTTCCGGGAACCGATCCTTTCTTCCTTGACAACATCTGCATTGCTGACAGGCATCAGTCACTTCTGACAGTGACTTTGATCGTTCCAAGTCTCACAGACCCGAGGATGGCACTTCAAGCCTCTATACAAACATGTCTGCTCAGGTCACCATTTCCTCTCTCTCTGGCACACACAGCAGCATGAGTCATCATCTGTTTTGCATATTCAAATCCCAGAGTATGCTGGCTGTAGCTGCTGTAACACATAAGAATACAGTAGATTTTTCCAGAATTGTTATTACATGAGGAATGCAATTAGTTACTTAAACAGACATGTCAGGAGAGGTGACAGCTCCTCTTAAATAAGTACCTAATTTTAGACCTACTGTATTTAGATAAAAAAGGCAATAATACTAATAAAAATAAAATCTTTATTTATGTAGCGCCAGCATATTCTGCAGCTCTTTACAGTCAGAGGGTTCATGTACAAACAAAATCATATATTACATAGCAACAAACAAGTCCAAAACAAGAGGAATAATGTCGCTACTCGCAAAAGCTTACAGTATATAAGGAGATAGTGGTAACACAAAAGGTAAAAAGTGTTATTTTTTTTACAATGGTTCAGCCATTTTAACAAAATAGGGGAGTACATATAAAGCTGCATGAGCCAGTTACCAGCTGGCTGATATTTGTGGTGCTTTTGAATGCATTAAGTGTGATGAATGATGGATCAGGGTCTAAGGAATGAGGTTAGGGAGGAGGGTTGAATGGAGAAGAATTCGATTAGGGAATGTGATAGGCTACCCTAAAAAGATGTGTTTTTAGGAAATGCCTAAAACTGTGGATCTTGGAAATTAACCAAATTGGTAGGGGTAGGAAAATCCAGAGAATTGGTGAAGCTCTGGAGATGTGTTGGAGATGAGAGTGAGACGATTATGGTACATGTTAGTTTTAGATTATTGGCAGAGCATAAACTTGAGTAGGATGAAGGACAGAGATGAGTGCAGAGATATAGAGAGGTGCAGCACTGTGGAAAACTTTGTGGGAGAGAATTTTAATTGATCCTATACTGTATAGGTAACCAGTGCAATGGCTGGCACAGCATGATGGCATCAGAGTTGAAGTCAGACAGACACATAAGCCTGACAGCTGCATTCAGGATAGATTGGACGGGGGAGGGTTTAGTGAAGGGAAATAATTAGCAATGAGTTACCGTAATCAAGATGAAAATGGACAAAGGCAATGAGAATTTTTTCCATTTCCACAGTTAGAAAAGGGCAAATTCTAGAGATGTTTTTGAGATGCAGGCAGTGTGATTGGCAATATATTGAATATAGGGGGTGATGGAATCAGTGAAACATGCAGCTTACGTAGGTTAGTAGATGGAGAAAACACAAGTAATTCAGTTTTTGAAAGATTCAGTTTGAGGTAGAGAGAAAACATGATTAGAGATGAGCGAAGCTCTCAAAACTTTGATTTGGACTCTTCGCCAAAATTTCCCCAAAAATTTGATTCGATCCGAATTTATTTGTGACAAAGCACATTAAAAATAATCTATTTCCTGGCTGCAGAGAGCCTGTATATAAGTCTACAACACTGTGTATTGCAGAAACATGCATAGCTAGTCTGCCGTGGTAGTGAAACACTTAGTGTCTTTCAGTTGATAGGGGCCCCATGACAGAGTGGTGATCCTATAAATTGTTGCTTGAGGTGCAATCTTAGTAGCCACAATATCCTTGCCTGTGAAGCCATTTTTATGCAATGCAATGATGGCTGCACGCGTTTCTTTGCAGGTCACCATGGTTAACAAGGGAAGAACAATGATTTCAAGCATCACCCTCCTTTTAACATGTCAAGTCTGCCATTTTAACCCAATCAGCCTGACATAATGATCTCCAGCCTTGTGCTCGTCAACATTCTCACCTGAGTTAACAAGACGATTACTGAAATGATCTCAGCAGGTCCTTTAATGACAGCAATGAAATGCAGTGGAAAGGTTTTTTTGGGATTAAGTTAATTTTCATGGCAAAGAAGGACTATGCAATTCATCTGATCACTCTTCATAACATTCTGGAGTATATGCAAATTGCTATTATAAAAACTTAAGCAGCAACTTTTCCAATTTCCAATATTTATGTAATTCTCAAAACTTTTGGCCACGACTGTACATGCCTAATTTTTCTGGCCTCTGGTGCTGCACTGTGGCTGCAAAAACAAAACAAACAAAAAAAGGCACATACATGTGTCAATTCCCCTTTGTGATCGTTACCTTGTTGTGGTGAAGGGGCTTGCGTATCACAATGAAGCGATCACCTCTATGAGTGTGTTGGCAATGGCAATGTTGGCACACCCCAGATGACAAGGTCATTGCTTCATTGTGAACAGACCAAAAACGATCGGCTGGATAATTTTTCATAGAAAAAACATTAATTTTCTTTGTGATCATCTAAGGTGATCATTAAAGCCTACTAGGCCAACAATGGGCCCACACTGCAGAATCATTGTTTTCTGGGTCACTTAACTGTCACTGAACTACCTCAGCACGACCATAGGCTTTGAAAAACCGCCATCGCCTGCAATCTCCCAAACGTGCGCACGAGCACAGTCATCACTACACCAAGATTGACGGATAGAGGAATAAAATTTATGTCATGAGTGTGTCAACTATTGACAACTCTTTGCAGGTGTCTAAACTCTATTCGATACATCGGCTCCAGATAGGGGAAGTAACGGGGATTAAACTGATATGAGTGGTATGTTAAGTAGTACTATTCCTATCAGTTTAATCCCTGTTACGTCCCCTATCAGGGGACGTGTATGGAATAGATTTTAGGACCCGGGAGATGGAAAAAGATGCTTGGTTGGTCCTCTTACTTCCAATTTGGGGTACTGCGCGTGCGCCGTGCAATGTACTGTGCTACCCGATATGAGTGGTATGTTAAGTAGTACTATTCCTATCGGGTAGCACAGTACATTGCACGGCGCACGCGCAGTGCCCCAAATTGGAAGTAAGAGGACCAACCAAGCATCTTTTTCCATCTCCCGGTTCCTAAAATCTATTCCATACACGTCCCCTGATAGGGGACATAACAGGGATTAAACTGATAGGAATAGTACTACTTTACATACCACTCATATCGGGTAGCACAGTACATTGCACGGCACACGTGCCGTGCCCCAAATTGGAAGTAAGAGGACCGACCAAGCATCTTTTTCCATCTCCCGGTTCCTAAAATCTATTCCATACATGTCGCCTGATAGGGGACCTAACAGGGATTAAACTGATAGGAATAGTACTACTTAACATACCACTCATATCGGGTAGCACAATACATTGCACGGCGCACGCGCAGTGCCCCAAATTGGAAGTAAGAGGACCGACCAAGCATCTTTTTCCATCTCCCGGTTACTAAAATCTATTCCATACACCACACCGGCCCCTGATACGGGACAAAACAGAGATTAAACTGGTAAGAACAGATTTTTTTAATTTAAAAAAAGAGGACAGCCTCTGCGGAGCTGGGTATTTTTTGGCCGCGTTACTGAACGCTCATGCACAATGGCTGTAGGCTCATGCGTACTTTTGCGGAGGTGACAAACCTGGTCAGTCAAACCCAAGGCAACATCATCGACCTCATCCCATATGTGTTTTTTCTGGAGCGTGCCCTGCGAAGAGTGCTGGATCAGGCCGTAGATGAGCATGAAGAGGAAGAGTTGTAGTCACCATCACCACCAGAAGCAGCCTTGTCGTCGTTGATTGCTGGACCTGCGTCAACGCAGAGAGAGGAGGCTGAAGATGAGGAGTCAGCGGAGGAAGGTGGCTTTGAGGAAGTGGAAGACCAACCACAGCAGGCGTCCCAGGGGGCTTGTTGTCACCTTTCGGGGACCCTTGGTGTTGTACGTGGCTGGGTGGAGGAAGAGACCTTCAATGACGTCAGTGAGGACAAGGAACAGGACATGGCTAGCTTGGTATCCAACCTTGTGCAAATGGGGAGTTTGCAGTTTTGCAAATGGACTGTTTGCGGTTGTTTGCGGTGCGTTAAACGGGGAGTTTGGTCTGTCATAGTTTGGTCTGTCACTGTGAAGCGGGGGTAACCCTTACACTACCTGATCGATACAACATCATACTTGATGTTTTAAAGCACGTTATTCCAAACAATTTAGGAATGTTATGTGATTTATGCCCTTTATGGATTTAAACCCGACTTTGCGTCAACTACGTAATTTTCCATGGGAGTTTTGCCATGGATCCTTCTCCGGCATGCCACAGTCCAGGTGTTAGTCCCCTTGAAACAACTTTTCCATCACTATTGTGGCCAGAAAGAGTCCTTGTGGGTTTTAAAATTTGCCTGCGTATTGAAGTCTATGGCGGTTCATCCGTTCGCAAACATTTGCGCAAACTCGCGTTCGCCGTTCGCGAACGGAAAATTTTATGTTCGCGACATCTCTAATTAGCATTAGCAACCAATGACGCCGTGCGCTCGGCCACTCTGCAGGGTAACCTAACATAGTGGGTGTGATGTTACAGGAATACTTAGAGCAACAATCACTAATATCTAGTGAGACATTATGAAATGTGAAGTTGAGTGCACTTCAGAAAAATTTGAATCGCAGAAGGTTGCACTGGCGATTTTTTATATAACACTCTTTATGCATATAAAGCAATTGTTCAGTCATGCAGGTGAAATGTAATCAAATACACTACTTTAATTTAAGATTACTTACACTCACAAGCACTTCTTCCTCTTCCTCGTTGAACTTCGCTCCAACCATGGCATCTATCTATTTGCTAGTCGGTGTAAACCAGTTGCTGTAGGCCATGCCTTCAGAACGCATGTGCTCTTGCGATTAATATTTTGCCAAAATTTCGACGATAATAAAAGAACGCTTGTCGATCCTGTCATGGTCTTACCTGCTTGCTGCTCTCCTTCGTTTGACATGTGCTGGCGGCCATCTTGGGTCCTGGGTTTCTTGTAGCCTTCCACCCTGCGGCTCCTCCTTCCCCTGGGAGGAGCTGGATGCCTAGCTCATATATATAGGAGGTCTGTGGCTTCAGTTCCTTGCTTGGTCCTCTTGTGTTCACATGCTTCTAAGACTGCTGCTGCTTCTGGTTCCTGATCCTGGCTTCGTCTGACTACCCTGCTGGTTCCTGATCCTGGCTTCGTCTGACTACCCTGCTGGTTCCTGATCCTGGCTTCGTCTGACTACCCTGCTGGTTCCTGATCCTGGCTTCGTCTGACTACCCTGCTGGTTCCTGACCTCTGGCTTCGCAAAGACTCTGCTCGGTTTCACCATCCGTTTGGACTTTTGCTTTACAGCTTTATTTTCAATAAAGCCTTCTTATTTTCACTTATCTCTTGTTGTACGTCTGGTTCATGGTTCCGTGACATTAGGACCAAGCCATGAATTCTGACGGTACAGGGCCATCCTCGCTACCCACGCTGGTTGCCAGACTTGATCAGCAGGATCACCTGTTGGGTCGGTTCGCTGTGGTGTTGCAAACCCTGCTTGAACGCACGGCTCATTTCGCTCCCGTTGCCGATGGGTCGGTTGTCGCTCCTGGGCTCGCTCCTACTGCCGCTCCGGTTGTTGCGCCAGAGTCTACCCCGACACCTGTTGTTGCGCCTGCGGTGTTTCGGGGTATGACCGGTTCTGCCCCTCTTCCACAGCGCTTTGGGGGAGAGCCAACTCAGTGCCGAGGTTTCCTTAACCAGGTGGGCATTTATTTCGAGTTGCTGCCACATGCCTTTCCTACTGAGAGATCAAAGGTGGGCTTCTTGATCTCGCTGCTCTCGGACAAGGCCTTGGCCTGGGCCAGCCCTTTATGGGAGAACAACAATCCGGTGGTTGCCGAGTTTTCCGGTTTTGTTGCTTCTCTTCGGAAGGTATTCGATGTGCCGGCTCGTGCTGCCTCTGCTGCGAAGCTCCTTATGTCCATCAGACAGGGTTCACGATCCGTAGCTGAATACGCCATTGAGTTTCGTACCCTGGCAGCAGAGGTGGGCTGGAATAATGAGGCTCTGGTCGCTGCTTTCTCTCATGGTCTCTCGGATGCCTTGAAGGATGAGGTTGCAGCTAAGGACCTACCAGTTGAGCTCGAGTCTCTTATTTCTTTCCTGATTTTGATTGACACCAGACTCAGGGAGAGACCTTCCTTTAAGGAGAACCTGCGGAGGTCTTCTAACAGATTGGTGCCTACGTTTGCTGTCCCACCCGTGCCTCCCTCTCCTCCCACGCCTCCTGGGGATGACTTGTCTGGGGGTGAACCCATGCAGCTGGGGTTTGCTCGCCTGTCCGAGGGGGAGAGGGCACTCCGGAGACGCGAGGGCCGATGCATGTACTGTGGTCTCGGTGGGCATTTTCGGTTGGCATGTCCGAACCGTCCGGGAAACGCTCGTACCCTGAGATCCTGTCGGGGGCAGATCTTGGGTGGAGTCTCCTCGTCCCCGGTTTCCCGTGTTGACAAACCACTGATCACTGTTGTCCTCTCCTGGGTCGGGGGCTCGGTGACGACCCAGGCGTTGGTGGACTCTGGTGCTGGTGGTTTGTTCATTGATAGTGTGTTCGCTGCCGCCAATTCCATTCCTCTGCAGGCCCGAGGTTCCCCACTGGCTCTTGAGGCGATAGACGGCAGACCCCTTCTGCCGCCACACGTGACTCATGAGACCCTTCCAGTGGGGATAGCCATTGGTGCCGTTCACAGAGAGTCGGTCTGCCTCCAGGTTATTTCGTCTCCACACTACTCGGTGGTCTTGGGGTACCCCTGGCTCCAGAAGCATAATCCGACTTTCGATTGGAGATCGGTCGAGATCCTCTCGTGGTCACCGCAGTGTGGGGCTAGTTGCATCCATGGGTCTGTCAAGTTGCTGTGTACTTCCTCGGACTCTCTGTTGCCTCCTGAATACGAGGAGTACCGGGATGTATTCGATAAGGTGCGCGCGGTTGCCCTACCTCCGCACCGCCCATACGATTGTGCCATAGAGTTACAATCTGGTGCCGTTCCTCCTCGTGGCAAAGTCTATCCACTGTCGGTAGCGGAGAATGAGGCCATGGAGGAGTACGTGAGGGAGGCGCTTTCACGCGGACACATTCGCAAATCTTCGTCCCCGGCAGGGGCTGGATTTTTCTTTGTGAAAAAGAAGGGCGGTGAGTTGAGGCCTTGCATCGATTACAGGGGTCTCAATCGCATCACGATCAAGAACGCTTACCCGATACCCTTGATTTCCGAGCTGTTCGATCGCCTTAAAGGGGCCACGGTCTTTACCAAACTCGACCTGAGGGCGGCATATAACCTGGTAAGGATCAAGGCGGGCGATGAGTGGAAGACCGCGTTTAACACCAGGACCGGTCATTACGAATCCTTGGTTATGCCCTTTGGGTTGTGCAATGCGCCCGCAGTCTTTCAGGAATTCATCAACGATGTTTTCCGTGACCTGTTGCAGCAGTGTGTGGTAGTCTATTTGGATGACATCTTGGTATATTCTGAATCCATGGAGGCTCACATTCTGGATGTCAGACGAGTGTTGCAACGGTTACGAGAGAACAAGCTGTTCGGTAAGCTTGAGAAATGCGAATTTCACCGATCCCAGGTAACCTTCTTAGGTTACATCATTTCCGCTGAGGGGTTCTCCATGGATCCTGAGAAGGTTTCGGCTGTCTTACAGTGGCCCCAGCCCAGTGGTCTTCGTTCCCTGCAGCGCTTTTTGGGCTTCGCCAATTATTATCGGAAGTTCATCAGGGACTTTTCCATGCTGGCCAAGCCTCTCACGGATCTGACCAGGAAGGGCAGTAATTCCCAGGTCTGGCCGCTCGAGGCCATCCGAGCTTTTGAGGCCCTAAAGTCCGCCTTTGTGTCGGCTCCGATTCTGTCGCATCCCAACCCTGGGTTGCCCTTTGTCCTCGAGGTGGACGCGTCTGAGACGGGAGTAGGCGCCCTTCTGTCTCAGCGTAGAACACCAGAGGGTCCTCTGCTTCCTTGTGGGTTTTACTCCCGGAAACTGTCTTCCGCGGAGTGCAACTATCAGATTGGTGACAGGGAGTTATTGGCCATCGTGCAGGCCCTTAAAGAATGGAGGCACTTGCTCGAGGGTTCGGTGGTTCCGGTTCTCATCCTGACGGACCACAAGAATCTGACCTACCTTTCTGAGGCCAAGAGATTGACACCACGTCAGGCCAGATGGGCTCTGTTCTTGTCACGTTTTAATTACGTGGTCTCCTACCTACCCGGTTCCAAGAACATCAGGGCGGATGCCTTATCACGGCAGTACTCCGAGCTGTCCAGGGAGGAGTCGATTCCGACTTCGGTCATACCTCCGAATCAGATCCTGGCCGCCATTCGCACCAGCCTGACCTCTCCCCTGGGTGAGCAGATTTTGGCGGCTCAATCTGGTGCTCCCTCTGGGAGACCCAACGGCAGATGTTTTGTGCCTGAGGAGTTGCGCACTCGGTTGTTGCGAACCTACCATAACTCCAAGACCGCGGGGCATCCTGGAAAGAATCAGCTGTCCAGGGCTGTTTCACGTCTGTTCTGGTGGCCTTCCCTACGTTCCGACATCGCCGCATATGTAGCGGCATGCTCCGTTTGTGCCCAGAGTAAGTCCCCTCGGCACCTTCCGTTGGGCCTTCTGCAACCCATAGCCACCGGGGAGCGCCCATGGTCACACCTGGGGATGGATTTCATTGTGGACCTCCCTGCATCCCGAGGCCATACGGTCATTCTCATGATTGTGGATCGGTTTTCCAAAATGTGCCACTGTGTTCCTCTCAAGAAGTTACCCTCTGCACAAGAGTTGGCCACGATTTTTGCCAGGGAGGTCTTCCGGTTGCACGGTTTGCCTAAGGAGATTGTGTCGGATCGGGGGAGTCAGTTTGTGTCCAGGTTCTGGCGCGCCTTTTGCTCCCAGTTGGGGATTCATCTCTCCTTCTCCTCGGCCTACCACCCTCAGTCCAATGGGGCCGCAGAACGATCCAATCAGGCCTTGGAGCAATTCCTTCGTTGCTATGTCTCCGATCACCAAGACAATTGGGTTGACCTCCTGCCTTGGGCTGAGTTTGCCAGGAACACGGCGGTGAACTCTTCCTCTGGGACGTCTCCCTTCATGGCAATTATGGGTTCCAACCTGCCGTGTTACCGGAGGTATTCTCTCCCCAGGATATTCCGGCTGTGGAGGATCACCTTTCCGTCCTACGTGCTTCTTGGGTACAGATCCAGAAGTCCCTTGAGGTCTCTGCGCAGCGCCAGAGATTCCAGGCTGATCGCAGACGAGCGCCTGCTCCTTCCTACCAGGTCGGAGACCGTGTATGGTTGTCCACCCGCAACCTCAACCTTCGAGTGCCCACTCCCAAGCTGGCGCCTCGCTTTGTTGGTCCCTTCCGAGTGCTTCGCAGGGTAAACCCGGTAGCCTATGCCCTTGCGCTTCCTCCTGGCATGCGGATCTCCAACGTGTTTCATGTCTCCCTGTTGAAGCCACTGGTGTGTAATCGTTTCACTTCCTCGGTTCCTCGGCCTCGTCCGGTCCAAGTGGGCAATCGTGAGGAATATGAGGTGAGCAATATCCTGGACTCACGCCTGGTCCGCGGTCGGTTGCAGTTTTTGGTCCATTGGCGTGGTTATGGTCCAGAGGAGCGTTCCTGGGTTCCCTCCGCAGATGTCCATGCTCCTGCCTTGCTCCGAGCCTTCCACGCACGCTTCCCTCAGAAACCGTTTTGTGCTCCGCGGAGGAGGGGCCCTTGAGGGGGAGGTACTGTCATGGTCTTACCTGCTTGCTGCTCTCCTTCGTTTGACATGTGCTGGCGGCCATCTTGGGTCCTGGGTTTCTTGTAGCCTTCCACCCTGCGGCTCCTCCTTCCCCTGGGAGGAGCTGGATGCCTAGCTCATATATATAGGAGGTCTGTGGCTTCAGTTCCTTGCTTGGTCCTCTTGTGTTCACATGCTTCTAAGACTGCTGCTGCTTCTGGTTCCTGATCCTGGCTTCGTCTGACTACCCTGCTGGTTCCTGATCCTGGCTTCGTCTGACTACCCTGCTGGTTCCTGATCCTGGTTTCGTCTGACTACCCTGCTGGTTCCTGACCTCTGGCTTCGCAAAGACTCTGCTCGGTTTCACCATCCGTTTGGACTTTTGCTTTACAGCTTTATTTTCAATAAAGCCTTCTTATTTTCACTTATCTCTTGTTGTACGTCTGGTTCATGGTTCCGTGACAGATCCTAAAATCGCTTAATACTTCTGGTATGTCGGTGTCCATGTTGTAGGACTATGTGTGTGCATCTACTAAGTATTTTGTGGCTTCAAATATGACCTTGAGGTTTTTCATGTTCGCATGCCATTAAAATGAATGGGACCCGCCGCGAACCTGCGGTTCGCGAACATTTGAGCATGTTCCAGCGATCGCGTTCGCGACCCGTCCCATTAGATGTTCGTTCATCACTAGTTACGGCCATTGTCAAACACAGCCATGCTTGGTTGTAGGTTGAGTGGCGAGAGCCACAGCTCGGTCTGGTCCCTTATACCCTGCCACAGCTCTGCAGTGGTGTGCTGTTTGTATCCTAAGCAGATCAGCTTCAGCACCGCCTGTTGACGCTTACTCACAGCAGTGCTACACTGCTTCCAGCTAGCGTCTGATGGCTGACTGCTGCTGGAGGGTGATTAAATGGCCAAAAAGAAAAGGGAGAAGGTGTTCTTAGGTAGCGGTGAACAAGATATAGAAACATAGAAACATAGAATGTGTCGGCAGATAAGAACCATTTGGCCCATCTAGTCTGCCCAATATACTGAATACTATGGATAGCCCCCGGCCCTATCTTATATGAAGGATGGCCTTATGCCTATCCCATGCATGCTTAAACCCCTTCACTGTATTTGCAGCTACCACTTCTGCAGGAAGGCTATTCCATGCATCCACTACTCTCTCAGTAAAGTAATACTTCCTTATATTACTTTTAAACCTTTGCCCCTCTAATTTAAAACTGTGTCCTCTTGTGGTAGTTTTTCTTCTTTTAAATATGCTCTCTTCCTTTACCGAGTTGATTCCCTTTATGTATTTAAAAGTTTCTATCATATCCCCTCTGTCTCTTCTTTCTTCCAAGCTATACATATTAAGGTCCTTTAACCTTTCCTGGTAAGTTTTATCCTGCAATCCATGTACTAGTTTAGTAGCTCTTCTCTGAACTCTCTCTAGAGTATCTATATCCTTCTGGAGATATGGCCTCCAGTACTGCGCACAATACTCCAAGTGAGGTCTCACCAGTGTTCTGTACAGCGGCATAAGCACTTCACTCTTTCTACTGCTTATACCTCTCCCTATACATCCAAGCATTCTGCTGGCATTTCGTGCTGCTCTATTACATTGTCTTCCCACCTTTAAGTCTTCTGAAATAATTACTCCTAAATCCCTTTCCTCAGATACTGAGGTCAGGACTGTGTCAAATATTCTATATTCTGCCCTTGGGTTTTTACGCCCCAGGTGCATTATCTTGCACTTATCCACATTAAATTTAAGTTTCCAGAGTTCTGACCATTCTTCTAGTTTTCCTAAATCCTTTTCCATTTGGCGTTTCCCTCCAGGAACATCAACCCTGTTACATATCTATGTGTCATCAGCAAAAAGACAAACCTTACCAGCGAGGCCTTTTGCAATATCACTTATGAAGATATTAAACAAAATCAGTCCCAGTACAGATCCCTGTGGAACCCCACTGGTAACATGACCTTGTTTTGAATGTTCTCCATTGACTACAACCCTCTGTTGTCTGTCACTCAGCCACTGCCTAATCCACTCAACAATATGGGAGTCCATGCTCAATGACTGCAGTTTATTGATAAGTCTTCTATGTGGGACAGTGTCAAAAGCCTTACTAAAATCTAGATATGCGATGTCTACTGCACCTCCACCATCTATTATTTTATTCACCCAGTCAAAAAAATCTATAAGATTTGTTTGACATGATCTCCCTGAAGTAAACCCATGTTGTTTTTCATCTTGCAATCCATGGGATTTTAGATGTTCCACAATCCTATCCTTTAATAGGGTTTCCATTAATTTGCCTACTATTGATGTCAGATTCACTGGTCTATAGTTGCTCGATTCCTCCCTACTACCTTTCTTGTGAATGGGCACGACATTTGCCAATTTCCAATCTTCCGGGACGACTCCTGTTACTAATGATTGGTTAAATAAATCTGTTAACGGTTTTGCCAGCTCACCACTAAGCTATTTTAATAATTTTGGGTGTATCTCATCAGGCCCCTGTGACTTATCCGTCTTCACCTTAGACAGCAAACTTAGAACATCTTCCTCTGTAAAGATACATGCATCAAACGATTTAATAGTCATTCTTTCTAGTGGAGGTCCTTCTCCTTTTTCTTTTGTAAAAACTGAACAGAAGTATTCATTAAGGCAGTCGGCTAGCCCTTTATTCTCTTCTACATACCTTCCGTCCTTTGTTTTTAATTTAGTTATTCCTTGTTTTAATTTCGTTTTTTCATTTATATATCTGAAGAATGTCTTATCCCCTTTTTTCATAGACTGAGCTAGTTTTTCTTCTGCCTGCGCTTTAGAAGTTCTTATAACTTGCTTGGCCTCTCTCTGCCTAATCTTGTAGATTTCCTTATCTTCATTGCTCTGGGTTTTTTTATAATTACAAAATGCTAGCTTTTTATTTTTAATGATTTGGGCCACTTCTGCTGAGTACCACATTGGTCTCCTCCTTTTTTTGCTTTTACTGACAAGTCTAATGCAATTTTCTGTTGCCTTCAATAATGCACCTTTTAGGTAGTCCCATTTCTCCTGGACTCCATGTAATCCGTTCCAGTCTGATAAGGACTCATTTATGACTAATTTCATTTTTGAAAAGTCTGTTTTTCTAAAATCTAAAACTTTTGTTTTTGTGTGGTGGGACTCTTTCACAGTTCTTATATTAAACCACACTGACTGGTGGTCACTAGATCCCAAGGTTTCGCCTACAATGACATCATATACCGAATCCCCGTTTGTGAATACCAAATCCAAAATGGCCTCCCTCCGGGTTGGCTCCTCAACCACTTGTTGTAGAGATAACCCCAGTAGGGAATTTAGAATATCTGTACTCCTGGTAGAACTTGCTATTTTGGTTTTCCAGTTTATATCTGGAAGATTGAAATCTCCCATAATGATAACTTCTCCTTTCATTGTCATTTTAGCTATTTCTTCAACTAGTAGATCATCTAGTTCTTTAACTTGACCAGGTGGTCTATATATCACACCTACACGAGTTACTGCATGGTTAGCAAACTGCAACGTAACCCAAACTGACTCTATGTTGGCCTCACCAACTTGTATTATTTTAGATTTAATGCTATCTTTCACATACAGGGCCACTCCTCCTCCTTTCTTGCCTTCTCTGTCTCTTCTGTATAAAGAGTACCCTGGTATGGTTATGTCCCAGTCATTTCTTTCATTAAACCATGTCTCCGTAACAGCCACTAAATCTACATTCTCAGATGCCATTATTGACCCAAGTTCATTGATTTTTTTACCTAAACTGCGAGCATTTGTAGACAGGACTCTGAGCTTATCATTTCTTAACCTCTGTGCTTCTGACCTGTTCTGGCATTGTTTCGGGGGGCAATTGGACTCTTTATTTTCACTCTTTTGCCCCCCCTTCCTAGTTTAAATACTCTTTCGCAAATTCTTGGAGTTGTTCACTAAGTACATTTGTTCCTTTGAGAGAAAGATGCAAACCATCTTTTTTGTACAGTTCCTTTCTATTCCAAGTAGAGCTATCATGAGAAACAAAGCCAAATCCTTGCTCTTGACACCATTTACCAAGCCATATGTTGAACTCCTTTATGCGCCTCTGCCTATCATTCTGAACATTATGCACAGGCAGAACTTCAGAAAATGAAATGGTGGATGCAAAATCCTGTACGTCATTACCAAGTGTGATAAAAGATTTTTTCACCTCTGACACTTCATTGCAAGCCAGGTCATTTGTCCCTAGATGGACAAGAACATCCACGTCCCCTTCCTGCTTTGCTTGCTTAACAATATTAATAATACGTCTTCTATCTCTTCTAGCAGTAGCCCCAGGGAGACATCTCACAAAACCATTTTCTTTAAGCTCCACACTTCTTATGATTGAATCACCCAGCAACAGCTGCATCCTTTGAGACTTCACTTTATCTTTTTTGTTGCATACATTAGACATAGGAGTCGATGGTTTCTCACCCTCTGTGCTTGAGTCCATATCCATGTTGTCCTTACATTCTGAGAGTGCTGCAAATGAATTATGGAGAACCACCGACTGTGGGACATGTCTTCTATCCACCACTCTAAGACTTCCAGAACCTACATTAACCCATCTGCCATTTCTGGGGGTCCTCTGTGGCAGTGGCATTGCAGCAGTCCTAGCTGGAGTTTGTTTAACAGATAATTTAAATATTTCAGCTTTCAAAAATGCAATTTCCTTCTGCAGTAAGGAGAACTGTCTACAGATCTGACAGCATCCGAATCTCCAAAGAGTGGAACATGAAATAAATGCACAACAATTCCTGCACTGAACCAAGTCTGCCATTTTAAAGAGGAGAAAAAAATAAAAAAATAAAAAAATAAATTTGTAACTTTAAATCAAACAAATCAAACAAATCTTACCTTTTTTTTTTGTATTGTTTCCACCTTTCAGCCTACCTTCTGACTATCTCCTGCAATATCTCTTTACTAGTACTTAATGTAGTACTTGAAGCTAATGAATTAGGCCAGCTAATGAGTCTGTCTCTATATATACACACACTCCTTCCCAAACTCCTCCCCCAGCAACAAATGTAACACCTTAGTGAGCTAGGCTCATTAGAAAACGCACAATAGCAAACAGCTGACCGAATTCCTTACCTCTTCTCAAGCGATGATCAGCAAAAACAACACAGATGAGCCAGTTGGAGACTCTAAGCCAATCTCTTGCAGTATCTCTTGAATCTCTTCAGTCTGCTGCAATATCTCTTTACTAGTACTTAATGTAGTACTTGAAGCTAGTACTTGCAGCTAATCTTGTTACTTACTCCTAACCAGGGTGATTGTTACTCACCTTGGTTTAGTTGCACTGTGTGCAGTGCAGCTCTTTTCGAGATAAAAAGGTAGGGGTAAATCTGGGTTGGTGCAGCCGATTTTCGTCCAAGTTGACCATGGGCGGGAGCCAAGCCACCACTTTGGTGCGTATTGTGATAAATGAAGGGGAGCTTGTCTGCACTGGGTTCGTGCGGTGAGCGGATGGACAGAAGGCACAGTTCACAACCCTGTATCCTTGTCACCGTAGGCTTAATGGGGAGCACTCCTGTTGGAATCCCTTTTCAAGGGTATGGTAGTCGGCACAGCTGGGAGATGCGGCCGGTGCGTGTCCTCATATAATAGCGCTTCTGCACATACACAAGGGTATGCTCGCGGAAACTCTGATGGACGTAGGGCCCGCAATCCTGGGCGTGGGTAGCACATGTGCCATCCCAGGGTACGACTCACTCCCGGCCACCACAACATTTACATAGTATGCAGTCAGGGAAATGTAGCGTCCCTGGCCACCAGCACTTGTCCATGTGTCAGTCGTTAAGCGGACCTTGCCAGTAACTGCATTGGTCAGGATACGGTGATGTTCTGGGACACATGCTGGTGTAAGGCGGGCACAGCACACCATGAAAAATAGTGGCGGCTGGGGACTGCGTACCGAGGGATGGCAGCCGACATCAGACTGCGGAAGGCCTCAGTGTCCACAAGCCTAAATGGCAACATTTCAAGGGCCAGTAATTTCGAAAGTTGCGCATTTAGTGCTATGGCCTGTGGGTGGGCATTTGCGCTTGCGTTCAAATGACTGTGTTATGGACATTTAGACGCTGCGCTGGGATAGAGAAGTGAATGTTGTTGCTGATGATTCATGTGAAGGTCAAGGTGCAGGGCGAGGGGCATCCGACAGGGGATTGGCCAGCAATGCGTAACACAGGGGAAGTAGAGGCAGTGGTGTGACCCACAGACCCAGATTGTGGACTCAGGCATTTGGCCCACTTCTTAGGGTGCTTGGATGCCATGTGGTGGATCATGTTGGTGGTGGTGAGGTTGCTAGTGTTCACGCCCCGGCTCATTTTGTTACGGCACAGGTTGCAGACTACCACTCTTTTGTCGTCTCACTTTCATCAAAAAAGCGCCATACAAAAACTCCTACCCCATGGCAAGGTAGATTTACGCATAGGGGTGCTCGGTGTAACAGTTGTGGGCCTGTTTGGTGTGGGCCGACTTCTCCCTTTTGCAACCCCACTGCCTCTTCCAGCCTGTTGCGGTGCTGCGGATCCCTCCCCCTCTGTACTGCTGTCCTCGCTCGGCTTTTCACTTTCCCATGTTGGGTCAGTGACTTCCTCGTCAACCACTTACTCTTCTACTTCCTCACTCTGCTCATTCTCCTGACTTGACCTAACCACAGCCTCAGTGATTGACAACTGTGTCTAATCATCATCCACCTCATAAAACGGATGATTGCCGTTCACCACCGTCATCTTCTTAAGACTGTGAAGGCCGAAGAAGTTGGGGATTAGGGCACAATATATCAGGTCCCTCTTCAAGCGTGCTGGGCGCGAGGGCCAAATGTAATAGTGGCACTGGAAAGAGCTCCTTGGAATATCAGGGTGTGAGATCACTCCTTTGGAAAGCCTCTCCATGGTGGAAGGAAGGATGATCAGAGTGAGGATTCGGTTGACCAGACTCTTGGCTACAGAGACTGGACTTAGTGGAAGAGTGGATGGTGCCTCTACGTGCCTCTACGTGCACCATCAGCAACATGCCCACTTCCCCGTCCCTTAGTGCTCGCCTTCTTCATATAAAATGGTTTTGTCACTAGATGTGGCGCAGATTTTTTTACTGTATGCTAAAGACACAGATTTAGGATGCAGTACAGTATATGTCTCAGAACACCACAGAATATGGACACTATTTATAGGCCCAGATTATTGGAATCTGCAGTACAGACAATGTTTTCTGATGTAGTTTATATTTATATTTTCCACTATATCTGGGCCTGACAACCACACAAGGTGGATAGATTATGGGGGGGGGGGAACGGGGGGGGGGGTTGGGTTTTCTGTATTATAATTTTTTCCTATATCTGGGCCTGAAAACCACACAAGGTGTTGAAGCACAGATCACACAATTAATGGATTACACAGTTCACAGCAAAAATGTGGATAGATTATGGGAGAAAAATTGTTTTCTGTATTTTACATTTTTCCCAAAATTATTTGTTTCAATGGCATTTGTCACTATCTGTAGCTGAGGTAACACAGCAAAACCGCAAACAAATGTTGCACTACCCAAATGCACTATATTGAAAGTATATAATTGGTATATAACACCCCTGCTTCAATCAGTTTTTTTGGGAGGCAACTGGTATATCTTATTTGTTCCAATGGCGTTTGTCGCTCTGTGTAGATACGGTAACGCAGCAAAAGCTCAAACAAATTCTGCACTACCTAAATGCACTATATAGAAAGTATATAATTGGTATATCACCAGGCCCACCTGACAAAAATAAAACCTAGACAAAAAAAATTCAGAAGAAGAGGGGCATTTATGTTCTCTCTTGGCTCCCAAGATCTCTCCTCAGAACCAAATCCCTTCCAGTCCACCAGGAACAAGGTCCTGCCTCTACTCTTCTTCATGCCCAGAATACCTTTAACTTCATAAATGTTCTCCGCAGAGAAGGAACAGGTTTCTTGAAGACGCGATTAAGGATGACACGCTTCAGCAGAAAGACATGGAAAGAATTCAGAACCCGGAGAGAGGCAGGCAACTTCAACTTGTAGCATACATCATTAATGTGACAACCACCTGCCAATCCCGTCGTACTATGCCACAGTTGCCATACAGGTCTCGTCGACTAGAGATTTCTGGAGGCGAATCCACTGTGAGCACAGTAGACGTTTAAGATTTGTTGGTGTGCCCATACATGATACAATCGTGATTGTATGTTCAATCGGTAAAATAAAATTATCGATTTTGCGCTGGAAATCAAATTAATTTGCTGCCACCACTCTTCGTATTGAATCAGGGCAAAGAGACCCCGGCTAGCTAATCCTAAAGGAACGAAACTGTTATTTGCAACCTAGCTAACCAATTAACAATGTATAAAAATAAGACAAATGCGGTAGTATGTCTACTTTGAGGACAGTGTTTGTTCTTAGCATAGACCAGATAATCAGGTAACAAGGGCAAAACTGGAACGATTAAATCGTTAGTTTTCTTTTAAAAACTATACACAAAAATATACATTAAAACTGACAGATAAATATACCTGCCAGTCGAACAGATTGGTTGGATGGAAATGGGTAACAGTTGGAAAAGAGTAGAATGTCTGTAGGTTCAGAATTACCATGGTAGTGTCCAGTAAAAGATAAAGTCTTTGAAAGTAATAATCCAAGATGGCGGTGTGGCCGTGTCCAGCGGGTGGTCGTGATGTTAATCGACTTCAGATGGTAGGTGAAGGAGCAGGACCTGAGTGGGTCACTGTGTTTTACCCACTCTGTAGCTAGTAGTGGCTATGACATGTACAAGCCCAGCCATGTGTAATTAGAAGAGGGGCAGTTCTTGCCCTAAGACGGAGAAAATCTGGTAGAATCTTGGCTTTGCCCGTTTCTCCGTACCCGTAGGTCAAATTAATAAATAAAGTCCATATTTATAATCAGGACAATTTTATGCATCATCTGATGCCAAATATGACTGGAAGATAATACAGGGTGCCTGAGAACCGTTATATCTCAAAGCGGGAATTTCCACTTGACTTGCAGATTTCCTGGAAGGTGTGTTAGAAGAACCAAAACATTTTCTGAAGAGATTGTTGATTTTGTATTTTCCTAACCCATGAAATATGAAGGAAATATGGAAAAAATATGAAGTCTATGGATTGGAGGTGATCTTAAGGTCATCTTCCTTCTTGGACCAACCAGCTGTGTGATAAGGATCTGTCCTTCTCTTTTGAAGTTCTGACCAGGCTTAAGGAGTGTAAAAACTCATGCTGTGTTGGGGCTGTTCAGAATAGAGAGAAGACCCGTTTATGAGGTTTTTTCATAATGATATCAGATTGATGGATGTGTAACCTGACAGGGGGTCAGTAAGAATCTTTCGCCAGGGTTTGCTAATTATCTCTGCTCTGTGAGGTGTAACGGAAAGTTTTAACTCTTTGTGTGCAGGAGAGGGTTTTGGCGATTCTGTGATTTTAGAACATGATGCATTTGCGATTTCTTCGTATTGCCGAGATCGCGAAGCGTCACAATTAATTTTCCCAAAACTTCAAATGGACAGAGGAACCAAGGAACCTTATTTCAGAGCAGTCTCGTTCTCTTTCCAAACTTTGGAAAAATTCCTAGTAGCTTCATCAGCTGCAGGAATACCAAAAGTAGAAGGATTTTAGGTTGATTCTTAGATTTCGATGCACTATGAATCTGAAGGTCTTTCGGTGACTGGCATGACCCGCCATTTTAGATTAGGCTACTTTTACACTAGCGTTCGGGGCTCCGCTTGTGAGCTCCGTTTGAAGGCTCTGACAAGCGGCCCCGAACGCATCCGTACTGCCCCAATGCATTCTGAGTGGATGCGGATCCGCTCAGAATGCATCAGTCTGGCAGCGTTCAGCCTCCGCTCCGCTCAGCAGGCGGACACCCGAACGCTGCTTGCAGTGTTCAGGTGTCCGCCTGGCCGTGCGGAGGCAAACGGATCCATCCATACTTACAATGTAACTCAATGGGGACGGATCCGTTTGAAGTTGACACAATATGGCTCAATTTTCAAACGGATCCGTCCCCCATTGACTTTCAATGCAAAATCTGTACGGATCCGTCTGAACTACTTTAAAACTTAGAATTTTTTCTAAACTATAATGCAGACAGATCCATTCTGAATGGATCCAAATGTCTGCATTATAGGAGAGGATCCGTCTGTGCAGACACCTGAACGCTAGTGTGAAAGTAGCCTTAATGACCCCATAGTAAGACCTGCTTCTTGATAGATTCTGATACCAAAGTCTTTCCAGGCAGAATTTGGGATAGCTTGACAGGGCAAACAGAGATTTTAGCAGGATTGATGATATGTTGGGGCTCCTCCTCCTAGTCAGTAGAATCAAAGGACAGAGAGAGCATCTGCTTTAATTTTCTTGTCTGCTGCATCAAAGTGAAGAACGAAATCAAAATGGGCAAAAAACAGGCAGCTTGTCGAGGATTAAGTCTCTGCACAGACTGCAGATTAGTGAGGTTCTTGTGGTTGGTATAGATCACCACAGGATGAACTTCTCCTTCCAGAAGGTACCACCATTCCTCCCATGCCATCTTGATGTCCAGCAACTCTGTCCCCAATCAAGTAGTTGCAGTCAGGAGCAGAGAAGGCCCTGGTGAAGAAGCCACAGGTTGTCATCTTACTCGAGGAAGACTTTTGAGAAAGCACCAACCAAGCCCCAATAGAGGATGCATCCACCTCTAGAAAAAAATTGCTTACTGGCATCAGGACGATAGAGTACTGGAGCCTGCTTCAGGGCTTGAAAGGCTGATTCAACCTCAGCTGTCACTCTTGTGATTCGCTCCTTTGCGGGTCAAGGAAGAGATGGTAGCTGTCAAGGAAGAGAAGTGTGGCCCAAATTGGCAGTAGTAATTGGAAAACCCCAAGAAACATTGAATTGCCTTTAGACCAGAAGGAAGAGGCCCCTTCAAAATCATTGACAGCTTCTCAGGATCCATCTGCAGGCCAGTATCCGATATTATGTACCCCAGGAACGGAAGTGAGGACTGTTCAAAAAATAATTTTTCGAATTTGGCGTACAGATTATTTTCTCAAAGTCTTTTTAGGACCAGGCAGACCCGTTTCCAGTGGGAGACCAAATCTGAGGGGAAGATTAGAATGTCGTCAAGACAGACCACAACACAGGAAGAGAGAAAGTCTCTGAAGATATCATTGATGAATTCTTTAAATACTGCCGGGGCATTGCTTAGCCCGAAGGGTATCACCAGATAGGCTGTATGCCAAAAGCCGGGTATGTGCAAGCCAACAACCTATCCATGAGGCAGGTACAGTCAGCATACCTTACAATGGCAGCCTTGTGCACCAGCGCTGTTTTGTGTAAACTCATTTGCATAATCTTGGGCATATGGGAAAGACATGCAAATAGTGTTTCAGCTGAAAAACAAGGCAGATTCTGATAATTTGCATGTTTTCCCCATATGCCTAAGTTTATGCAAATAAGTTTACATGACAAAACAGTATAGAAAGGTTATTGAATATAATGTTAGGACAATTAGAAAACTGAAAAAATTGATGTAGCCCTCCTAAGCAGTGAGAGAAGAGTTAGCTGGCATCCAAAAAAAGAAATTCTAATTTTTGTCACCCTAATGATAATGATCTAGGGGCGCAGGTCCCCAAAGTCATACAACTCAAATCAAGCAACTTTGAGGCTTGCTGGCTTTCTCGTTTTGGATAGAGAGCTGGTCGTGTATGTCTCATAGTGCACAAGGGTGTCATTGTAAGGTATGCTGACTGTACCTGTCTCATGGATAGGTTGCTGGCTTTTGGCATATAGCCTTTGTGTGATTGTTTGTTATATGTTATAGGTAATGAAATTGTGTGTGCAATGCGTGCATATTACGTTGTCAATTTTGTAATCATGAATATTCAGCAAAAAAATAAAAAATAATCGCTGAATAACGTGAATTTGAATATTGCATATGCCGCTAATCACTAGTATGGAGAGCTTCCACCTGCAGTTTTACAGGTTCAGCAGTAAACTGTACAGACTAGGATAGAGATCTTTCATCGACAGATGACACCATCAATGGTATCTGCAGGCATCAGCCTGGAATACGATATCCATCCACTATGGCTTGCTGCAGGAAGTTTTCCTCCAATCCAGAATCCAAAAGAGCCACCTCCGTGATTCGATTATCTCAAAACGACAAAGTTGCGGCAGAGTCAGAGGGAGAGCGGAATTAACTTCACCTAGGGTAGCCTCTCCAACAGACCCTAGGCTCTGGAGTTTTCCAGAGGACAAGCACAATAGAAACAAAGTCCTTTATCATGACAGTGATCATGTTCCTGTTCTGTCAGCCTGACTGTGTTAACCTGCATGGGCTCTGGAGCTGCAGACAACATGGAAGGCTGAAGGGTAAGAGCTCTCTGAAGGGAAGATGCCAAGTGAAAAGGTCTCTTCACGCGTGCTACCTCTCTGGCACATTCCTGGAAACGCAAATCAATTTGAGTAGCCAGGGAGATGAGACCATCCAAGGTAGTAGGAACATCCTGTCAGGCCAGCTCATCCTTAATTTTCCCACAGAGACCTTCCCAAAAGGTGGCCACGAGTGCCTCATTATTCCAGCCTAGTTCAGAGGCCAGTGTACGGAACTGGACTGCATACGGGCCCACGGATTGAAAACTTCACTCATCCCTAATTATAATTAAAATTTTTTACAAACTTGCCCAAAAGTAATTGAACTTTAACCCTTTACAGCTGAATCAGAAACATAACTCCCCTGAAATGTCTTAGGTGGTCACAGGTTTTTGTATCTTTTTGGATACTTATCTTAAAGTGGCCATTTTTTACGTATTATCATTCTGCTCTTTCTCTACTGGAAATAAATTCTTTATACACCAACCTCCTGGTTAGACTGTGATACTACCCTTATACTTAGCAGAGGCCTGAGGAATAAAGAGATTTCACAAGACCCTGTCGGATCTATCCTGCCCCTAGTACACGTGTGCCCCCGGACTGCAGCTCCGTCCCTATTGACTATAATTGGTGCGGGGGCGGAGCTCCGGCGGCAGCATGGCAGCGCATGCCTGGAGGCAGCCGGACTAAAAGTACTGCATGCAGTCCGGGGGCACACATGAACTAGCGGCAGGACAGATCCGACAGACTGTTCACCCGCCGGAACAGCCTGCTGGACTCCCCTGCCACTAGTGTGAAACTAGCCTTAGTATGGCCACCTGCCTCTGCCTATGAGATACATAGAGAGGACACTATGTCATTGAGGGTGAGAGGAAGGATGGAGAAACACCACAAAGATTTGTGGGTCTTTTAGTTTAGGTAGGAGATGAAATGGCTTACAAACCAGAAATGCTGCTACAGGTCTAGTCAGAATGGAGGCTATAAAAAACAAAAAAACTATGCAGAAAAAAAATAATAAAAAGAGAGAGAAATAACAAGCCATTTTACATATTTCATTTTTTAATCTGTCAGATAACCCCTTTAACATTGTGCAGTCACAAGCTTTCATGCAGTATAAGCATTATAAACAAAGAGGCTGCAAATATGTGTGACCTCCAATATAATTGTATTTCTATTTTGTCCATTCTTTTTACTGTTATCTCACTAAGGAGAGAGAAATATTATTCTCTGTTGAGGAACAGTAGATATAAATAGGAAGCTTTCCAGACATAAGCTGTCCCTGTGGGTATTTTATTTTGTTATGAAAACCACAAAGAATTCTGTACTAATTTACCAGAAACAAAGCGTCAGCGTCTTGAATACACACTGAAGCTTGTCAAAAGAAATATAAAGTATATACAGTACATTTTAAATATTAGACTGACTAGGGTATTGTTGATGATAACCTTGAATACATAATGAACAATACATAATTACATTGTCAAAATAAAATATCAACCGATAAATACAAAACTACTGAACAATAGAATTAAATCTATTAAAACCAGAACAAAGAAAAAAAATCAAGGTGTTACTCATAGAAACCACTGAAGTGCTGACATTTGTCATTCAGACTTGTGATTTAAAAAGGTAGATCAGGTGATACAGCTAGGAACCATATCTGTAGTGAGCAGAAACTCTGCCTCTATTCAGGGCTCTGGACTCCTCTGCACCGGAATCACCAGGTCAATATCTCTTGAAGTAGTCTCTGTTCAGGTGATAGCTGGCCCATAGGTGTCAAGAAAGACCGATTTGGAGCACCAAGGGATCAGGCAAAACCATAATCAGGTATAGGTTGAGGTCAGTGCAGGCAGTGTTCATTAGTGATGAGCAGCAGGGGCAATATTCAAATTCATTATATTTTGCGAATATTTGGTAGAATATTCGTCAAATATTCGAGAATTCGCGAATTTGAGATAATTTTCTTGATCGCGAAAAATCGGCAATGTAATATTTGTGTAATGCGCTCGAAATACAGGCGTGGGTCACTATAGCTACATTTTTTAAAGCTTCTAGAAGTTTCCTGAGACTGGAGAAAATGGTTGGCACGGCAGAACATTACAATAGCTTTATATGCAGAAAGAGTGCTCCAATATGCAAGGGCTGGTGGGGAGGTTCTTATATAGTTAGGGGTAGACAACTTTCCTATTGGTTGCTAGGGATGTTTCTAAGCTCAGACAAAGACATTGCAGCCTTCTCATTGGCCCACAAGTAAGATGGGAGGTTACTGTTAAAAAAAAAATCTAGAATATTCGAAATTACGAATATATATCACTATATTCTAAATATTCGCAAATTCTCGAAGTGCCGATATTCGCTATTCGAATATTCGAGTCCAATACTAGTGTTCATGTGATCCAATAAACAGTCTAGGCAGGTAGCTCAGGGTAAATACCTAAATCAGGCAGACGTCGAGTCAGACAGCAAAGAGTCATGCAGCTGGGAATCATACCTGGAATGAGCAGAACCTTAACTTTGCTATCAATGAAATGGCAACGTATTCAAAATTCTTTGACACAATGTTACAATGCAGATGTGAATCCACTGTGTCACTTGAACATATTTCGCTTTGGGCTACTCCTAAAGGTGTTATCTAAGTGGCCCTCTTGGTATTCACCCATTAACCCATATTTAGGGAACTGGACACCTGTGCAAAGGAACCACCAGGTCAATACCTCTTGAAGTAATCTGTCTAGGTGACAGTTAACCGAGATGGGTCAAGAGAGACCATTGAGGAGCACCAAGAGATCAGGTAAAACCATAGTCATGGACAGGTCGAGGTCAATAAACAGTCTGAGATCAGGGAGGATAACTCATTGTCCATGGGGCTGCTGTGTAAATGCTGTTAAAAACAGCATCAAGTTCAGAAAACAAAATAAAAAAATCTGTAATCAGAAAATAAAAACAGATTAGTAAACAAAGGATGTGTGTTGCTATCTGGTATTAACCACTTAAGGACCACAGGTTTATACCCCCCTAAAGACCAGGCCCTTTTTTACAAATCGGCACTCCACAACTTTAGCGGTTTATTGCTCGGTCATGCAACTTACCACCCAAATGAATTTTACCTCCTTTTCTTCTCACTAATAGAGATTTCATTTGGTGGTATTTCATTGCTGCTGACATTTTTACTTTTTTTGTTATTAATCGAAATTTAACGATTTTTTTGCAAAAAAATGAAATTTTTCACTTTCAGTTGTAAAATTTTGCAAAAAAAACGAGATCCATATATAAATTTTGCTCTAAATTTATTGTTCTACATGTCTTTGATAAAAAAAAAATGTTTGGGTAAAAAAAAAATGGTTTGGGTAAAAGTTATAGCGTTTACAAACTATGGTACAAAAATGTGAATTTCCGCTTTTTGAAGCAGCTCTGACTTTGTGAGCACCTGTCATGTTTCCTGAGGTTCTACAATGGCCAGACAGTACAAACACCCCACAAATGACCCCATTTCGGAAAGTAGACACCCTAAGGTATTCGCTGATGGGCATAGTGAGTTCATAGAACTTTTTATTTTTTGTCACAAGTTAGCGGAAAATGATGATTTTTTTTTTTTCTTACAAAGTCTCATATTCCACTAACTTGTGACAAAAAATAAAAAGTTCTATGAACTCACTATGCCCATCACGAAATACCTTGGGGTCTCTTCTTTCCAAAATGGGGTCACTTGTGGGGTATTTCTACTGCCCTGGCATTCTAGGGGCCCAAATGTGTGGTAAGGAGTTTGAAATCAAATTCTGTAAAAAATGACCAGTGAAATCCGAAATGTGCTCTTTGGAATATGGGCCCCTTTGCCCACCTAGGCTGCAAAAAAGTGTCACACATCTGGTATCTCTGTATTCAGGAGAAGTTGAGGAATGTGTTTTGGGGTGTCTTTTTACATATACCCATGCTGGGTGAGATAAATATCTTGGTCAAATGCCAACTTTGTATAAAAAAATGGGAAAAGTTGTCATTTGCCAAGATATTTCTCTCACCCAGCATGGGTATATGTAAAATGACACCCCAAAACACATTCCCCAACTTCTCCTGAGTACGGAGATACCAGATGTGTGACACTTTTTTGCAGCCTAGGTGGGCAAAGGGGCCCATATTCCAAAGAGCACCTTTCGGATTTCATTGGTCATTTTTTACAGAATTTGATTTCAAACTCCGTACCACACATTTGGGCCCCTAGAATGCCAGGGCAGTAGAACTACCCCACAAGTGACCCCATTTTGGAAAGAAGAGACCCCAAGGTATTCGCTGATGGGCATAGTGAGTTCATGGAAGTTTTTATTTTTTGTCACAAGTTAGTGGAATATGAGACTTTGTATGAAAAAAAAAAAAAAAATCATCATTTTCCACTAACTTGTGACAAAAAATAAAAGATTCTAGGAACTCGCCATGCCCCTCACGGAATACCTTGGGGTGTCTTCTTTCCAAAATGGGGTCACTTGTGGGGTAGTTATACTGCCCTGGCATTTTCCAGGGGCCCTAATGTGTGGTAAGTAGGTAAATGACCTGTGAAATCCGAAAGGTGCTCTTTGGAATATGGGCCCCTTTGCCCACCTAGGCTGCAAAAAAATGTGTCACACATCTGGTATCTCCGTACTCAGGAGAAGTTGGGGAATGTGTTTTGGGGTGTCATTTTACATATACCCATGCTGGGTGAGAGAAATATCTTGGCAAAAGACAACTTTTCCCATTTTTTTATACAAAGTTGGCATTTGACCAAGATATTTATCTCACCCAGCATGGGTATATGTAAAAAGACACCCCAAAACACATTCCTCAACTTCTCCTGAATACAGAGATACCAGATGTGTGACACTTTTTTGCAGCCTAGGTGGGCAAAGGGGCCCATATTCCAAAGAGCACCTTTCGGATTTCACTGGTCATTTTTTACAGAATTTGATTTCAAACTCCTTACCACACATTTGGGCCCCTAGAATGCCAGGGCAGTAGAACTACCCCACAAGTGACCGCATTTTGGAAAGAAGAGACCCCAAGGTATTCGCTGATGGGCATAGTGAGTTCATGGAAGTTTTTATTTTTTGTCACAAGTTATTCAAGTCTCAATTATTCAAGTCTATCTACCACCGCCATATCCTATGAAACATGACCATCACTCAATTATTCCTGTCTATCTACCACCGCCATATCCTATGAAACATGACCATCGCTCAATTATTCCTGTCTATAAACCACCGCCATATCCTAGGAAACATGACCATCACTCAATTATTCCTGTCTATTAACCACCGCCATATCCTATGAAACATGACCATCACTCAATTATTCAAGTCTATCTACCACCGCCATATCCTATGAAACATGACAATCACTCAATTATTCCTGTCTATCTACCACCGCCATATCCTATGAAACATGACCATCGCTCAATTATTCCTGTCTATCAACCACCGCCATATCCTAGGAAACATGACCATTACTCAATTATTCCTGTCTATCAACCACCGCCATATCCTATGTAACATGACCATCACTCAATTATTCCTGTCTATCTACCACCGCCATATCCTATGTAACATGACAATCACTCAATTATTCCTGTCTATCAACCACCGCCATATCCCATGGAAGCTGACCATTACTCAATTATTCCTGTCTATAAACCACCGCCATATCCTATGTAACATGACCATCACTCAATTATTCCTGTCTATCAACCACTGCCATATCCTATGAAACATGACAATCACTCAATTATTCCTGTCTATCTACCACCGCCATATCCTATGAAACATGACCATCACTCAATTATTCCTGTCTATAAACCACCGCCATATCCTATGAAACATGACCATCACTCAATTATTCCTGTCTATCAACCACCGCCATATCCTATGAAACATGACCATCACTCAATTATTCCTGTCTATCAACCACCGCCATATCCTATGAAACATGACCATCACTCAATTATTCCTGTCTATCTACCACCGCCATATCCTATGAAACATGACCATCACTGAATTATTCCTGTCTATAAACCACCGCCATATCCTATGTAACATGACCATCACTCAATTAATCCTGTCTATAAACCACCGCCATATCCTATGTAACATGACCATCACTCAATTATTCCTGTCTATCAACCACCGCCATATCCTATGAAACATAACAATAACTCAATTATTCCTGTCTATCTACCACCGCCATATCCCATGGAACATGACCATCACTCAATTATTCCTGTCTATCTACCACCGCCATATCCTATGAAACATGACAATCACTCAATTATTCCTGTCTATCAACCACCGCCATATCCTATGAAACATGACAATCACTCTATTATTCCTGTCTATCAACCACCGCCATATCCCATGGAAGCTGACCATCACTCAATTATTCCTGTCTATAAACCACCGCCATATCCTATGAAACATGACAATCACTCAATTATTCCTGTCTATAAACTAACGCCATATCCTATGTAACATGACCATCTCTCAATTATTCCTGTCTATCAACCACCGCCATATCCTATGAAACATGACAATCACTCAATTATTCCTGTCTATAAACCACCGCCATATCCTATATAACATGACCATCACTCAATTATTCCTGTCTATCAACCACCGCCATATCCTATGAAACATGACCATCACTCAATTATTCCTGTCTATCTACCACCGCCATATCCTATGAAACATGACAATCACTCAATTATTCCTGTCTATAAACCACCGCCATATCCTATGTAACATGACCATCACTCAATTATTCCTGTCTATCAACCACCGCCATATCCTATGAAACATGACCATCACTCAATTATTCCTGTCTATCAACCACCGCCATATCCTATAAAACAAGACCATCACTCAATTATTCCTGTCTATCTACCACCGCCATATCCTATGAAACATGACCATCACTCAATTATTCCTGTCTATAAACCACCGCCATATCCTATGAAACATGACCATCACTCAATTATTCCTGTCTATCAACCACCGCCATATCCTATGAAACATGACAATCACTCAATTATTCAAGTCTATCTACCACCGCCATATCCTATGAAACATGACCATCACTCAATTTTTCCTGTCTATCAACCACCGCCATATCCCATGGAAGCTGACCATCACTCAATTATTCCTGTCTATTAACCACCGCCATATCCTATGAAACATGACCATCACTCAATTATTCCTGTCTATCTACTACCGCCATATCCTATGTAACATGACCATCACTCAATTATTCCTGTCTATCAACCACCGCCATATCCTATGAAACATGACAATCACTCAATTATTCCTGTCTATCAACCACCGCCATATCCCATGAAACATAACCATCACTCAATTATTCCTCTATATCTCCCACCGCCATATCCCATGTTAGATGCCCCGTCAAAATTTTAGTAAGGTCTATGTACAATTACTTCAGATAACACTATAATTTGTGTAATTTTGTTTTGTTCAACTAAAGTAAATCAATGTATAGTTTTGCAATGGCAAGACAATAAATAATTAGATAAATAAATAAATAAATCATTGGTTAAAAGGTATCTGTGGCTATAATATATTATAGTGTTAAATATTTTGATATATATATATATCATTGATTTATTATAAAATTATAGTGGTGGAGTTGGGTTCTTTGACATACATCCAATTCAACTTGAAGTAATGTAATTTGGGTGTCTAAAATAATATATTAAAAATTCATTTACAATTGCACTGAAATAAATGTATAACAAACTAATAGGTTGAACATTATTTACCTTTTTATTAAGAAAAATTGCTCCAACAGAAATAGACACTAGACGTACTCGAACCTCAAACTCTTCCTCTGCCTCTCTTTGTCTGCACTGTGTACACACAGACAATGAGGGCGGAGTGAAGATTTGGAGGTCGGACGCACTATAATTAACCCCTTAGACGATGTGAGTGAGCAGCACTCTGAAGCGCTGCTCTGAACAGTGCATGGCTGAGGCTGCAGCTGCCTCGAAGACGCAGGCTGGTGTGTGTACGCAGGCGCGATCTAAGGGCACGGCGGGGCGCAGGCGCAGAAGATTGGGCATGAACGATGCCCGGAGGATTGAATTGCGCAGGCGCAGGATCGGGACTGGGGAGAGTTCTAGCCGCCGCCCAGCGAAGTGAATATTGATGAGCTGGGCGGGGCTTCAAACGGCAGTTGGGAAGGCTGGCTGGGCGCATTTTCACATGAAACGCCGCCCCTTGGGCAGATTGCTGACCGGAGAAGCAGGTTATAAAACTTTATATTTCGCTCTTTATAAGGTGGACAGGGGGGATACTTATATGCTTTTAAAAGACTGTATAAGACCTGTAATGTGATATATCTAACTATATATGCTGATTTGGCCTGTCAGTGTCCCTTTAAGCCTATTTTCACGTATACCAGAACCCACAGTACAACACAACTAATAACCAAAGCAATGGACGGACTTATCAGCATGTGATGAGCAAGATTAACCACTTCAGTGCTGATGTTAACAAATGGAAGAGATTCCTTTTGTTACTTGCCTAACAACGCCGACATTCGGTTTGCTGTATCCGAAAATTTTATGCGGCCGGGCAAGGGCCCAACAATCACATGTCCAAATGTCATGTAGGTTATGTGTGTCATACCTAAAGTATGCCATAGCTGATGCTTATGCATTTGTCACGGGGCGCCAAAGGCACTCTCGGTCTCCCATCAGCTGCAGACCTGCTGTTTAACTTCGGGAGCGAGGATCTGTGTTAGGCCTCGTTCCCAGGGCGGCTTTGCTAGCTGTGAGGCTCCTTGCTCATAGGTCTGCCTTGAGCGCCGAGCTGATCACTCGGTGCTTGACTTGTCTGTCTCTGTCAGTCATGTGACGCTGGCCACGTCACATTACCCTCAGACCCCACTATAAATACAGGCAGCCTGCTGGCCACAGGTTGCCTGTTAATTCTAGGTTCCTGGCTATTTGTTGGACTACTGAATACTCACCTGATCCTGTTCCCTGACGATCCTTTGCCTGCTCCTCCTGTACTGCACATCCCTAGTGGTATTGTGACCTCGACTCCCATCTGACTACTCTTTGCGGACTCCTCTGGTACTTCTCTACTCTCCTGGTATTTTACCCCGGCTTCTCCTGACCATTCTTTGCTTAACCCTTTGTACTGCGTAGCTCTCTTGGTTCTGACCTGGTCCGTTCACGTTCCGTATTTTGTCTTGTCTGTCTTCCCTGCACATATCCTAAGTAAGGGACTGTCGCCCAGTTGTCCCCTGTCATCAGGACTCGTGAGGCAAGTAGGCAGGGCCAGGGGTGAGGGTGGAACGCAGTGGTCACTATCCTTCCCACTGTGTGTGTGTGTGTGAACGTGACCGTTACAGCATTTTATATGCTCAGGCCCTTATACAGAGTGATTCAAAAAGAATGGTGAAAAATTATAGCCTAGGTATTCATAACTGAGAGAACATAGCACAAATTTATAAACATGAAAAGATACACTACCCACGTTTTATCAACACACTACAATTGTTTGATGTAAGCTCCACTGGAGACACAGCAGATTTCTATGTAGTAGTCCAGTTCTGTCCAGATGCATGCCAGCATTTCCTCCAGATATATATTCTACTTTTTCATTGATGCATTGTTTTAGGCTATTCAGATAAGGTGGTTGGGGGGAAGCTACACTGAGTTCTTGATGTGGCTCCACAGAAGAAAAAAGTGTCAGGGAGTTAGATCTAGTGTTTGTTCAGGTCAGTGAAATAGTGGTGAATCCAACACACTTGTAGAGGTTAATTTTGGTATAGTCAAAGATCCAGCTGAAAATTAGGAGGAGCACCATCCTGCTGATACATTATGCTTGGCAGATCTTCTATCTGTGGTTTAAGCTATTCCCTTAATATTTCCAGCTAGGAGTGACCATTGACAGTATCCTCAGCAAAAAATAAGGGATCGTAGACTTTGCCCTTGCTCAAAAATCAAGAATGAATTTTATCATTCAAAATGATGCTCTTCTCAAAGAAAGCAAGTCCTCAAAAAGCAAAGTAAACGTAAATTTGAAGCTGAATAAGGTAAAACTGAAAGAAGGTTTTGTAATCCATAGACCCTAGATTGGCTGGTTTTGTAGGGAGTTAAAGGGGTTATCTTGTGAATATAACACCAGTCCATATGTTCCATATGTTCTATTAGGGACAGTGGGTTAAAAGTCACCAAACGTTTGCCAGAAATGGGTCAAACAGATATGTAAACTATCTATCTTTTCAAAAAAAGAAAGCAAAGGTTTACCTTTGGCACCACCACCTGTTGGAAGGTTGCTATCCTATAACTTAACTTACAGCCTTCTAAACATTCCTTGAAATGTAATTTAAAAGGGGTTGTACGAGTTATATATCTTACCATGTGCCTTAGGCTACTTTCACACTAGCGTTCAGAGCGGGTCCGTCTGATGTCTGCTCAGACGGATCCGCTCCTATAATGCAGACGTTTGTATCCGTTCAGAACGGATCCGTCTGCATTATAGTTTGAAAAAAATTCTAAGTCTGAAAGTAGCCTGAACGGATCCGTCCAGACTTTACATTGAAAGTCAATGGGGGACGGATCTGCTTGAAGATTGAGCCATATTGTGTCATCTTCAAAAGGATCCGTCCCCATTGACTTACATTGTAAGTCTGGACGGATCCGCTTGCCTCCGCACAGCCAGGCGGACACCCGAACGCTGCAAGCAGCGTTCAGGTGTCCGCTTGCTGAGCGGAGCGGAGGTTGAACGCCGCCAGACTGATGCAATCTGAGCGGATCCGCGTCCACTCAGAATGCATTAGGGCTGGACGGATGCGTTCGGGGCCGCTTGTGAGCCCCTTCAAACGGAGCTCACGAGCGGACACCCGAACGCAGGTGTGAAAGTAGCCTTAGAATACACTAAATAGTACTTTTGTAATGTACTGTCTTCATCCAAATGATCGGGTTTCGCAGCAACGCTGCAGGTCACGTGACCCCCGACCTCATCCTTCAGGCTGAGGGAGTGGCCGGCTCTGTACACGAAACGTCAGAGCCTGTGTACCCGCCCCCTCTCTCTCTCTCTCTGTGTCTGGCTGCCGGTCAGCTCCTGTGAGGGATCGCGCATACCAGTGCAGGCAGCCGTGTGAAATCCTCTGTGCCTTGTGAGTCCTGACAGATGCAGGTATATGGACCCCAAAGCCACCCCCCATGACCAGACACCGAAAAGTAAAGCTATCTCCATATTAGAACATATATATATATATATACACTGCTCCAAAAAATAAAGGGAACACAAAAATAACACATCCTAGATCTGAATTAATTAAATATTCTTCTGAAATACTTTGTTCTTTACATAGTTGAATGTGCTGACAACAAAATCACACAAAAATAAAAAAATGGAAATCAAATTTTTCAACCCATGGAGGTCTGGATTTGGAGTCACACTCAAAATTAAAGTGGAAAAACGCGCTACAGGCTGATCCAACTTTGATGTAATGTCCTTAAAACAAGTCAAAATGAGGCTCAGTAGTGTGTGTGGCCTCCACGTGCCTGTATGACCTCCCTACAACGCCTGTGCATGCTCCTGATGAGGTGGCGGACGGTCTCCAGAGGGATCTCCTCCCAGACCTGGACTAAAGCATCTGCCAACTCCTGGACAGTCTGTGGTGCAACGTGACGTTGGTGGATAGAGCGAGACATGATGTTCCAGATGTGCTCAATTGGATACAGGTCTGGGGAACAGGCGGGCCAGTCCATAGCATCAATGCCTTCCTCTTGCAGGAACTGCTGACACACTCCAGCCACATGAGGTCTAGCATTGTCTTGCATTAGGAGGAATCCAGGGCCAACCGCACCAGCATATGGTCTCACAAGGGGTCTGAGGATCTCATCTCGGTACCTAATGGCAGTCAGGCTACCTCTGGCGAGCACATGGAGGGCTGTGCGGCCCTCCAAAGAAATGCCACCCCACGCCATTACTGACCCAATGCCAAACCGGTCATGCTGGAGGATGGCAGCAGAACGTTCTCCACGGCGTCTCAAGACTCTGTCACGTCTGTCATATGTGCTCAGTGTGAACCTGCTTTCATCTGTGAAGAGCACAGGGCGCCAGTGGCGAATTTGCCAATCTTGGTGTTCTCTGGCAAATGCCAAACGTCCTGCACGGTGTTGGGCTGTAAGCACAACCCCCACCTATGGACGTCGGGCCCTCATATCACCCTCATGGAGTCTGTTTCTGACCGTTTGAGCAGACACATGCACATTTGTGGCCTGCTGGAGGTCATTTTGCAGGGCTCTGGCAGTGCTCCTCCTGTTCCTCCTTGCACAAAGGCGGAGGTAGTGGTCCTGCTGCTGGGTTGTTGCCCTCCTACGGCCTCCTCCACGTCTCCTGATGTACTGGCCTGTCTCCTGGTAGCGCCTCCATGCTCTGGACACTACGCTGACAGAAAAAGCAAACCTTCTTGCCACAGCTCGCATTGATGTGCCATCCTGGATAAACTGCACTACCTGAGCCACTTGTGTGGGTTGTAGACTCCGTCTCATGCTACCACTAGAGTGAAAGCACCGCCAGCATTCAAAAGTGACCAAAACATCAGCCAGGAAGCATAGGAACTGAGAAGTGGTCTGTGGTGACCACCTGCAGAACCACTCCTTTATTGGGGGTGTCTTGCTAATTGCCTATAAATTCCACCTGTTGTCTATCCCATTTGCACAACAGCATGTGAAATTGATTGTCACTCAGTGTTGCTTCCTAAGTGGACAGTTTGATTTCACAGAAGTGTGATTGACTTGGAGTTACATTGTGTTGTTTAAGTGTTCCCTTTATTTTTTTGAGCAGTGTATATACAGTTGCAAGAAAAAGTATGTGAACCCTTTGGAATGATATGTATTTCTGCACAAATTGGTCATAAAATGTGATCTGATCTTCATCCAAGTCACAACAATAGACAATTACAGTCTGCTTAAACTAATAACACACAAAAAATGTAATGTTACCATGTTTTTATTGAACACACCATCTAAACATTCATAGTGCAGGTGGAAAAAGTATGTGAACCCTTGGATTTAATAACTGGTTGAACCTCCTTAGGCAGCAATAACTTCAACCAAACGTTTCATGTAGTTGCACATCAGACGTGCACAATGGTCAGGAGTAATTCTTGACCATTCCTCTTTACAGAACAGTTTCAGTTCAGCAATATTCTTGGGATGTCTGGTGTGAATCGCTTTCTTGAGATCATGCCACAGCATCTCAATCGGGTTGAGGTCAGGACTCTGACTGGGCCACTCTAGAAGGCGTATTTTCTTCTGTTTAAGCCATTCTGTTGTTGATTTACTTCTATACTTTGGGTCGTTGTCCTGTTGCAACATCCATCTTCTGTTGAGCTTTAGCTGGTGGACAGATGGCCTTAAGTTCTCTTGCAAAATGTCTTGAAAAACTTGGGAATTCATTTTTCCTCTGATGAAAGCAATCCGTCCTGGCTCTGACACAGCAAAGCAGCCTCAAACCATGATGCCCCCACCACCATACTTCACAGTTAGGATGAGGTTTTGATGTTGGTGTGCTGTGCCTCTTTTTCTCCACACCTAGTGTTGTGTGTTTCTTCCAAACATCTCAACTTTGGTTTCATCTGTCCACAGAATATTTTGCCAGTACTGCTGTGGAAGATCCAGGTGCTCTTGTGCAAACTTTAAATGTGCAGCAATGGTTTATTTGGACAGCAGTGGTCTCCTCTGTGGTATCCTCCCATGAAATTCATTCTTGTTTAGTGTTTTACATATCGTAGATTCGCTAACAGGGATGTTAGCATATGCCAGAGAGTTTTGTAAGTCTTTAGCTGACACTCTAGGATTCTTCTTCACCTCATTAAGCAGTCTGCGCTGTGCTCTTGCAGTCCTCTTTACAGGACAGCCACTCCTAGAAAGAGTAGCAGCAGTGCTGAACGTTCTCCATTTATAGACAATTTATCTTACCGTGGACTGATGAACAGCAAGGCTTTTGGAGATACTTTTATAACCCTTTCCAGCTTTATGCAAGTCAACAGTTCTTAATCGTAGGTCTTCTGAGAGTTTCTTTTGTGCGAGGCATCATTCACATCAGGCAATGCTTCTTGTGAGAAGGAAACCCAGAACTGGTGTGTGTTTTTTATATGGCAGGGCATCTGTAACAAACACCTCCAATCTCATCTCATTGATTGGACTCCAGTTGGCTGACACCTCACTCCAATTAGCTCTTGGAGATGTCATTAGTCTAGGGGTTCACATACTTTTTCCACCTGCACCATGAATGTTTACATGGTGTGTTCATCAAAAACATGGTAATATTTAATTCTTTGTGTGTTATTAGTTTAAGCAGACTGTGATTGTCTATTGTTGCGACTTAGATGAAGATCAGATCACATTTTATGACCAATTTGTGCAGAAATCCATGTCATTCCAAAGGGTTCACATACTTTTTCTTGCAACTGTGTATATATAGATATAGATATAGATATAGATATATAGATATCCATCTATAGCGAGGAACAGAAGTGTTTGAACACCCTGCAATTTTGCAAGTTCTCCCACTTAGAAATCATGGAGGGGTCTGAAATAAACATTGTAGGTGCATTCCCACTCTGAGAGACAGAATTTAAAATAAAAATTCAGGAAATCACATTGTATGATTTTTTTAAAATTTCTCTTGCACTGCTGAACATAAGTATTTGAACACCTGAGAAAATCAGTGTTAATATTTGGTACAGAAGCCTTTGTGTGCAATTACAGGGGTCAAACGTTTCCTGTAGTTCTTGATCAGGTTTGTACACACTGCAACAGAGATTTTGGCCCACTGCTCCACACAGATCTCCTCTAGATCTGTCAGGTTTCGGGAATATTGCTGAGCAACACAGAGTTTCAGCTCCCTCCAAAGATGTTCTATTAGATTTAGGTCTGGAGACTAGGTAGGACACTCCAGAACCTTGATATGCTTCTTACAGAGCCATTCCTTGGTTATCCTGGCTGTGTGCTTCGGGTCGTTGTCATGTTGGAAGACCCAGCCACGACCCATCTTCAATGCTGAAGGAAGGAGGTTGTTGCTCAAAATCTCACAATAAATGGCCCCATTCATCCTCTCCTTAATACAGTGCAGTTGTCCTGTCCCCTTCACAGAAAAGCACCCCAAAGCATGATGTTACCACCACCATGCTTCACAGTAGGGATGGTTTTCTTGGGATGCAACTAATCCTTCCTTTTCCTCCAACCTCTTGAACTTCCACAGTCACAAGAACATGACGGTGGGGAACAGCAATTAGTGTTTAATGAGGTGGATGATGATGAGGCACAGTTGCCAATGAGTCAACTGCAATTACTGTCTCAAGAGGTTGATGAAGAGGATGAGACACCGTTGTCAATCACTGAGATTGTGGTTAGGTCAACAAATCAGGAAGATGATCAGAGTGAGGAAGTGGAAGAGGCGGTGATGGACGATGAGGTCACTGACCCAACCTGGGAAGGTGGAAAGCCGAGAGAGGACAGCAGTACAGAGGGGGAGGGATCTGCAGCACCGCAACAGGCAGGAAGAGGCAGTGGGGTGGCAAAAGGGAGAAGGCGGTTCACACCACACAGGCCCCCAACAGTTCCAGGGAGCAACCCCTTACAGAAATCTCCCTTGCCAAGGGGTTGATGTTCCGCAGTATGGTGCTTTTTTGAGAAAAAAATAGTATAGTAGGAATAGTAGTTTGCAACCTGTGCCATACGAAAATAAGCCGGGGGTGTGAACACTAGCAACTTCACCACCACCAGCATGATAAGCCACATGGCATCCAAGCACCGTAATAAGTGGGACGAACGCTTGGGTCCACAATCTGTGTCTGCAGGTTACACCACTGCCTCCTCTTCCCCTGTGTTCCATGTTGGCCAATCCCCTGTCGAAGGCGCAGGCCTGGATGCATCCCACCCTGCAGCTGGACCGTCGCAAGCACCATCAGCGACCACATCCACTTCTGTGTCCCAGCGCAGCGTACAAATGTCCTTACCCCAGGCATGTGAACGCAGGCGCAAATACCCAGCCACTCACCCACAGGTCATAGCACTAAATGCGCACCTTTCAAAATTACTGGCCCTGAAAATGTTGCCATTTAGGCTTGTGGTCACTGAGGCCTTCCGTAGCCAGATGGCGGCCGTCCCTTGTTACTCAGTCCCCAGCCGCTACATTAGTGGCTCCAACCCCCACTTCTCCTCCTCCATTTCCACCTCCGAATTATCCACGTGCAGCACCAGTCAGTCATCAGTTGGTAGGTGGAAGCAGTGTAGCACTGCAGTGGGGAAGCGGCAACAGGCTGTGCTGAAGCCGATATGCTCAGGGGACAAACAGCACACTGCCGCAGAGCTGTGGCAGGGGATAAGAGACCATACTGAGCTGTGGCTCTCGCCACTCAACCTAGAACCAGGCATGGTTGTGTCTGATAATGGCTGTAACTTGGTGGCGGCTTTGGAGCTTGGGAAGCTCACACACATACCATGCCTAGCCCACGTGTTCAACCTTGTGGTTCAGCGGTTTCTCAAAACCTACCCCAATTTGCCTGAGCTACTGGTGAAGGTGCCTGCACATTTCCACAAGTCACCGACAGCTTCAGCCGGTCTGTCAACGCTGCAGCAGCACTTGAAATTGACAGCTCAACCGGCTGTTGTGCGACGTGAGCGACGTTCCACATGTTGGCCAGGCTTTGTGAGCAGCAGAGGGCAGTACTGGAATACCAGCTGCATGTCATCACCTTTCCAGTCAGCTTCCGCTATTCACAAGCGATGAGTGGGCATGGATATCTGACCTCTGTGAGGTTTTAAGAAACTTTGAGGAGTCAACACAGATGGTGAGCGGCGATAACACTATTATCAGTGTAACCATCCTACTTCTGTGTCTACTCAAACGCTCGCTGCTTACAATTAAAGGGGTTGTCCGAGATATTTTTTTTGTTCTTTCTATGTTCCTAACTGGGCAAATATAACAGCTTTACAATTAACTCACTTTATCTCCAGTGGTTTGTTTCTCAGATTTGACTGAGGGTCACATGACCTGTGATGTCAGCTTCTCTCCCTGCTCTGATAAACTTCGTTTACAAGCCTGTAAACAAGATGTCACTGTGCTGGCCACACCCCACTTCACTGCCTCTGCTCTCTCTTAGGATTCTTAACCCCTTCAGCTGCACACACTGGGTATCTGCAGCAGTTACAATTCTGGGCACAGGAGCTGAAGGACTAGAGAGAGCATCGCACAAGAAGGTAGGGGGAAGATCCTGTGTGTATTAGCAGTGTCATTATACAGCTGGGACTTGTAGTTCTACACATACAACATGCTGCAGAGTCTCCCAGCAGGCAGACATGTCACTCAGGGCAGCTCTTGTATCCACTCCCTTAGCAGTGCAGGGGGAGGGGCAGAGATTGTTTTTATTGCATGTAAACAAAGGGCCAGAAGAGAACCAGGGAAATGAGGAAATATATAATTTTTTTTTGCATAAAACTTGCTTAGCTTTGTTATATATTGCTGCCCATTAGATTTTCAGTGCTATATATTTTTTTTTCATAACTCAGACAACCCCTTTAAGGACGACGCTTTGTATGTGGAAGAGGTGGAAATGGGGGAAGACATTACACAGGGTGATAGCCAGACCACCCTCAGTTTGTCTTCTAAGTGCGAATTGGACGATGAAGAGGAGGAGGAGCAGGAGACGGTTGCCTCTGCTGGAGAGGGTAGTACCCATGGAAGTTTAATTCCATCTGTCCAGCGTGGATGGGCAGAAGAGGAGGAAGAGGATGAGGACATTGAGAGTGATCCTCCTGATGACGACAGCGAAGTCTTGCCTGTTGAAGTCAGCCGTGTGTGCCAGAGTACCATGTATAACTGCCTTTCCCGCGACCCTCGAGTTATACGCATTTTTGACAACACGGATTACTGGTTTTTCACCCTTCTCGACCCCCACTACAAAGGGAACTTCTCATCTCTCATTCATCTGGTGTAGAGGACGAGCAAAACGGTGCAATACCAGAAGATCCTTGTTGAAAAATTGCTCTAAAAATTTCCATCTGACAACGCTGGCAGCAGAGTCCGTAGTTCCTTTGCCAACCCAGAAGGGGAGACAAGGGAACACACTGCAGTTCCAACAGAGGCAGGGAAACACTCTCCAAAGCCTGGGACAGTTTCATGACACCCTGCCAGCACCCTCACCCTGATGCGCGGCCTAGTGTCACAAGGAGGGAAACATTTTGGAAGATGGTGAAGAATTACATAGCGTCCTCAATGATTCCTCAGTGCCTTACAACTACTGGGTTTCCAAGCTGGACACGTGGCATGAACTGGCGCTCTATGCCTTGGAGGTGCTGGCCTGCCCTGCCACCAGCGTTTTGTCTGAGCGAGTACTTAGTGCTGCTGGTGGCATTATAACAGATAAGCGTATCTGCCTGTCATCTGAAAATGCTGACAGGTTGACTCTTATAAAAATGAACAAGGCCTGGATTGACCATGACTTCTTGACTCCACCAGAGGAAAGCTGCTGAACATAAAATCTTTTACAGGGTCAGCTCACCAGCAGACCCGCGCCTCAAATCTTTTACAGGGTCAGCTCACATGAAGGCCCTCGCATTTAATTTTTTAGAGGGTCAGCTCACTTGTATGCCCTCGCATATAATGTTTTACAGGGTCAGCTCATCTGAAGGCCCTTGCATATAATGTTTTAGAAGGTCAGATCAGCAGGCCCTTGCTTCAAATGCTTTTGGGGGTCACCAGCAGGCCATCAATCGTAATTTTTCAAGGCTGCGTATGATGCCCTCCTTTATGTGTAATAAAGGGTGCATTGGAGTGACGGTTCCTTGTAATTTTTGGAAGCTCTTTCAGTTAGTGCATGGGCTTTATGAGCGTAGGAGTCCCGCTACCTGAACAATTGTACCACAATGTGAAGGAGGCCGTCCTTTATGTGATATACAGGTTGTATTGGAGTGCCTCTTCCTTGTAATTGTTGGCAGCACTTGCACTTTATATACAAGTAAATCTACAGGAAAGAATGTTTCCTATAAATTTTTCCTCTAAAATCTATTTTTTTTTCTTTGGTTTTGTGCTTATTATTGTCAGTCTGTAAAAGTGGCATACTATTCGGACAACATCGTTCCCAGCAGCGACCTGCGAGTACAAGATGCATCCAGACATCCTCCCCATGCTGTTTCAGGACCATTTTGGTGGTGTTTCGATCAATTTCTGACATTTTCCTATAAACCACGCACCCTCCCCTCTTTAGAGCAGTGGGTACCTGGTTTAATGCTTGGGTTCTCCCATTGACTTCCATTATACTCGGGTGCTCGGTCGTGTTCAGCCTGAGCCCCCAAGTGCTCGATCAACACTAACAGTTTGTTTTTGGAAATTAAAACATAAACATGGAAAGTGAATTTGATGGGGCTGTCAAGGTTCAGGTCTTTTATGTACTAGGAAACACTATAGAATAGTTATCCTTTTATCTATCCTTTGAGATATATATATATATATATATATAATTTTTTTTGTGAACCTCTAAATGGATATTTGGTTTAATTTTAAAGGAGTTGTATGAGTTAGCACAAAAGGCTTGCCAAGCTACTAACATTTTTAAAATAATAAAATGAAAATCATATATTCATCTCTTTTTCCAGTGTCGTTCTGTTTTCACCACATCTCTGGCCCTGCTAGCACTTTTTGTATACAAGGCATCAGCAGTGACATTGTGATATATGGAACATGAACGCTGCAACCAATTAATGTCTTCAGCAGTCTTATGCCATATACTGCTGAGGACATTGAATGGCTGATTACAAAAAAAGTTAATATCTACGTGTCATAAATCCAATATTGCAACTTGTTCATAAATATACATATATATGCAGATGCAGATGAATAGTGCATATATGTATATTTATGAACAAGTTGCAATAATGGATTTATGACACGTAGATATTTACTTTTTTTGTAATCATGATACATCAGATGGTTAAAAGTTTTATGTATTGTAATGATCATGTGACACTTTGTTAATGATGTGGGTGTATATATTTTGTTTGCTGAGTCCCTTTTATTGCTTTAGAAAGGCTCAATTGTAAAGCCGAAACGTCCATACACCATGGGTGAAAAAAAATTCTTAAAATTTTACTGGATTTTCCTTTTGACACAGAAAACACAAGCCTGTAGATTATAGATTGGTGTGTATGTTCTTATTCTTCCAGGTCATGGGATATCAGTAGTGAAGATGAGCAAAGTTCTCAAAAATTTAATTTGGCTGTTTCACCAAATTTTATGAAGAAATTTGCTCAGTGACAGGTTACTACGTCACAAAGCGCATTTCTTTGTAAATAGCTGGTGTAATGAAGGGGAATGGCGATTGTGCTGCCACCCAACATTGAATCGCTCAGATGCTGCGTTCATCAATGATCGCGGCATCTGAGATTCATATTAAAGCAATTTATTCTTTGCTAATTAAAAAAAAAAATTGTACTTAACTAGAGTTGAGCGAACGCCTGGATGTTCGGGTTCGAGAAGTTCGGCCGAACTTCCCGGAAATGTTCGGGTTCGGGATCCGAACCCGACCCGAACTTCGTCCCGAACCCCATTGAAGTCAATGGGGACCCGAACTTTTCGGCACTAAAAAGGCTGTAAAACAGCCCAGGAAAGGGCTAGAGGGCTGCAAAAGGCAGCAAAATGTAGTTAAATCCCCTGCAAACAAATGTGGATAGGGAAATGAATTAAAATTAAAATAAAATAAATAAAAATTAACCAATATCAATTGGAGAGAGGTCCCATAGCAGAGAATCAGGCTTCATGTCAGCAGAGAATCAGTCTTCATGTCATAGCAGAGAATCAGGCTACACGTCACCCAAAACTGGAACAGTCCATTGTCAGATATTTAGGCCCCAGCACCCAGACAGAGGAGAGAGGTCCCATAACAGAGATTCAGGCTTCATGTCAGCAGAGAATCAGTCTTCATGTCATAGCAGAGAATCAGGCTTCACGTCACCCACCACTGGAACAGTCCATTGTCATATATTTAGGCCCCGGCACCCAGACAGAGGAGAGAGGTCCCATAGCAGAGAATCTGGCTTCATGTCAGCAGAGAATCAGTCTTCATGTCATAGCAGAGAATCAGGCTTCACGTCACCCACCACTGGAACAGTCCATTGTCAGATATTTAGGCCCAGGCACCCAGGCAGAGGAGAGAGGTCCCATAGCAGAGATTCAGGCTTCATGTCATAGCAGAGAATCATGCTTCATGTCACCCAACATTGGAACAGTCCATTGTCATATAATTTAGGCCCCGGCACCCAGACAGAGGAGAGAGGTCCCATAACATAGAATCTGGCTTCATGTCAGCAGAGAATCAGTCTTCATGTCATAGCAGAGAATCAGGCTTCATGTCACCCACCACTGGAACCAGAGGAGGAGGGGTAAGTGCATTATCATAACCCCGCACCCTCAGGAATGATGAACTATGCTTCAAGTACAAGTGACATTGCGGCTTCAATAGATAATAAGATTAAATAATTAGTGGGAGTAGTATATTAATATATCAATACAGCATGAGCATATTGTTCAATTTTAGCCTGTCAACATTTGGTGTATTTTACACCTTAGACAGCACTGCTGTATTGATTTATTAATATACTACTCCCACTATGATCCTGCAATGTGTGATGTATAGGAGTTTACCCAGAATAAAAATTAAAAACAAAACATGCTGAAATATAAATTACATGCAAATTAAAGCCCCAATAAAGCAAAATGCGCCTTAGAAGCCGCAATGTCACTTGTACTTGAAGCGCTGGCTGTTCATCATTCCTGAGGGTGCGGGGATAAGTTAATGCACTTACCCCTCCTCCTCTGGTGTCAGCGCTAGGTTAGTACCTCATGTGTGTATATATATATATAGCAAATAGAAAAAAGGTTCCCGCTTTCTGTTCACCAAATACAGTTAAGGAGGGTCAGTGTCCTCTATAGCTGTGGAGCGGTCAGTCTCCTCTGTAGCCTCAGTCTCAGTCTGTCACTGAGCTCTGCAGTGCTTCAGCAGAAACACACACACAGAACATCCTGCTATATTGTTAAATAAATTTTATTTCCTATGAAAAATAAAATAAAAATATACGGGATATATAAATTATCATGCATCTTACAGTAGGTCTAAAGAATAAAAAAAAGAGCAACATCCCTGCTCCCGAAGCAAAATTGGACTGCCATTTTATTTTCTGACTGGTCCTTATATACGGGGAGGTTTAGTTTTATTGGTTCCATAAGTCACATGGCCTCCCTTGCACAATCACAATAAAAAAAATAGGTTTCATTCACAGACTACATCATAATCAGCCAATCAGTGAAATGTTCTCACGGTCCTGAGAGCCAATGAGATAAAAGTTCCCAGGCAATTGAGGTTAATTACCTTGTTAACCAATATGAAACTTTGTTTCAAAAAAACCTGTCATCATCAATTTACCTTAATTGACTGGGAACTTTTAGCTCATTATGTTAATAAAACCTATTTTTTTCTTGTGAACGGGCAGGGGAGGGCAAAAACATATGTGATTTTATATATATATATATATATATATATATATATATATATATATATATATGAAAAAACGGGCAGTACTCCAAGAGATAAAAAATAGAAAAATACTTTATTTACCCACAAAGGTCATGCAACGTTTCGGCTCTATACAGGAGCTTGAGGAAGGCTCCTGTATAGAGTTGAGCGAACACCTGGATGTTCGGGTTCGAGAATTTCGGCCGAACTTCCCGGAAATGTTCGGGTTCGGGATCCGAACCCGACCCGAACTTCGTCCCGAACCCGAACCCCATTGAAGTCAATGGGGACCCGAACTTTTAGGCACTAAAAAGGCTGTAAAACAGCCCAGGAAAGAGCAAGAGGGCTGCAAAAGGCAGCAACATGTAGGTAAATCCCCTGCAAACAAATGTGGATAGGGAAATGAATTAAAATGAAAATAAAAAAAATAAAAATTAACCAATATCAATTGGACAGAGGTCCCATAGCAGAGAATCTGGCTTCACGTCAGCAGAGAATCAGTCTCTTCATGCCATAGCAGAGAATCTGGCTTCATGTCAGCAGAGAATCAGTCTTCATGTTATAGCAGAGAATCAGGCTTCACGTCACCCACCACTGGAGCAGGCCACTGTCACATATTTAGGCCCCGGGATCCAGACAGAGGAGAGAGGTCCCGTAACAGAGAATCTGGCTTCATGTCAGCAGAGAATCAGTCTTCATGTCATAACAGAGAATCAGGCTTCACGTCACCCACCACTGGAACAGGCCACTGTCACATATTTAGGCCCCGGCACCCAGGCAGAGGAGAGAGGTCCTGTAACAGAGAATCTGGCTTCATGTCAGCAGAGAATCAGTCTTCATGTCATAGCAGAGAATCAGGCTTCACGTCACCGACCACTGGAACAGGCCACTGTCACATATTTAGGCCCAGGCACCCACCATCTTATTGAAATGTTGCCTCCTGCTAACACGTTCCGTATCAGGTGGTGGTGCAGTTAGCTGTGGCGTGGTGACAAAACTTTTCCACATCTCTGCCATGCTAACCCTGCCCTCAGAGGACCTGGCCGTGACACAGCTGCGTTGGCGACCTCTTGCTCCTCCTCTGCCTTCGCCTTGGGCTTCCACTTATTCCCCTGTGACATTTGGGAATGCTCTCAGTAGCGCGTCTACCAACGTGCGTTTGTACTCGCGCATCTTACTATCACGCTCCAGTGCATGAAGTAAGGTGGGCACATTGTCTTTGTACCGTGGATCCAGCAGGGTGGCAACCCAGTAGTCCGCACACGTTAAAATGTGGGCAACTCTTCTGTCGTTGCGCAGGCACTGCAGCATGTAGTCGCTCATGTGTGCCAGACTGCCCAGAGGTAAGGACAAGCTGTCCTCTGTGGGAGGCTTATCGTCATCGTCCTGCGTTTCTCCCCAGCCACGCACCAGTGATGGGCCCGAGCTGCGTTGGGTGCCAGCCCGCTGTGAACCTGCTTCATCCTCATCCTCCTCCACCTCCTCCTCATCCTCGTCCTCGTCCTCCTCGTCCTCCAGTAGTGGGCCCTGTCTGGCCACATTTGTACCTGGCCTCTGCTGTTGCAAAAAACCTCCCTCTGAGTCACTTCGAAGAGACTGGCCTGAAAGTGATAAAAATGACCCCTCTTCCTCCTCCTCCTGGGCCACCTCCTCTTCCATCATCGCCCTAAGTGTTTTCTCAAGGAGACATAGAAGTGGTATTGTAACGCTGATAACGGTGTCATCGCCACTGGCCATGTTGGTGGAGTACTCGAAACAGCGCAACAGGGCACACAGGTCTCGCATGGAGGCCCAGTCATTGGTGGTAAAGTGGGGCTGATCCGCAGTGCGACTGACCCGTGCGTGCTGCAGCTGAAACTCCACTATGGCCTGCTGCTGCTCGCACAGTCTGACCACCTGGTGGGCACGTCGCATATGAGGCGGTGAGAGGGAAGGCCGAAGTTACGCTGTAGCGCAGACAGGCGAGCAGCGGCAGGGTGTGAACGCCGGAAGCGCGAACAGACGGCCCGCACTTTATGCAGCAGCTCTGACATGTCGGGGTAGTTGCAAATGAACTTCTGCACCACCAAATTCAGCACATGCGCCAGGCAAGGGATGTGCGTCAAACCGGCTAGTCCCAGAGCTCCAACGAGATTTCGCCCATTATCGCACACCACCAGGCCGGGCTTGAGGCTCACCGGCAGCAACCACTCGTCCGTCTGTTGTTCTATACCCCGCCACAACTCCTGTGCGGTGTGGGGCCTATCCCCCAAACATATGAGTTTCAGAACGGCCTGCTGACGTTTACCCCGGGCTGTGCTGAAGTTGGTGGTGAAGGTGTGTGGCTGACTGGATGAGCAGGTGGAAGAAGAGGAGGAGGAAGCTGAGTAGGAGGAGGAGGAGACAGGAGGCAAAGAATGTTGCCCTGCGATCCTTGGCGGCGGAAGGATGTGCGCCAAACAGCTCTCCGCCTGGGGCCCAGCCGCCACTACATTTACCCAGTGTGCAGTTAGGGAGATATAGCGTCCCTGGCCGTGCTTACTGGTCCACGTATCTGTGGTTAGGTGGACCTTGCCACAGATGGCGTTGCGCAGTGCACACTTGATTTTATCGGACACTTGGTTGTGCAGGGAAGGCACGGCTCTCTTGGAGAAGTAGTGCCGACTGGGAACAACATACTGTGGGACAGCAAGCGACATGAGCTGTTTGAAGCTGTCTGTGTCCACCAGCCTAAATGACAGCATTTCATAGGCCAGTAGTTTAGAAATGCTGGCATTCAGGGCCAGGGATCGAGGGTGGCTAGGTGGGAATTTACGCTTTCTCTCAAATGTTTGTGAGATGGAGAGCTGAACGCTGCCGTGTGACATGGTTGAGATGCTTGGTGACGCAGGTGGTAGTGTTGGTGGTACATCCCATGTTTGCTGGGCGGCAAGGGCCAACGTCCCTCCAGAGGCGGAGGAAGAGGCCGAGGCGGCGGCAGCAGCAGAAGAGGCCGAGGCGGCAGCAGCAGATGAGGTAGCAGGGGGAACCTGAGTGACTTCCTTGTTTTTAAGGTGTTTACTCCACTGCAGTTCATGCTTTGCATGCAGGTGCCTGGTCATGCAGGTTGTGCTAAGGTTCAGAACGTTAATGCCTCGCTTCAGGCTCTGATGGCACAGCGTGCAAACCACTCGGGTCTTGTCGTCAGCACATTGTTTGAAGAAGTGCCATGCCAGGGAACTCCTTGAAGCTGCCTTTGGGGTGCTCGGTCCCAGATGGCGGCGGTCAGTAGCAGGCGGAGTCTCTTGGCGGCGGGTGTTCTGATTTTGCCCACTGCTCCCTCTTTTGCTACGCTGTTGGCTTGGTCTCACCACTGCCTCTTCCTCTGAACTGTGAAAGTCAGTGGCACGACCTTCATTCCATGTGGGGTCTAGGACCTCATCGTCCCCTGCATCGTCTTCCACCCAGTCTTGATCTCTGACCTCCTGTTCAGTCTGCACACTGCAGAAAGACGCAGCGGTTGGCACCTGTGTTTCGTCATCATCAGAGACGTGCTGAGGTGGTATTCCCATGTCCTCATCATCAGGAAACATAAGTGGTTGTGCGTTAGTGCATTCTAACTCTTCCACTCCTGGGGAAGGGCTAGGTGGATGCCCTTGGGAAACCCTGCCAGCAGAGTCTTCAAACAGCATAAGAGACTGCTGCATAACTTGAGGCTCAGACAGTTTCCCTGATATGCATGGGGGTGATGTGACAGACTGATGGGCTTGGTTTTCATGCGCCATCTGTGCGCTTTCTGCAGAAGACTGGGTGGGAGATAATGTGAACGTGCTGGATGCACTGTCGGCCACCCAATTGACTAATGCCTGTACCTGCTCAGGCCTTACCATCCTTAGAACGGCATTGGGCCCCACCAAATATGGCTGTAAATTCTGGCGGCTACTGGGACCTGAGGTAGTTGGTACACTAGGACTTGTGGCTGTGGCAGAACGGCCACGTCCTCTCCCAGCACCAGAGGGTCCACTAACACCACCACGACCATGTCCACGTCCCTTACTAGATGTTTTCCTCATTGTTACCGTTCACCACAATAAGAAAAATATTATTCGGGCCAATGTATTGAATTAACACTGTCTGGCTATCTATTTAGGTACTGTATTACACTAATACAGGCACACCAGTAATGACAGATTTAGCTGAATATAAATGTGAGGCCTATTTTTTAGGCGCTGTGTGACAGGTATACGTTTAATCACAGAATTAGACTTGTATCTGCACTGTAGCGTGTGTGTTAAGTTTTTCAGAATGACCCTATCAGCACCTTGAATCTAATATACCCTTTTAGGGATAGATTTAAAGTAGGTCTGATACAGCAGAAACCACTAATTTTGAGAATTGCAAATTTGGGAATTGTTTTTCAACCCAGAACAAAAACTGTGCTTTCACGGTCACTAAAAATAACTTGACCAGCTAAAACAGTACTGATTTGGAGGAATATAAATGTCAGGCCTATTTTTTAGGTGCTGGGTGACAGGCTCAACTTGCCCCTGATGTAGTATATGGCCAAAAAATAACCACACTATTGATGGTTAAATGCACTTGGGTGACACAGGCTCAGCCTGCACCTGATGTAGTATATGGCCAAAAAATAACCACACTATTGATGGTTAAATGCACTTGATGAAAGCTTGACCCTGATGTAGGATATAGCAAAAAATAACCACACTATTGATGGTTAAATGCACTTGGTGGTAGCTTGTGCTGGCGCACCACAAGCCACAAAATGGCCGTTGATCACCCCAGAAAAAAGTGACTGACAAACGCTCTGGGCAGCCTAAAAACACTGAGCAATTGAATAGAAGCAGTTCAATGATCCACAGCTGTAGATCGATCACTTAATGAAGTCTTTTGGAGGAGTTAATCTGCCTAATCTCGCCCTAATGTCGCAGCTGCAACCTCTCCCTACGCTTGTATCAGCAGAGTGACGTGCAGCGCTACGTGACCCAAGCTTATATAGAGGCTGGGTCACATGCTGCACTGGCCAATCACAGCCATGCCACTAGTAGGCATGGCTGTGATGGCCTCTTGGGGCAAGTAGTATGATGCTTGTTGATTGGCTGCTTTGCAGCCTTTCAAAAAGCGCCAAGAAAGCGCCGAACACCGAACCCGAACCCGGACTTTTACGAAAATGTTCGGGTTCGCTCATCCCTACTCCTGTATAGAGCCGAAACGTTGCATGACCTTTGTGGCTAAATTAAAGTTTTTTTCAATTTTTTATCTCTTGGAGTGCTGCCCGTTTTTTTCATTTTTTGTTTATCTGGATTGGCTTATATCCATATTGGGCCGGTGCACCCTTCACCTGTTTTTCATCAAGGACGGTGCTGCCAAACTTTTTTCCTTTTTTATATATATATATATATATATATATATATATATATATATACACACACACACAATATACAGTATCTATCTATATAGAAGCCGCAAATTAGAAGTCAGCTACTACTATAGCGAAAAACTAAATCACCTAGCGCTGACACCAGAGGAGGAGGGGTTAAGTGCTTTAACCAAACCCTGCACCCTCAGAAATGAGGAACTCTGCTTCAAGTACAACACTGGAGCGCAGTTCATCATTCCTGAGGGTGCAGGGTTACGTTAACGCACAGAGGAGTTACAAGTGCAAGCATAAATCATTGATAAAAAATGCACCCTATCCAGAACTACAGGTTGTCTGTTATCACTATGATGTAGTGGTCTTTTGTGGTGGAACTACAAGTGCCAGCATACATCATTAATAAAAGTGCAGCCTATCTAGAGTTACAAGTTGCAGCCAGAGACTGCTTAGTATCCAGCACATCCATTTTTTTCATCATGCGTTATGGTTTCAGGGAATTCTGAGACTTGTGGTGTCACAACAGCTGCTCATCCACTGGTTTCAGAAGCTCGACCACTGTTGCTCCCCCAGACAATATAATCTTTTGCTATAATCCTTTTTTTATAGTCAATTTTTTTTTGTCTCTGCTGAACTTCAGTTTTGGAAAAAATGTATATTGCTATATATTCTTGTTTTAGAATATTACGAATATTCTAAAAAACTAAGTTATAGCAATATAGCGAATATATTCGTTATTTAGAATATTCGTCTTTTTTCACCATGGGAACGCCTTTGGGTTAGAATATACCATTGGATCTGAGTTTTCACGATCTCAGGGAAAACTCAGATCCGATGGTATTTTATAATCCACAGGCGTTCCCATGGTGATGGGGACGCTTGTCGGGGAGGAGTATGCGAACGACCGTACAGATTGGGAAAAAAAGACGAATAGTCTAAATAGCCAACCAATAGGAAAGTTGCCTTATACAGTTAAAAGAAAATCGCAATACGCGAATAATTAAATTGCATATTATTCGCGATAAATAGAATAATGACGAATATTCGATTTCGACGAATATAAGACGAATATTCAATCAAATATTCACAAAATATCGTGAAATCGAATATGGCACCTATTTTATCCTTTGCAATGGGGAAGATCCATAACAAATCCATATTAAATGTATGTATAACTCATTTTGTTGTATATTCATTGTGGATTTTGAAATGGATCCACAGAAAAACTTGCAGCAGATTTTCTGCACCAAATTAAAATCTAATAAAATCTTGTGTTGGTATACTCTAAAAGTAAAAATACAAATGTGATAGCACTCTACATCCAGCAATTTGCCTCCATGCTGGATGAGGCATTGGTGTACATTTTGGCCAAAGCGTAATAAGCCACTCACCACGTCAAGGTCGCCTCTATTTGAGTGGTCCCTAACTCTAGTTCCTACCTGTTCATGGGCCATGACAGCCACACAAAATCCAGGGAATGCAGGTCAGCGTGCACGCCAAGCACACTCTGCTTTTAACCCCGTCCGGTGCCATTACAGCTTTCAACATTTATTAACATTATTAAGCAATTTAGAACTGACAGATGAGATAATGTGTAATTAGAAGTGCCCAGTGTTACAGATCAGCAAGTGTGAACCCATTATGCCAATTAACTGGCTTGGTGTAAGGCTAACCCTAAGGGCATTATTCTGGTGATTACCTTGTATTCACCCTTAAACCACTATGCAAGAATCTAGACTTCTCTGGTGGTTAGCAACCTGACTGTTGGGATAGTGCCAGTGTAGTTGTCAGCTGACCCACAGGGGTCAGAGACTCTGGTGCAAGCACTGGGAGCTGTGGTTATAGAAAACGCACCAAAAAGGCAGCAAAACCACAGAAACAGTATGAAAAGGCACCAAGTCTTGAATGCTGGTTTTAGACATCCAGGCAGTATACAGTTAACGTAGACACAGGAAAAACTTGTGGGTGGGAAACTTGAATGGAGCACATACAGATGAGACAGACTGGGTTAACTTAAAAGTTTAGGAACTCACCAGCAGGATAGAAACAGAACTTGGAGAACAGCAGAAACACAGACAGGAAATAATGTAGGATAAACACAAGTAAATCGCTATAGCATTAGATAATAAAACATCTTTACTAAGTTATATATATATTAAAAGTTATGTTTTAATATACTATCCGACCAGTGATTGATCGCTTTTGAAGTACATAACTGGTTGCAAGAGAACCTAAAGATCAGGCACCCTCTGCCTAAACTAACTTTCAGGTATTGGCTGGGAAGGATTTAGTAGCACACACACTGGTTAGAGGTGAGCACGTGCCCTAAAGCAGCATCAAGAAGGAGCATGGAGGAAGAAGCACGGAGAGGACACCAGGATACCGGATGGCATGGCGACTGGTGCAGAGTCCACACCCTCAGGTAAAAACAGGAGGGTGGCGGCGGTGTTGCCAACTGTACTTAAATGTACAGGGAGAAGGAAGCTGCTGCTGTGAGCCTGTGGTGTGCTGGAAAGTAGAGCAGAGCATGAGGTGAGGAGGAGTGCCAATGGGCCATCAATGAAAAACCAGCTCAGTTCCCCTCCTGATGCTTTCTCGTGCACCTTGGACGCAGCCAGAGAAGGATTAGACTGCAGCTGGTGGTGGTCAGGTCTGGGGCTGATAGAGACTGAGAGACAGTGGAAGTTGAAGCCTGCTGTGAACTCCTAGTGTGCCTGGTGGTGCGGGCAGTGTAAGGTAAAATGTGGGGTGAGGTCTGCAGGGGCAGCAGAAGCAGCAGATAGCATGCCCTTAAGCCCCTGCAAGGTGTTTTTTCTCATTTCCCGTCTCATCACCCAGACCAGGCCCAGTGTGGCCAATCGCTAAGCTCCCCTACCTCACTTACAGAGTCACTGGAGGGAAGGGGGGTTTTCACTGTTAGGCCTCATGCACACGACCGTTGTGTGCATCCGCGGCCGTTGTTCCGTTTTCCGTATTTTTTCGCGGACACATTGACTTTCAATGGGTCCGTGGAAAAATTGGAAAATGCACCGTTTGGCTTCCGCGTCCGTGATCCGTTTTTCCAGTCCATGAAAAAAATATGACCTGTCCTATTTTTTTCACGGACAACGGTTCACGGACCCATTTAAGTCAATGGGTCCGTGAAAAATCACGGATGCACACAAGATAGTCATCCGCGTCCGTGATCCGTGTCTGTGATCCGTGTCCGTTTTTACTATCATTTTCAATGCAAACTTGACTTAGTTTTTTTTTTGACTTTTCATGTCTGTGGATCCTCCAAAAATCAAGGAAGACCCACAGAAGAAAAAACGGTCACAGATCACGGAACAACGGAAATCCGTTTTGCGGACCGCAAAAAAAAACGGTCGTGTGCATGAGGCCTTAATATGGGGTGCTTTATTAATACTGGAGACACTATGACTATGAAAGTTATTTATATTATTATTACTACTACTACTACTACTACTACCAGAGTACTATTGGGGAATGTTATCAATATTTGGCACAATATGGAGGACACTATTTCTAACAGGGGAGTAGTATCACTATTGGTACACTATTACTAATTAAGGCAGTCTGGGAGAGAATTATCAGTATTAGTGGGGAGCACTGATACCATAGGGGGATTACTGTATCTGTATGGCTCTGTTATTAATACAGAATGGTATTTGGAGGCACTTGGGAACACAGTCAGCACAGCATTGAGGGTGGCAGCATGATTACATTGTTGGGGCAGGAGGGGGAGGGGGGTGATAGAAAAGTGAAGCACTTATGCCAGGTTAGCTTTTCTGATTTGTTACAAACAAAAAAAAAAAAAACTTTAAAAGGATTTGTTATTTTAATTTTAAGCATCAGTGATGATCAGTTTGCATCCGTTTGTATTACTTCCGTCATAGATCTGTTATTTTCTCCAGTTAAAAATAATCAATCTCTGACAGACGTGATGCAAACTGATCATAACCGAGGTTTAAAATAACAGATAATTTTTTTTTTCTGCTTTTGTGATGGATCAGAAGAATGGAAAGCTAAACTGTGATATGAACTTGGCCTTTTGATGTCTGTGAGGCAAACTCACAGAACTTGTCATTGTGGTCTGGGCCAAATAGAGAAGATGAGGGGGAACCTCTACATCTGAGAATAGTTGTCACTAGATTAGTGATGAGCGAGCATGCTCGGCACATGGCGGTACTCGGCCGAGTACCGCATGTGCTCGAGCACTAGGGCTGCGCATCTTCACTCGTCTCACGATTCGATGCGATTACGATTATCAAGTCCACGATTCGATTCGATTCGGCGATGCATCACGATGCATCAAGATTATTACCCAAGTCCCCTTGTTTTTCAATTTTACATAAAAAAATTAATTCAATCAGTCAGAAATTGCACAAAAATATTTATTTGTATCTGCTATTTAAACAAATCATACCAAGTTCCCTGCATATCATATAGCAAAGTCTGAATGAACAAAACAGTGCAGCAGACAACAGTATTTATTTAAAACAGTACTGTCAGTGTCTCTGTAACATTAAACTGTTGTGCTGGCCTGGCTGGTGCAGTTAGTTTATAAGTTTTACAATAGTTTTACCATATAATATATATTATATAATATTAAACACTTTAAACAGTACCTACAAAAAAAGGAGCCCTTCAGTTCCTGACTGTAAAACATCACAGTGAGTCAGTGAACCTATAATAAACACAGTCAGTGACTGTGTTATAGGTTCACTCACTGTGATGTTTGCCAGTCAGGAACTGTCTGTCACACAGTGTGTTCAAGTTGTCTGTGTTGCAGAACTTCCTGGTTCACCGTGATTGTTTTGGCAGCAGGAGCGCACCACCACCAGCACCACCACCACCACCAGCACCACCACCAGCACCAGCACCACCACCACCACCACCACCACCACCACCAGATGGGTAGTACGTCTAGATCAGTGCTATAAGCTCTCAGAGTTGTCACTTTACAGAAAACGTTACCTGCACTGAGCACTCAGCAAGCACTCTACCACGATACATCAACTGAAGCCAAGCCATGCCACCATTAGAGGAAGCTGGAAAATCCTTGACAAAATACATTTTCAACTGAATCTGAAAACCTTGGACAAATCTTTATGGGATCACAAACACACACCACAGAATACCAGAAAAAAAATAAACACACATCCTCCTCACTGAATCATAATGGTAAAGGGCAGGCCACAGGACGGGCAATGTGGCACAGCCACCATAGTCAGACATGATGTCAGAAGGTCGGTGTGTGTTTTTTTGGTTTGTGTGAATGTGTATTTGTGTGATCCAATAAAGATTTACTCCAGGTTTTAAGTTTCAATTTATTCTTTCAAGGATTTGCCTTCCTCTGGTGGCTTGGCGGGCGTCAGTTGTCTGGAATTAAATACAGAATTCTTTTGGTTGAAGGTTAAACCCCTAAACAGAGTCAGAAATTCACAGAGCATGACAGACACATTGGGAAAACACCAAAAAACACGTCAGTGTAAAAATACAAAATGCATCGGACGGACAGTCGCATAATAGAAAACCATTCTCCATCTCCTCTCCACTCCAGTGCTGCTAAAAGCTAGAATAATATCATATATTCTGATTAATCAGAATAATCAGGGGAGGGAAAGGGAAAAGGGGAGGGGAAGGGAAAGGGGAAGGGGAAGGGGGAAAAGGGAAGGGGAAGGGAAAAGGGGAGTCTGGCAGGGGAGACAGAGAAATAAAAAATTTCAGTGGCAGAGACAATGCTATAAACAAAATCTATAAAATTAAAAACACTGCTCAGCATTTGGGAACATGTAGATTTTTCTGTAAGAACACCAATTGATCTACATGGTCTGGTTTGAGGGCGCTTCTTTTTGCAGTTACCACATCTCCTGCAGTGGAGAAAACCCGCTCTGCAGACACGCTTGTACCTGGGATACACAAGTATTGCTTTGACAGCCGAGAAAGGAGGGGAAATATGACCTCATGCTCACGCCACCAGTTCAAAGGGTCCTCAGTGAGAGGCAGAGGTGGGGCTTTACAATAGTTTTCCATTTCCTCTTCAGCCTTGGCATAGGGGGTCTTTTTGGGTTCTATTGTACCTTCAGTGTCAGTGAAAGACTGTCCCAGCAAACTCACGAGCAGCGATCTGGCCTTTTTGGGAGGAGATGGTGGAGAATGGTTGTCTTCGATGGGTGAACTGTCCTCTTCTTCCAGAGTTTGTTTTCTTCTAGGCACTTGATGATCCTCTTGTGTCCTCTCACTCTCATCTGATGTAATCTGTGTTTGAACAAAAAAGAAACGGAAAAAAAACAATAAGTAAAAACACAAATGTCAATGCCTTTGATTCTGATGGGGTGATGAAAAAGCACAGGAAACGGACAGTACAGTTCCCGCACCGCATCAGATTCAGAAGCGTGGTAGTGCTTGTGCTACTGTCGTTTCAAGAAGAAACATGATGGAATTCTTCAAATTAATTTAATTACCTCCAAGGATGCAGCTTCCTCAGTGACTCCTTTAAATATCTCCAATCTTTCTTCATCTGTGAGGATGAAAGGCAGTCCCTTAAAGCGAGGATCCAGTGCAGAGGCTGTATGAAGGATCTTCTTCTCGGCCTCACTGCTGTACCTCTTCTGGAGATCTGTTCTAATAGAATTCTTGATCTCATGGATCATGGGTGTGTCTCCCATCGTGTCTGTCATGCTCTGGAGAAGTTGTGCATTTATAGGGGCAATGAGAGAAACTGTTGGATTGCGCTCTTCTGACATCAGCATGGTTGCATCCTTCATTGGCTTTAATGCACTCACGGCGTCCTCTGCATTTGACACATCTGTTTCGTTTAGAGTGCAGAGATCGGACTCTCCTCTTCTGACTTCTGGAGACAGCAAGGTGGCACAGACTGCAGGTTGTTGTTCCAAGAACCTCTCGACCATGTCGTATGCACTGTTCCATCTTGTTGCCACATCAGTTATCAGCTTATGATTCTTCAAGCCAAGACATTTCTGTTTCTCTTTTAGACAGTGGCTTGCTCTAGTGCTGCGGTGAAAGAATGTGGATATCCGACGTACTCTGCCAAGAAGCCTAGAGAGAGTGGCCACTTTCAACGCTCGCTGGGATGCAAGATTCAGTGTATGGGCGAAGCATTTCACATGGGGGAATTTTCCAACTTGAGCTGCAACTATCATGTTTGACGCGTTGTCGGTCACAAGCACTACAGATTTATCGGACAGCTGCCATTCTTCCACAACATGAGAAAGTAGCTCTGCCAGATGAGCACCCGTGTGAGACTCATAAATGGCTCTCGTTTGCAGTACATGCGACAAAATCTGCCAGTCCTTACTAACGTAATGTGCTGTTATTGTAACATAAGACTCTGTCGTGACTGAAGTCCAGGAATCACACGTTATTGCGACTCGACTTGCTTGGCTCATTGATGCAATTATCTTAGCTTTGGTTTCGTGGTAGAGTGCAGGTATGACGTTTTCTGTAAAGTGACTTCGTGACGGGATCTTGTAACGCGGCTCTATTGTCTTCAAAAGGTAGCGAAACCCACTGTTTTCCACAACAGAGTAAGGGCGCAGGTCCTTCGCTATGAAAGCTGCCACAGCTTTTGTTATTCTCTTTACCTTTTCAGAGTTGGGCGGCAAAGTTGACTGTAACATCGCATCAATTCTTGGCTGATCTGGGTTCATTTCCTTGGTGGTGGTGGTGGTGGTAGGTTTTAGCATTTCTGGGTGAAAACGGCTGACGTGGTTTCTCAGATTAGTAGTATTCCCTAGATATTTAATTTTTGTGTGACAGATTTTACACACAGCGTATGACTTGTCCAATTCGTGCTTCCTACTTTTTTCATAAAAGCCAAAATGTTCCCAGATGTTTGCTTTTAAAAAGCTAGGTGCATTTTTTATCTCTCGTTCCTTTTGTTCTACTTCTGCCATTTTTATTTACTAGCAAATGCAATGCATGCCAGGCATCTATGTGAATTTGTGAGTAGGGATGACACAAGTCTTGACGTGACGATGATGTTGTCAAACTCTGTCAGTTTAAAAAAAAAAAAAAAAAAATTTGAGTGACTAAGCCTAAAGCCTGCCACGAGATCAACAGAAAAAGTAACACGTTTCTTTCTAGTATGTATGTAATTGTATGATATGTAAAATCCTCATTTATTATTCTACCCCCCACACACGCAGTTAGTCGCAGTCGCTGTCAAGTGTCAACTATTATTATTCATCATGTGTAAAAGAAAAAATGCGCCCTGGCCCCTCATCTCGTCTGCCGCCGGTGGTTGGTCAACTCAACTGGTGGTCATGACTCATTGGTCAATGCATTGGCATTGCAATGGTCACAGTCTCAGAGAGTCAGCGACAGCCGGTCACGTTATATCGCACTCTCTCTCCTTCTCCAATCTGGTACACTGGCATTATTTGAGATCACAAACTGGCTGCTACAACACAACAACAACATGTCCCGCCAACATCCGCCCCCCCCCCCCCCCAATGACATAATGCCAGTGCCACCCATTTCATTAATTCTGGTTTTATGCATCATTTGAATGTCTTGTCTTGGTGATTGATTCACAATTCACAAGTTCATACTTACCTTGTTTGTATTTGTAATATGATGCTTTTTGGTTTTGCTCATCATTACTGCCCCACACACAATGCACTTGCCTTGCAGTGCAGCTGCAGCATGTGTGGGGCTGGGGCAGTGATGAGCAAAACCATAAATCAAAAAGTATCAATAAAGTTGTGATCAAACAATCATCATTCATCACTAAGACAAGACAGTCACACTGGACAAGTGGACAAATGGTCAGGACAGAACATTCATTTCAATGGATTAGAGATAGAGATATATAGACCTAGACCAGCACCAGCAGACCTACAGTCATAAACGTAACCATAATTAATTAAATGGCAATGGTATGGTCTGGTGATTGTCACTTAAACTCATTAAACCTTTCATGACATAGTTATTTAATATAATGTGAAAGATGATGTTTATTAGTTTTCCTACCTGATTAATGATGATACGATGATAACGACGACGGTGGTGCTGGTGGTGGTGGCACTGCTGGCTGCTGGTGGTGGAGCGATTCTCCTCCTGCCTGTGGTGGACTGGACTGAGCCTGAGGAGTGAGGAAAAACGGACAGGTGAGGTGACACAAGTGACAATTTTTTTTTTTAGGTACGGTAACAGGCAGTGACCAGCTGCAGTCTATGTGAGTGGTGTATCTGTGTGATGGTCACCTACCTGTCACAACAAGGTGGCAGAGTCTGGCTGGCACGTGGCACCTGCGGGTCTCCTCTCCTGCTGCCTGTGATGATGAAGGGACTCGGAGTGTGTGGCACTGGCAGCTGCGGCCTAGCTCCCTGTCCTGCGAGCCGGGTAACGGATGGGCTGGTCTCCCTCTCCTAAAAAGAAAGATAGCAATTGATTGATTGATTGCATCACGAAACTGGAAAGTGAAAAGGGGGGTAAAATTAAAAATTGTAAAATACCCAGTTCAAGATGTATGGGACAGAACAAAGAACAGTCAAAATGTTTTATTTTTTAAGTAACCAAACAGGCAGGCAGGCATGTTATATTGTTAAATAGTTGTGCTTTAAACCACATGACAATCCCAAGAACAGCAGTATTGCACAGTTGCAGACAGTGTTGTCTGGCATATCTTTGTAAATGATGTGATCAGTGATCACTCACTAAGACCTCTAACTTTACAGCATTGCAAAAAGCTGCCACTGACTGTAGTGTATTCAATACACATAGTGTATTTGACTTGCAGCTTTTTGCAATGCTGTAAACTAAGTTAGAGGTCTTAGTGAGTGATCACTGATCACATGCATCACAGTAATACAAAGATATGCCAGACAGTCAGACACTCAGTGTGCAATTGTGCAGAAGCAGATCATCATCTCCCCCCCAAAAATAATAAAAATCCCCCCAAAAAATGCAGAAGGGTAACTTACTAACTTACTGTGTGCTGCTGCAGTCACTGCGTGCTGCTGTTGTCTGTGTGGCACTGGCGATTGCGGCCTAGCTCGGGTCACTCTCCACTGGGTCTCCTCCTCCTCTGTCCCCCCGCAAGACAGCCTGTTTTTTTTCTTTTGTGCACAGCACAGTTAGCCGACCGAAGAGAAAGTTCTGAGCGCTCTTGGGGGTACGAGGACGGGTCCGCTATGTTCAGTGCTGCTGCATGCTGCACGTCCGTCTCCTCTCCAGTCCTCCTCACGAGTCGACTCACGCGTGCGACACAGGGGGGGGGGGGGGGGGGGGGTGTCACTGTCGTCAGCGGGAGGCGGGAGGCGGGAAAGAAGGCGCCCAAAAACTTTTTTTTCTGACTCGGCTCTGCACGGCGGAAGCGACGCTGACGTCATCAACATGCATCGATTTTTTAAAGCAACCGCATCGATGCAGAATCGCCGGGGGTCGAATCGCGATGCATCGCTGCATCGATTATATTCGACAGCCCTATCGAGCACCATGCTCGAGTCTCCTCCCTGCACATTTTGCGGCTGCTAAGCAGCCAATAAACGTGCAGGTAAGTACTGCCATCACTGTAAAGCCAGTAGCCATGTTGGTTGCTGGCATTACATTGATTGGGCTTGATAGCACCCGATGACACGTGCTCGGATCAGTCATAGTCATAGGTAGAGCAGAGCGTAGGAAGGGAAAGTGTAACGGGGTTCCGAAGGTGCACTCGGCCCCCATTAGCCGCAGACCTGCTGCTTAGCTTCGGGAGCAAGGATCTGTGTTTGACCTCGTTCCCAGGGCGGCTTTACTAGCTGGGTCACTCCCTGCTCCTAAGTCTGCCTTGAGCGCCGAGCTGATCATTCGGCGCTCGACTGGTTGGTCTGTTGGTCATGTGACGCTGGCCACGTCACATGACCCTCACTCCCCACTATAAATACAGGCAGCCTGCTGGCCACAGGTTGCCTGTTAATTTAGGTTCCACCTGTGATGTTGTCTTTCCTGGCGTACTTACCTCCTGCTGAATTCCTGACGATCCTCTGCCTGCAAATTGTGTACTTTGCTGCTCTCCTGGTATTCTGACCCCGGCCTCCTCCTGACGATCCTCTGCTGACTCCTTTGGTACTACACGACTCTCCTGGTATTTATGACCCCGGCTTCTCCTGACAATTCTCTGCTTGCTCCATTTGTACTTTGTAGCTTTCCTGGTATTGACTCGTCCGTTCACGTTCTGTTGTTTGTCTGTCTGTCATCCCTGCACTTAGTCCAAGCTAGGGATTGCCGTCCAGTTGTCCCCTGTCTTTAGGACTCGCGAGGCAAGTAGGCAGGGCCAGGGGTAAGGGTGGAGCGCAGTGGTCACTTCCCTCCTCCCTGTGTGTGTGTATGCGACCGTTACAGAAAGGCAGTGTAGGGAGCGAAATTCTCAGTTATTATTCAAAGAAAGCTTTTCAAAGACCCAAAAGTCCTTTTAAGTACTAGTGTGTGTGTGTGGGTGTGTGTTTTAGAGCAGCAATATATTTTTACCTGCGCTAAATTGATCAGTCTCAGGGACATCCGTGCAGATAGTGCAGAGAGAGAAATTTGCTGTCTTTACTACAAAAAGCTTTTCAAAGACCCCAAAGTCCTTTTAAGGACTACTGTGTGAGTGTTTGACAGCAGCGAGATATTTTTCTTTAATACCTATTAGTGACATATACTGTACATCATCTGCAGATTGTGTCTTTTTGCATAAATTCTAATAATCAGCACCACATTTATTGTCCATAGTATGCGTTTAATACACATCCGTTACATATACAGTACTCCATCCGAAAACTGTTTCTTTAGTGTAAATTCCAATAATCTGGGCCTAATCTAGTGTCCATAGTGTGTTGTTTTCTGTCACATATACAGTACGCCATCCGAAAACTGTTTCTTTAGGGCAAATTGCAATAATCTGGGCCTAATCTAGTGTCCATAGTGTGTGGCTTTCTGTGACATATACAGTACGCCATCCGAAAACTGTTTCTTTAACGTAAATTTAAATAATCAGGGGCCAGTCCTCATCTACTGTCTCTGTAGTGTGTGTGTGTGTGTAATACACATCCATGACATATACAGTACTCCATCTGAAAACTGTTTCTTTAGCGTAAATTCCAATAATCTGGGCCTAATCTAGTGTCCATAGTGTGTTGTTCTTCTGTGACATATACAGTACACCATCCGAAAACTGTTTCTTTAGGGCAAATTCCAATAATCTGGGCCTAATCTAGTGTTCATATTCTGTGGCTTTCTGTGACATTTACTGTCCTGCATCCGAAAACTGAGTTTGTATTACAAATTCTAATAATCTGGGCCTAATCTAGTGTCCACAATTCGGCTGTCACTATGCAAGCAAGTGAGCATGCATCGGGAAATTTGTACAAGTGACTCGGAGGGACTCCCTGCCTCCATCTCCACTGCATACTGCCACGGTGTATCTCGGTCCTCTGCCTTATCTTCCTCATCGCCCTGTAGCTCCTCTGGCTGGTTCTGCTCCTCATGCTCCTCCTCTCCTGCCACCTGTGTAGATTAACCACCCATTTCGCTACACATTGCTTGTGCTCCAATGTCCTCCTCCAGTTCAGCCCACACAGGGCTCATGTGGCCGTGAGATCTAGACGCCACGTCTCCAGTCCCCTGACCAGCCAGATTTACTAGCATCTGTTCCAGGACATGAAGCAGTGGAATGACAACTGTTCTGCCCAGCAGGGTTTGAATTTGATTTAGATCACATCAGCCAGGGTTTACTATTTATGTAGTGATTAATGTGGTAGTAGCACCATCTAGCGGTGGTAAATTGTATTGCACCTTGTTTTTCTTGTTACAAAGACTGCTGCATTGTGGGTGGTGCAAAGCATTGTGGGAGGGCAAAGAATTCTGGGAAAGAGTAGTCTCCACTACAGAGCCGTCCTCCTGCATATCTCCTTCTTAAACTCCACCATCCTGGTAAAAGCATATCTGGTAAGGGATCTATCTTTGTTTCAGGGACATTATGTTATGTGGAGCTGTTCAGCTAATTATCATTGTCTCGGGAAGTTGTTAATTCTGTTACCTGACATGTAATCTTTGTACAGGCAGCCATTTTACCATGTGCTTCAGTGTTAATGCAAATGTTATAGTACATGCTATCTATACTTTATACTGACACTTGCTATTTGTATTCTTGTAGTTTTAACAATCAAATGTACAATCTCTAATTTACACGCACCGTGCAGAGAGTACAACCTGTTGACCAATAAACAAGTTAGACTACAAGGAACAGTCCTCTTATTTGGAAAACAGAAAACGTTTATGCTGAATGTCAGACTGCACACTGTGTGAACATGTATGAAGACAGAACAGTAAAACAGATGCTAGTAATCAGCGATAGTGGATCTGACTATACAGAGCCGCCATCACACACGCGATACTGCGTACAAGAGTGCAGTCGTTGCCATACAGTCACAAGAAGTGAGAGTGCAGCCCCCAGCAAGTGCAGCATGATCCAGACCATGCTGAAGTCCATTTCTACATAGACTGAGTCCGCACAGAGACATTAAGCAGCCAGCAAAAGGCACACAATGTCCGCTAGTCAGGCATCATCATACAAGACAAGGTCACGAGCAAGCTGCTCTAGCAAGTCCTCAAAAAAAGAAAAGGCTGCTCTCGCCCATGCAGAAGCTGAAGCTGCAAAAGTAAGGTCTTCCTTTTCTGCACAAGACATGCATTTAAAGAAAGAGAGAGTGTCAAGGGAAAAAGAGAGCATGCCTACAAGCGTCAATGGAAAAAGAGAGAACGTTACTGGAAAAAGAGAGCATTACTGGAAGAAGAGAGAGCACACCTGCAGGCGTTACTGGAAGAAGAGACGGAATGCCTACAAGCCTCAACAGAGAAATTTGCCACAGAGAAAGAAGCGGCAGCCGCAGTAGCCAAAGCAAAGTACTTGGAAGCCATGGAGTACCCCAAATCTGCGAAACACAGTCAGTACTTGGGCCAGACCTAGATCAACAAGATCCAGCACAGTGCGTCTCAGAATATGTCCATCAGCATCCCAAGACGAATGACAACTGTGATCCAGTATATCAGCCAGCTTATACAGAGTGTCAAAGATCCTACTTTGAACCACAGTACCTCTAGCAGGACGGTATGTGACAACACGATGCTGACCACAACTGCTGTCCTACAGAATGAAATCTACATTCTTCACTTCAACTTAAAGGGACACCCTTCGCGTGAGAACAGTATTATACAGACTGCCCTAAGCCAGAAACCCCTAAAAGGTATGGTGATACACCATACATGCAGCATAACAACAACACACCAGGTAGTATTGGCACTAACCAGGCTGCCATGGACTTTGCTAAGTTCTTTGCCAAACGGGAGCTGGTTACCAAAGGACATAAAATTTGCCGATCGCCCTGAGAACTACAGGGCATGGCGAGCCTCCTTCCAGAACGCCATAAGGGATTTAGATCTTTCCTGCAGTGAGGAGTTAGATCTCTTGGTAAAGTGGCTTGGAAGCGAGTCTGCTGAACATGTCAAAAGAATCAGAGACATTAACATAAACTATTCGGGCACAAAGGCCTAAAGATGGTGTGGGAAAGACTTGATGAGTGTTATGGATAGTGTTGAGCGGGTGGTTCCATATTCGATTTCGCGAATATTCGATTGAATATTCGACTTATATTAGTCGAAATCGAATATTCTATTTATCTCGAATAATATGTGATTTAATTATTCGCGTATTGCGATTTTCTTTACACTGTATAAGGCAACTTTCATATTGGTTGGCTATGTCTATGGCTAATATGTGTATTTTACGAATATTCGCTATATTGCTATAACTTCGATTTTTAGAATATTACGAATATTCTAAAATACGAAGTTACAGCAATATCACAAATATTCGTAAAATGCACATAATTTAGCTAATATAGTGCTCTAAACTTTTTTTTATAGTCTCATTTTTTGGTCTTTTCTGAACTTAATTTTTTGAAAAAATTTACACTATTAAAAAAAAAATACTACAGCACTATATTAGCTAAATTGCAGTCTATGTGTATTTTTCGATTATTCGCTATATTGCTATAACTTTGTTTTTTAGAATATTCTTCATATTCTAAAAAACTAAGTTATAGCAATATAGCGAATAATCGTAAAATACACATAGACTGCAATTTAGCTAATATAGTGCTATAATTATTTTTTTTATAGTGTAATTTTTTTGTCTCTTCTGAGCTTTAGAAGAGACCAATAAATTAGACTATAAAAAAAATACTATAGCACTATATTAGTTAAATTGCAGTCTATATGTGTATTTTACGAATATTCGCTATATTGCTATAACTTAGTTTTTTAGAATATGACGAATATTCTAAAAAACTAAGTTATAGCAATATAGCGAATATATTCGTTACTTAGAATATTTGTATATATATTTTTTCAATCTGTACTGTTATTCCACTTTTGCAGACTGCTCCCTGACAAGTGTCCCCGTCACCATGGTAACGACTGTGGGTTAGAATATACCATCGGATCTGAGTTTTCACGATCTCAGGGAAAACTCAGATCCGATGGTATATTCTAACCCACAGGCGTTCCCATGGTGACGGGGACGCTTGTCGGGGAGGTGTATGCCGAAGTTGATTAAATAACGAATATATTCGCTATATTGCTATATATTTGTTTTTTTTTAATTATCGTGGAATAATCAAAATCTTGATTTAGATTTTTTTTGTTCCAAATAATATTTGATTTTTATTTATTTTTTTATTCGCTATCGCTGTCCCTAATTTAAATAAAGCGGGTAACGTAAACGTGCGTGAAAAAGCGTATGACGTAATTTACAGTACTAGAACTGCCCAGTGACTGTGACCAGTGTCTATAAAGCATTCATCATCACTATTTTAACTTTACAAGTGAATGACTACAATGGCTACTGGAAGTACGTCAAAGTTCAGACACATATTTGAGAAAGATGAGGACGACATCATATTAACTGTAAGTAATATTCTCTTAAAGCATATATGTTGTTTGTGTAGATATTGCATGCAGCACAATGATTGTTCTGTAGATCACGAATTCTGAAATATTCGTAGATGCGATTATTATCTATACTGATATGATTTTATTTTTTGGACTGTATGTCTTGAAGGGCATATAGTCATGTGCAAGTGGCGTAAGTGTCTAAAGTAGCTAATAAATATAAACTACCCAAAATAATAACATTAAACTGTATCCGAACTATCTCTAATCTAAAAAACAGTATAATGACCATAAACATGTGTAACTTTTGGATTTAGATGAAAATCTTAAGTGTTTATACACCTACTCCACAAAATGCACAAATTCTCTGATAAACTAAATTGCATTAATATTTTCTTTTCTTTTAAACATACAGTAATCAATAAATGCCATAAACGAATGGCCAAGTACCAGAAGGAGCAAGAAAAGGATCGATTGGCTCTACATAAGCTTCTGCGGCGGGTTTCAAAAAAGGGTCGGAGGATGGATCAGAGGAACCGTAAAATAATAAAACATATAGTTGCATTTCATGAAAAAAATTAAAAATAAGCCAAAAATGACTGTTATTGTTTAAATGTTTGATATTTATAAATATTTATCTGCCACAGACTTGATGTGTCCAATCTTGAAAGTTCTATCAGTCAGAGGAATGCGTTGTGTCGTGTGTAGCTAATTTTGTACTTCTTTTTCTTGTTGTTTAAATTTTTTTTTTTATTTATCCCCTTAAGGACTCAGTCCTATTTCACCTTAAGGACTTGGCAATTTTTTGCAAATCTGATCAGTGTCACTTTAAGTGCTGATAACTTTAAAACGCTTTGACTTACCCAGGCCGTTCTGAGACAGTTTTTTAGTCACATATTGTACTTCATGACACTGCTAAAATTGGGTCAAAAAAGTAAAATAACATATTTACCAAAAATTTGGAAAAATTAGCAAATTTCAAAGTTTCAGTTTCTCTACTTCTGTAATACATAGTAATACCCCCAAAAATTGTGATGACTTTACATTCCCCATATGTCTACTTCATGTTTGTAGCATTTTGGGAATGATATTTTATTTTTTGGGGATGTTACAAGGCTTAGAAGTTTAGAAGCAAATTTTGAAATTTTTCAGAAATCTTCAAAATCCCATGGTTTGAAGTCACTTTGTGAGGCTTACATAATAGAAACCACCCAAAAATGACCCCATTCTAGAAACTACACCCCTCATGGTATTCAAAACAGTTTTTATAAACTTTGTTAACCCTTTAGGTCTTCCACAAGACTTCATGGGAAATGGACATAAATTTTAAGAATTTAGATATTTTGGAAAATCTTCCAATATAATCAATTTTTTCCTGGCAAACAAAACTCAAAATGGGTTGCCCTGATTCTGTAGTTTTCAGAAACACCCCATATGTGGTCGTAAACTACTGTTTGGCCAAACGGGAGGACATAGAAGGAGGGGAACACCATATGGGTTTTGCAAGGCAGATTTTGCAGGACTGGTTTTGTTTATACCATGTCCCATTTCAGGCCCCCCCTTGCACCCCTAGAATAGAAATTCCAAAAAAGTAACCATCTAAGAAAGTACACCCCTCAAGGTATTCAAAACTGGGTTTACAAACTTTGTTAACCCTTTAGGTGTTCCACAAGAGTTAATGGCAGATGGAGAACCAATTAAAAAAATTCTATTTTTTGGAAAATTTTCCATTTTAACCAATTTTTTCCAGCAATAAAGTAAGGGTTAACAGCCAAACAAAACTCAATATGGGTTTCTCTGATTCTGTAGTTTGCAGAAATACCCCATATGTGGTCGAAAACTACTGTTTGGCCAAACGGAAGGACATAGAAGGAGGGGAACACCATATGGGTTTTGCAAGGCAGATTTTGCAGGACTGGTTTTGTTTATACCATGTCCCATTTGAAGCCCCCCGTTGCACCCCTAGAATATAAATTTCCAAAAAGTGAATCCATCTAAAAAATTGCACCCCTCAAGGTATTCAAAACTGGGTTTACAAACTTTGTTAACCCTTTAGGTGGTTTTTGGAAGGAAGATTTTGCTGGACTGGTTTATTTACACCATGTACCCTTTCAAGCCCCCTGATGCACCCCTAGAGTAGAAATTCCATAAAAGTGACCACATCTAGGAAACTACGGGATAAGGTGGTTGTTGTTTTGGGACTATTTTAGGGGTAAATATGATTTTTGGTTGCTCTATATTACACTTTTTTGAGGCAAGGTAACAAAAAATTTTAATTCTAAAATTGTTTCTACATTTGCTATTTAGCTTTGTGGAACACCTAAAGGGTTAAAAAAGTTTGAAAAGTAACTTTTGAATACCTTGAGGGGTGTAGTTTCTTAGATGGGGTCACTTTTTTAGAGTTTCTAGTCTAGGCTACATCAGGGGGGGCTTCTAATGGGACATGGTGTCAAAAAAAACAGTCCATCAAAATCTGCCTTCCAGAAACCATATGGAGTTCCCTTCATTCTATGCCCTGCCGTGTGGCTATATAGCCATTTACGACCACATATGGGGTGTTTCTGCAAACGACAGAATCAGGGCAAAAAATATTTAGTTTTGTTTGGCTGTTAACCCTTACTTTATTACCGGAAAAAAGGATTCAAATGGAAATTTTGCCCAAAAATGGGTGTTTTGGCACCGTTTTTATTTTATATTTTTAACGCTGTTCATCCCGGGGGGTTGGGTTAAATGTAGGGATGAGCGAACCCGAACTGTATAGTTCGGGTTCGTACCGAATTTTGGGGTGTCCGTGACACGGACCCGAACCCGAACATTTTTGTAAAAGTCCGGGTTCGGGTTCGGTGTTCGGCGCTTTCTTGGCGCTTTTTGAAAGGCTGCAAAGCAGCCAATCAACAAGCGTCATACTACTTGGCCCAAAGGGCCATCACAGCCATGCCTACTATTGGCATGGCTGTGATTGGCCAGTGCACCATGTGACCCAGCCTCTATTTAAGCTGGAGTCATGTAGCGCCGCACGTCACTCTGCTATGATCAGTATAGGGAGAGGTTGCAGCTGCGACGTTAGGGCGAGATTAGGCAGATTAACTCCTCCAAAAGACTTCATTCTGTGATCGATCTGCAGCTGTGGATCATTGAAGTGCTATTATTGACTTGCTCACTTTTTTGAGGCTGCCCAGAGCGTTTTTAGATCACTTTTTTTCTGGGGTGATCGGCGGCCATTTTGTGACTTGTGGTGCGCCAGCACGAGCTATCACCAAGTGTATTTAACCATCGATAGTGTGGTTATTTTGTGCTATATCCTACATCAGCTGCAGACTGAGCCTGTGTCACCGAAGTGCATTTAACCATCAACAGTCTGGTTATTTTTTGGCCATATACTACATCAGCTGCAGGCTGAGCCTGTGTCACCCAAGTGCATTTAACCATCAACAGTCTGATTATTTTTTGGCCATATACTACATCTGCTGCAGGCTGAGCCTGTGTCACCCAAGTGCATTTAGCCATCAACAGTCTGATTATTTTTTGGCCATATACTACATCTGGTGCAGGCTGAGCCTGTGTCACCCAAGTGCATTTAACCATCAACAGTGTGGTTATTTTTTGGCCATATATTACATCAGGGGCAAGTTGAGCCTGTCACCCAGCGCCTAAAAAATAGACCTGACATTTCTATTCAACCAAATCTGTACTGTTTTAGCTGGTCAAGTTATTTGGATTGACCGTAAAAGCACACTTTTTTTTTCTGGGTTGAAAAAGCATTCCCAAATTTGCCATTCTCAAAATAACTAGTTTCTGGTATTTGAGGCCTACTTGAAATCTATCCCAAAAAGAAAATCTTACATTGAAGGTATTGATAGTGTCATTCAGAAAAACCTAAGACACACGCTAGCGTGCTGATAGAAGTGTGATTCTGTGATTAAACCTATACCTGTCACACAGCGCAAAAAAAAAACAGGTCTCACATCTCTATTCAACCAAATCTGCAGTGTTTTAGCTAGTCAAGTTATTTGTAGTGACCGTAAAAGCAGACTTTTTGTTCTGGGTTGAAAAAGCATTCCCAAATTTGCCATTCTCAAAATAACTAGTTTCTGGTATTTGAGGCCTACTTGAAATCTATCCCAAAAAGAAAATCTTACATTGAAGGTATTGATAGTGTCATTCAGAAAAACCTAAGACACACGCTAGCGTGCTGATAGAAGTGTGATTCTGTGATTAAACCTATACCTGTCACACAGCGCAAAAAAAAAACAGGTCTCACATCTCTATTCAACCAAATCTGCAGTGTTTTAGCTGGTCAAGTTATTTGTAGTGACCGTAAAAGCAGACTTTTTGTTCTGGGTTGAAAAAGCATTCCCAAATTTGCCATTCTCAAAATAACTAGTTTCTGGTATTTGAGGCCTACTTGAAATCTATCCCAAAAAGAAAATCTTACATTGAAGGTATTGATAGTGTCATTCAGAAAAACCTAAGACACACGCTAGCGTGCTGATAGAAGTGTGATTCTGTGATTAAACCTATACCTGTCACACAGCGCAAAAAAAAAACAGGTCTCACATCTCTATTCAACCAAATCTGCAGTGTTTTAGCTGGTCAAGTTATTTGTAGTGACCGTAAAAGCAGACTTTTTGTTCTGGGTTGAAAAAGCATTCCCAAATTTGCCATTCTCAAAATAACTAGTTTCTGGTATTTGAGGCCTACTTGAAATCTATCCCAAAAAGAAAATCTTACATTGAAGGTATTGATAGTGTCATTCAGAAAAACCTAAGACACACGCTAGCGTGCTAATAGAAGTGTGATTCTGTGATTAAACCTATACCTGTCACACAGCGCAAAAAAAAAACAGGTCTCACATCTCTATTCAACCAAATCTGCAGTGTTTTAGCTGGTCAAGTTATTTGTAGTGACCGTAAAAGCAGACTTTTTGTTCTGGGTTGAAAAAGCATTCCCAAATTTGCCATTCTCAAAATAACTAGTTTCTGGTATTTGAGGCCTACTTGAAATCTATCCCAAAAAGAAAATCTTACATTGAAGGTATTGATAGTGTCATTCAGAAAAACCTAAGACACACGGTAGTGTGCTAATAGAAGTGTGATTCTGTGATTAAACCTATACCTGTCACACAGCGCAAAAAAAAACAGGTCTCACATCTCTATTCAACCAAATCTGCAGTGTTTTATCTGGTCAAGTTATTTGTAGTGACCGTAAAAGCAGACTTTTTGTTCTGGGTTGAAAAAGCATTCCCAAATTTGCCATTCTCAAAATAACTAGTTTCTGGTATTTGAGGCCTACTTGAAATCTATCCCAAAAAGAAAATCTTACATTGAAGGTATTGATAGTGTCATTCAGAAAAACCTAAGACACACGCTAGCGTGCTGATAGAAGTGTGATTCTGTGATTAAACCTATACCTGTCACACAGCGCAAAAAAAAACAGGTCTCACATCTCTATTCAACCAAATCTGCAGTGTTTTAGCTGGTCAAGTTATTTGTAGTGACCGTAAAAGCAGACTTTTTGTTCTGGGTTGAAAAAGCATTCCCAAATTTGTAATTCTCAAAATAACTAGTTTCTGGTATTTGAGGCCTACTTGAAATCTATCCCAAAAAGAAAATCTTACATTGAAGGTATTGATAGTGTCATTCAGAAAAACCTAAGACACACGCTAGCGTGCTGATAGAAGTGTGATTCTGTGATTAAACCTATACCTGTCACACAGCGCAAAAAAAAACAGGTCTCACATCTCTATTCAACCAAATCTGCAGTGTTTTAGCTGGTCAAGTTATTTGTAGTGACCGTAAAAGCAGACTTTTTGTTCTGGGTTGAAAAAGCATTCCCAAATTTGCCATTCTCAAAATTGTGGTGAACGGGAACATCTAATAAGGGACGCGGACGTGGACGTGGACATGGTCGTGGTGGTGTTAGTGGACCCTCTGGTGCTGGGAGAGGACGTGGCCGTTCTGCCACAGCCACACGCCCTAGTGAACCAACTACCTCAGGTCCCAGTAGCCAGCAGAATTTACAGCGATATTTGGTGGGGCCCAATGCCGTTCTAAGGATGGTAAGGCCTGAGCAGGTACAGGCATTAGTAAATTGGGTGGCCGACAGTGGATCCAGCACGTTCACATTATCTCCCACCCAGTCTTCTGCAGAAAGCGCACAGATGGCGCATGCAAACCAAGCCCATCGGTCTGTCACATCACCCCCATGCATATCAGGGAAACTGTCTGAGCCTCAAGTTATGCAGCAGTCTCTTATGCTGTTTGAAGACTCTGCTGCCAGGGTTTCCCAAGGGCATCCACCTAGCCCTTCCCAAGGGGTGGAAGAGATAGAATGCACTAACGCACAACCACTTATTTTTCCTGATGATGAGGACATGGGAATACCACCTCAGCACGTCTCTGATGATGACGAAACACAGGTGCCAACTGCTGCGTCTTTCTGCAGTGTGCAGACTGAACAGGAGGTCAGGGATCAAGACTGGGTGGAAGACGATGCAGGGGACGATGAGGTCCTAGACCCCACATGGAATGAAGGTCGTGCCACTGACTTTTACAGTTCAGAGGAAGAGGCAGTGGTGAGACCGAGCCAACAGCGTAGCAAAAGAGGGAGCAGTGGGCAAAATCAGAACACCCGCCGCCAAGAGACTCCGCCTGCTACTGACCGCCGCCATCTGGGACCGAGCACCCCAAAGGCAGCTTCAAGGAGTTCCCTGGCATGGCACTTCTTCAAACAATGTGCTGACGACAAGACCCGAGTGGTTTGCACGCTGTGCCATCAGAGCCTGAAGCGAGGCATTAACGTTCTGAACCTTAGCACAACCTGCATGACCAGGCACCTGCATGCAAAGCATGAACTGCAGTGGAGTAAACACCTTAAAAACAAGGAAGTCACTCAGGCTCCCCCTGCTACCTCTTCTGCTGCTGCCGCCTCGGCCTCTTCTGCTGCTGCCACCGCCTCGGCCTCTTCTGCTGCTGCTGCCGCCGCCTCGGCCTCTTCCTCTGCCTCTGGAGGAACGTTGGCACCTGCCGCCCAGCAAACATGGGATGTACCACCAACACCACCACCTGCGTCACCAAGCATCTCAACCATGTCACACGGCAGCGTTCAGCTCTCCATCTCACAAACATTTGAGAGAAAGCGTAAATTCCCACCTAGCCACCCTCGATCCCTGGCCCTGAATGCCAGCATTTCTAAACTACTGGCCTATGAAATGCTGTCATTTAGGCTGGTGGACACACACAGCTTCAAACAGCTCATGTCACTTGCTGTCCCACAGTATGTTGTTCCCAGCCGCCACTACTTCTCCAAGAGAGCCGTGCCTTCCCTGCCCAAACAAGTGTCCGATAAAATCAAGTGTGCACTGCGCAACGCCATCTGTGGCAAGGTCCACCTAACCACAGATACGTGGACCAGTAAGCACGGCCAGGGACGCTATATCTCCCTAACTGCACACTTGGTAAATGTAGTGGCGGCTGGACCCCAGGCGGAGAGCCGTTTGGCGCACGTCCTTCCGCAGCCAAGGATCGCAGGGCAACATTCTTTGCCTCCTGTCTCCTCCTCCTCCTACTCAGCTTCCTCCTCCTCTTCTTCCACCTGCTCATCCAGTCAGCCACACACCTTTACCACCAACTTCAGCACAGCCCGGGGTAAACGTCAGCAGGCCATTCTGAAACTCATATGTTTGGGGGACAGGCCCCACACCGCACAGGAGTTGTGGCGGGGTATAGAACAACAGACCGACGAGTGGTTGCTGCCGGTGAGCCTCAAGCCCGGCCTGGTGGTGTGCGATAATGGGCGAAATATCGTTGCAGCTCTGGGACTAGCCGGTTTGACGCACATCCCTTGCCTGGCGCATGTGCTGAATTTGGTGGTGCAGAAGTTCATTCGCAACTACCCCGACATGTCAGAGCTGCTGCATAAAGTGCGGGCCGTCTGTTCGCGCTTCCGGCGTTCACACCCTGCCGCTGCTCGCCTGTCTGCGCTACAGCGTAACTTCGGCCTTCCCGCTCACCACCTCATATGCGACGTACCCACCAGGTGGAACTCCACCTTGCATATGCTGGACAGACTATGCGAGCAGCAGCAGGCCATAGTGGAGTTTCAGCTGCAGCACGCATGGTTCAGTCGCACTGCGGATCAGACACACTTCACCACCAATGACTGGGCCTCCATGCGAGACCTGTGTGCCCTGTTGCGTTGTTTCGAGTACTCCACCAACATGGCCAGTGGCGATGACGCCGTTATCAGCGTTACAATACCACTTCTATGTCTCCTTGAGAAAACACTTAGGGCGATGATGGAAGAGGAGGTGGCCCAGGAGGAAGAGGAGGAAGAGGGGTCATTTTTAGCACTTTCAGGCCAGTCTCTTCGAAGTGACTCAGAGGGAGGTTTTTTGCAACACCAGAGGCCAGGTACAAATGTGGCCAGACAGGGCCCACTACTGGAGGACGAGGAGGATGAGGATGAGGAGGAGGTGGAGGAGGATGAGGATGAAGCATGTTCACAGCGGGGTGGCACCCAACGCAGCTCGGGCCCATCACTGGTGCGTGGCTGGGGGGAAACACAGGACGATGATGATACGCCTCCCACAGAGGACAGCTTGTCCTTACCTCTGGGCAGCCTGGCACACATGAGCGACTACATGCTGCAGTGCCTGCGCAACGACAGCAGAGTTGCCCACATTTTAACGTGTGCGGACTACTGGGTTGCCACCCTGCTGGATCCCCGGTACAAAGACAATGTGCCCACCTTACTTCCTACACTGGAGCGTGATAGGAAGATGCGCGAGTACAAGCGCACGTTAGTAGACGCGCTACTGAGAGCATTCCCAAATGTCACAGGGGAACCAGTGGAAGCCCAAGGCGAAGGCAGAGGAGGAGCAAGAGGTCGCCAACGCAGCTGTGTCACGGCCAGCTCCTCTGAGGGCAGGGTTAGCATGGCAGAGATGTGGAAAAGTTTTGTCACCACGCCACAACTAGCTGCACCACCACCTGATACGGAACGTGTTAGCAGGAGGCAACATTTCACTAACATGGTGGAACAGTACCTGTGCACACCCCTCCACGTACTGACTGATGGTTCGGCCCCATTCAACTTCTGGGTCTCCAAATTGTCCACGTGGCCAGAGCTAGCCTTTTATGCCTTGGAGGTGCTGGCCTGCCCGGCGGCCAGCGTTTTGTCTGAACGTGTATTCAGCACGGCAGGGGGCGTCATTACAGACAAACGCAGCCGCCTGTCTACAACCAATGTGGACAAGCTGACGTTCATAAAAATGAACCAGGCATGGATCCCACAGGACCTGTCCATCCCTTGTGCAGATTAGACATTAACTACCTCCCCTTAACAATATATTATTGTACTCCAGGGCACTTCCTCATTCAATCCTATTTTTAATTTCATTTTACCATTATATTGCGGGGCAACCCAAAGTTGAATGAACCTCTCCTCTGTCTGGGTGCCGGGGCCTAAATGTGTGACAGTGGCCTGTTCCAGTGGTGGGTGACGTGAAGCCTGATTCTCTGCTATGACATGAAGACTTATTCTGTGCTGACATGAAGCCAGATTCTCTGTTACGCGACCTCTCTCCTCTGCCTGGGTGCCTGGGCCTAAATATGTGACAGTGGCCTGTTCCAGTGGTGGGTGACGTGAAGCCTGATTCTCTGCTATGACATGAAGACAGATTCTGCGCTGACATAAGGCCAGATTCTCTGTTACGGGACCTCTCTCCTCTGCCTGGGTGCCTGGGCCTAAATATGTGACAGTGGCCTGTTCCAGTGGTAGGTGACGTGAAGCCTGATTCTCTGCTATGACATGAAGACAGATTCTGCACTGACATAAGGCCAGATTCTCTGTTACGGGACCTCTCTCCTCTGCCTGGGTGCCTGGGCCTAAATATGTGACAGTGGCCTGTTCCAGTGGTGGCTGACGTGAAGCCTGATTCTCTGCTATGACATGAAGACAGATTCTGCGCTGACATAAGGCCAGATTCTCTGTTACGGGACCTCTCTCCTCTGCCTGGGTGCCTGGGCCTAAATGTGTGACAGTGGCCTGTTCCAGTGGTGGGTGACGTGAAGCCTGATTCTCTGCTATGACATGAAGACAGATTCTGCGCTGACATAAGGCCAGATTCTCTGTTACGGGACCTCTCTCCTCTGCCTGGGTGCCTGGGCCTAAATGTGTGACAGTGGCCTGTTCCAGTGGTGGGTGACGGGAAGCCTGATTCTCTGCTATGACATGAAGACAGATTCTGCGCTGACATAAAGCCAGATTCTCTGTTACGGGACCTCTCTCCTCTGCCTGGGCCTAAATGTGTGACAGTGGCCTGTTCCAGTGGTGGGTGACGTGAAGCCTGATTCTCTGCTATGACATGAAGACAGATTCTGCGCTGACATAAGGCCAGATTCTCTGTTACGGGACCTCTCTCCTCTGCCTTGGTGCCTGGGCCTAAATATGTGACAGTGGCCTGTTCCAGTGGTGGGTGACGTGAAGCCTGACTCTCTGCTATGACATGAAGATAGATTCTGCGCTGAGATAAGGCCAGATTCTCTGTTACGGGACCTCTCTCCTCTGCCTGGGTCCCTGGGCCTAAATATGTGACAGTGGCCTGTTCCAGTGGTGGGTGACGTGAAGCCTGATTCTCTGCTATGACATGAAGACAGATTCTGAGCTGACATAAGGCCAGATTCTCTGTTACGGGACCTCTCTCCTCTGCCTGGGTGCCTGGGCCTAAATATGTGACAGTGGCCTGTTCCAGTGGTGGGTGACGTGAAGCCTGATTCTCTGCTATGACATGAAGACAGATTCTGCGCTGACATAAGGCCAGATTCTCTGTTACGGGACCTCTCTCCTCTGCCTGGGTGCCTGGGCCTAAATGTGTGACAGTGGCCTGTTCCAGTGGTGGGTGACGTGAAGCCTGATTCTCTGCTATGACATGAAGACTGATTCTACGCTGACATAAGGCCAGATTCTCTGTTACGGGACCGCTTTCCTCTGTCTGGGTGCCGGGGCCTAAATATGTGACAGTGGCCTGTTTCAGTGGTGGGTGACGTGAAGCCTGATTCTCTGCTATGACATGAAGACTGATTCTGCGCTGACATAAGGCCAGATTCTCTGTTACGGGACCGCTCTCCTCTGTCTGGGTGCCGGGGCCTAAATATGTGACAGTGGCCTCTTCCAGTGGTGGGTGACATGAAGCCAGATTCTCTGCTATGGCATGAAGAGACTGATTCTCTGCTGACATGAAGCCAGATTCTTTGCTATGGCATGAAGAGACTGATTCTCTGCTGACGTGAAGCCAGATTCTCTGCTATGGGACCTCTGTCCAATTGATATTGTGTCATTTTTATTTTTTTTATTTTTATTTTAATTCATTTCCCTATCCACATTTGTTTGCAGGGGATTTACCTACATGTTGCTGCCTTTTGCAGCCCTCTAGCTCTTTCCTGGGCTGTTTTACAGCCTTTTTAGTGCCCAAAAGTTTGGGTCCCCATTGACTTCAATGTGGTTCGAGTTCGGGACGAAGTTCGGTTCGGGTTCGGATCCCGAACCCGAACATTTCCGGGAAGTTCGGCCGAACTTCTCGAACCCGAACATCCAGGTGTTCGCTCAACTCTAGTTAAATGTTATTTTTATAGAGACTATTTTTACGGACGCGACAATGCCCAATATGTATGGCTCTCAGACTTTGGAGACACTAAGCAGGCATCCTAAAACTGCGGCACTCCAGATGTTGTAAAACTACAATTCCCACCATGCCCTGCTGACGGCTATAGGTTGTCTGGGCATGCTGGGAGTTATAGTTTTACAACATCTGGAGGGCCGCAGTTTGAGGACGCCTGCACTAAAACTAATATTATTTTGGTAAAAAAAAATTGTTTCTGTGTCTCCAAAGTCTGAGAGCCATAGTTTTTTATGTTCTCTAAGGGACTGTTGGGGATTATAAAAATTTAGTACTCCATGGAAGTGTGGTACTCTGTGAAGCAATCGATAACGCAGAGGCCCAGATGATCGGGGCACGTGTCGCACTGAGTGGTGGTGTCCTTCCGTATCCCCCTCCTGCGACACACTCTGCACTTTTTTTGGGTTTGTCCCTTCTTTCCAGTATGGGGGACCACACCTGGAAAATATTGGCCAGGGACGATCCGGGCGCCTCCAGTTCAACTCATCCCATATACCGATTGTAGTCGACGATACAATCGGGCTTGAGGATCGTTGCCGCGGTACCTCGCACAGGGACAGGGGTGATGCTGTTACCGTGGATTGTGGACAGCATAAGGACATCCCTCTTGTCATTATACCTGACCAGCTACAGGTTTCCACTGGTAAGGGCACAGGTCTCACCCCTGGGGATAGGTACCTGGAGGGGGTAGGCAGGGAGGCCGCGTTGATTTTTCAGCACGGTCCCACAAGCGGATCTGGCGGCAAGGGACCTGAACAAGGGAATGCTGGTATAAAAGTTATCCACGTAAAGGTGGTAACCCTTATCCAGCAGTGGGTACATAAGGTCCCACACGAGTTTCCCGCTAACACCCAGAGTGGGGGGACATTCTGGGGGTTGAATACGGGAATCTCGCCCCTCGTACACACGAAATTTGTAAGTGTACCCTGAGGTACTCTCACAAATTTTGTATAGCTTCACGCCATACCTCGCCCGCTTAGTGGGAATGTATTGGCGGAAACTGAGTCTCCCCTTGAACGCAACGAGAGACTCATCAATCGCAACCTCCCTTCCAGGTATGTAGGCCTGCTCAAATTTGGCCCCGAAGTGATCGATGACCGGCCGTATCTTATACAGACGGTCATGGGCAGGATCACCTCGGGGGGGACATGTTGCATTATCGGGGGGATGCTGGTGGTGGTGGCGGGGCAAGTGGCAGGGGGGGGTCTGGGGACTGAAAGCTGAAACAAAGAAAGTTTAGAATAAACTTACTTTTCCCTTCTGTCCCTGCCTAACGGTGCCTCTCCCTCACTGACCCTAACCTACCTGGAGGGCGATGGGTGCAGGAGGGTGATGGATGCAGATTAGAGGGACTCAGGAGCTGGTGCTGGACGATGCTGCAGGGTGCTCGTGCAGAACAGGAAGAGGAGGGGATAGAGGAGCGCAGGAAGTTTGAATCTCGCGCCTCTCTCCCCTGCACCAATCAGCACCCTGGACAGCAGCATTCAGCACCAGGGCCAGCACCGCCTCTTCAAATCTTCGGACTGTGATTGGTGATGTATAATCACGCCACCGATCGCAGTCTTTTTCAGGTTCATCGGGTCATCGGAGACCCCAATGGACCAGAAACGCAGCAAACCGCAGGTCTGAATTGACCTGCGGTTTTCTGCGATCGCCGATACGGGGGGTCAAATTACCCCCCCTGGCGTTGTTACAGGATGCCGGCTGAATGATTTCAGCCGGCATCCTGTTCCGATTAACCCCCGTGGCGCCGCAATCGCGATTTAAAGTTAGGACGTACCGGTACGCCCTGAGTCCTTAAGGATTCGGGAAATAGGGTGTACCGGTACGCCCTACTTTCTTAAGGGGTTAAACAAAAAATTTAGAAAGTCAAATAGTGAATTTTTTTTATGTTTGCCCATTCCTGCTGCACACTTAGTCAGAGGTGTCTTGGTTTATTTTTGGTGTTGTCCTGGTCTGTTAGGGGCCCATTCCTGGGAACAAATTCCTGTTGCACACTTCAAACATGCTGCTGGCTGTCGTGCTGAGTTAGGCCGAGCTATGTGTAGCCCTTATACTGGACCCTTAACATCTACCTGGTGCTGATGCTGAAGTCTGTCCTGACCCTAATGACTTATGTGTGGGCCTTATACTCCACCGTTACCAATACTTGCTGTTGTAGGTCCTGACACTGCTGAGTTATGTGTGGGGCGTATACTACAGTGTTACCATGTACCTAATGCTGTCTGTTCTGCTGTCTGTCCTGACCCTGGAATAAAGGGGCCTTAAAAAAAATAAAATAAATTACACCGTAACATTACATTAAAAAAAATACAAAGCACACATTATCAAACTGAAAAAAATGTTTTTATAACAAAAATAAGAAAGCAAGCCTCTATGGCAAGTTTTTTAGCTCCAATAATATGTATAAATTTTTTGAGCTAGTGAAGGTGTTTTTCCTCCATTTGCCGCAACCTCTTATTGAATTGATGCTGCAATTTTTTAAGCTGCCCAAAATCTTTGAGGAATTGCTTTTTGGTGGCCCCTAATTCCTTTATGGTCTTGTTCACAACTGGAAAAATAAATAATTTAAATTAGGGTTACTTACAAGACAATTAGTGCATTGTGTGTAGTATGTGTTTAAACACTGGCGATTTACATCTAAATACAATAAATATTGATATTTACATTAATTATATTTAGGTTTTCTTAGTGATAGTTCTGATAGAGTAGAATGTTATTTATTTTGTTAGTTAATATTTTTTCCGTAGTTTACATAATATGTTTCATTTTTTTTCCCTATAACACTCATTTCTGTTGTCCCCTCATTGTTACCTCTTTTAACCACTTCACGGGCGGCCATTAAGAGTAGGCCTCAGCGGGACATGACTTGATTCAGAGGGACAGTCTATTACGGACCAACAAACACCCTGCCCCCAGGCATAATCGTTTGTGAACCGGGGTGCAAATGCAACTCAGCTAAACAGGCAGCCATGTTAACTAAGGGTTGCTATTTTTCAGATTCATTACACATGTGCATTACAGCTCCGGAGATGCAGGGTGGTGTGGGGATCGTGGGATGTTTGTGAATATGTTATGTATATCAAATTATAGTAATGTGTGCACATTTTTACCCTCCCGGTGGGGGGTGTAGACCACCTCTTCCTCCTCTTCTGGAGCTGGAGGGGCGGAATCAGGTGGCTGGGAAGGTCCGGCCTCCTCCTCAATCGCCTCTGTATCACCAACGTCTGGGGGTGAAGTGGCCTGCACATTTTCTCCCTCCTCCATGGGCGCCTCCACATTTTCTACCTCCTCCTCCATGTGCACCACTTTTTTTTTTTTTGTGGTGGCAGACCGAGGGAACAGGTTTACCTGTAATAATGACACAATGTTAAGAATTTACACAAACAACTCATAAATCATAACAAAGGTAAAGATCAAGAAATTCCTATATGGTGGAATCTGCATGGGATTATGAATTATACCAATAGTGGATTTACCTTATTAAAAAAAAAAAAAAAAAGGTTATAGATGGGTGAAACTAGTCTAAGTTACAAGGTAGGATGAGGTAACATGGGATTTGTTAGGAAGGTGCCCTATAGGGTATTGTGACTGGGTAATGGATGTTTAGGTAAACCAAACAACAGTTCATAAATTAGATAAGGGGTTATTGGATGGTGTTATGTTGGGTATATAATTTTTTGTGGCTGCCAGCGTTAGACTGTCTGCCAAGCCGCATTTTGAAGATCTGCTGCCAACCTGCCCTACCTCCCTGTTGACTTTGATGGTGACCGGCCCTTTCACAGTGACTTTCACGGTGAACGCCCCTTTAACTGTGAACTCCACAGCTTCCGTCAATTGGCAGTTAGGATTATTTATTTTTTTTTTTCATTATTTCAATTTTATAAAAACATATACATTTATACACGAATCACAAAAATTCAACAATAAGAAAATCCATATTACAAATTAATAGATATTATTATAACTTTTTCTTCTCTTCCTCCCCCCCCCTCTTTTTCTTTCCCTGTTTTACCCCTATTACCCACTCAGTTAGGATTTAAGTGAAAGGCTGGCAGGCTTGTATTGGATAATACAGGTCATTTTTTTGGAATATCTCATGTACGTCGTAGAGAGCCGAGACCCCCGCAAGATTTCTTTCCAGGTAGCAAGGAATGTGTATACCAAGTTTCATTGAAATCGATGGTTGCATTTTTGAGTTTTTGTGGAACATACATACACACATACATCTTTTACACACTTACATCCTTTATATATATATATATATATATATATATATATATATATATATATATATAATAAAATCTTGAATCCCATGCAAAATAGGTGGGGGATGTATGTAATGGTCATGGACGTTGACCGGAATACTGAATGATGTTTGCAGTGTATGTAGATATAAACAAAAATACCTATATATATTTATGTGTGTGTGAAACGTATGAAATCATCCAGTGACATCATACATCAGTACCGCGCTATGTGTATACCAATATATATATACAATCTCAGCGAGGTAGAGATATATGATGAAACCAGAAGATTTTGTACATGTCACAACAGGTATTAAGTAATCATTTGAAAAGGGATGAAATACGGATGTAGTAGAGTTAACACACATGCTTTATGAGACGTGTTATGTAAACTTAACGCAATTAAATACGTTAAGATATTTTAAAAATGCCTTGTGTTTCATGATTACGTGATGAGTTAAGAAATTTGAGTTAAGAGGTTGTGTGTTAACCATACTACATCTGTACGGATTAGCAGCATAACTGAATATATACATTACTGAGTGTTATAGAGAGAGATACAAAAATCATGTAAGCATTGTACCTGGGCGTAATCGCAGTAGTCGTGCCATATGCCACTTTTTAATTTTAATTCGGCCCGGACAGACCATACGATGGCCTCTTTTTCTACCCTTTTGTTGGTCCAAGAGTATCCCCGCTCCAGAAAGCGCTGAAGGATAAAGATGAAAGCATATAATCACAATTTTTTTATTATACAAATATTCAAAGAAATAACCACAAAAAAAAGCAAAAAGTAGTTAAGTCTTTAAAACCTCTTCACGCATTATGACGTAAAGGTACGTCATTGCGTGACAGGGGATGTATGGAGCAGGCCTCTCCAGTGAGCCCGCTCCATACGCACGATCTGCCGGCTATATGATACAGCCAGCATCCGGCCGCACTAACAGGAAGCGGCGATCGTGCCGCCCCTGCCATTCAACCCCTCAGGTGCCGCGATCAAGGCTGATCGCGGCACCTGCGACGTGATGCGCCTCCATCTTCCTTCCAATTGGAGCCCCCGCAGTGAAATCGCGGTGCTCCGATCGGTTGCCATGGCAGCCTGGACGCTGTTGAAGCTATTCAGGCCTGCCATGGCTTTCTACATACTGAGCTATGCAAGAGGCATAGTGCAGAATGGAGTGTGTAAAAATCCTATTCACCATAATAGATCTCTATTATGGTGAATAGGAGAGGGGATCAAAAGACCCCATGTACGAGGCCCCTATGGGGGTTAAATAAAGTTTAAAAAAGTTAAATAAAGTTTAAAAAAACACCACTATATTAAAAGTTTGAATCACCACCCTTTCCCAATTTTACATATAAAACTACTTAAACAATAAAAATAAAAAAAATGATGTGTATGCCATCGATTATAAATTATTCTTTCGAATATTCGCTATATTGCAAGAAGCAGGGTGGAATCAATCTTGTTATTCGAATTCCCGATTTTTACCCGAAAATCAGGAATGTTATGAATAATCGCTTGAGGAGTCGATGTTATGAGTGACGTAATCGTGTCACGTGAGATGTTCCCTGGTTTCTGTTTCGGTTTTGCATTGCTTCCAGTGGAGTTTGGCGTTAGTTAGTTTAATGAAAAATCGTTGATCGAAAATGGCAAGAATTCGATGTAAGTCAATGGGGACGGATCCGTCTACATTGACACAATATTGGTGCAATTGTAAACGGATCCGTCCCCCATTGACTTTCAATGTAAAGTCAGGACGGATCCGTTTGACTTAGGCCGAATGCACACGGCCGTGTTCCGCGGCCGAGAGCGGTCTGTGGTATGCCGGGCTGGATTCCTGTTCAGAGCAGGAGCGCACTGTGTCATTGGTTGCTATGACGCCGTGCGCTTCATGCTCTTGCTGCACTACAGTAATACACTATACGAGTGTATTACTGTACAGCAGCGGCGACATGAAGCGCACGGCGTCATAGCAACCAATGACTCCATGCGCTCCTACTCTGAACAGGAATCCAGCCCGGCATACCACGGACCGCTCTCGGTTGAAAGTCAATGGGGGACGGATCCGTTTACAATTGCACCAATATTGTGTCAATGTAGACGGATCCGTCCCTATTGACTTACATTGTAAGTCAGGACGGATCCGTATGGCTCCGCACCGCCAGGCGGACACCAAAACGCTGCAAGCAGCATTTTGGTGTCCGCGTCCAGAGCGGAATGGAGGCGGAACAGAGCCAAACTGATGCATTCTGAACGGATCCGCATCCATTCAGAATGCATTGGGGCTAAACTGATCCGTTTGGGGCCGCTTATGAGATCCTTGAAACTGATCTCACAGGCGGACCCTGAAACGGCAGTGTGAAAGTAGCCTAAAAATGAAAATAGGCCTGGTCTTGAAGGGGTTAAAGGGGAAATATTAGATTTAAATTTACCGATATAAGATCGGATTGTATTGCGATTATATGTATGTGAGGTCTGAGCAATCAGAACTTGGCCAGCTAAGCTGCGATGTACCTGTCTAGTTAAGTGACTGTATGGTATTGGGTGTACTGCTGGTTTGCATCCCCGTGGTGCACCCTGGGTAACGCTAAATATACCATCAAATACTGGCGGTCTGACAAAAAAAGCTCATAGACATAAATTTGAATCTATATATATTGTGTGTATGGTATATAGTGTGTGGTATATATTGCATGGCAGGAAAACGGACGTGCTATGTGCATGTGATAGATCTGTCGTCCATGAATAAATGCTACTGACATAGTGCTGTGAAGTAACAAGAATACCCAATCAGTAGTATCTGCTATTGGGGGGGGCAAGCGGCGGAAAAAAAAAAAAATTTTTTTTTTTTTTTAAATAATTGTAGTTCTTATTCGCATATACGAATATTTAGCAACACTCAATCTACATATAAATAATTTAGATCGAGTGTTGCTAAATATTGTTCTGACATACATGCAATTTGAAATAAAATACAGTGCTATAATAAAATATTATTAACAGTGAGAAGAACTTCTTCTTCCTTTTGAAATCGAATTCTTGCCATTTTCGATCGACGATTTTTCATTAAACTAACTAACGCCAAACTCCACTGGAAGCAATGCAAAACCGAAACCAGGGAACATGTCACGTGACACGATTACGTCACTCATAAGGTCGAATCCTCACGCGATTATTCATAACATTCCCGATTTTCGGGTAAAAATCGGGAATTCGAATAACAAGATTGATTCCACCCTGCTTCTTGCAATATAGTGAATATTCAAAAGAATAATTTATAATCGATCGATTTAGCCAATATAGTGGTATAATCTTATTTGTGGGCCAATGACTCATTGGCCCACGAGCAAGAAGCAGTGAGGGATCATGTTTTTTTTAGATGTTTAAAATTTACGAATATTTGATATAGCGAATATATAGCACTATATTCTAAATATTCGTGAATTCTCGAATTTGCGATATTCGAGAAAAAAATTCGCTATTTGAATATTCGCGCTCAACACTAGTTATGGGTCAATAGAAGCTATAGAAAATGCCTTATATAAGAGAATTTATAATTTTCCCAGAATAGTGGGTAGGGGTTACCAGAAGCTCAGGGAACTCAGCGACTTGTTAATAGAGGTACAGGTTGCTCAGGCAGAAGGAGATCTAGACACCGCCAGAGGTATCGACCCGATTGTCCAAAAACTCCCTTATAACTAGTGTTGAGAGTGAATATTCGAATAACGAATATTTATCGAAATATCGCAACTACGTGAATTCACGAATATTTTGAATATAGTGCTATAAAAATTTGTTTTTCGAATATTCGTCTTTTATTTTTTACTCGAAAAATCGGCAAGGTAATGATCTCGTAATATGCGAATATAATGCGATCAATACAGGCGTGGGTCAAAAACTAATATATAGCACTATAGAAGATAGTGCTATATATTCGTTTTTTAGAATATTCGTAATTTCTTTCCATCTGAAGTTATGATTCCTCCCTGCTTAAGTTGCTTGTCAATATATAAGAAAAAGATAAAAATAAAATATGGTTGCATAAGTGTGCACACCCTTAAACTAATACTTTGTTCAAGTACCTTTTGATTTTATTACAGCGCTCAGTCTTTTTGGGTATGAGTCTATCAGCATGGCACGTTTGGACTTGGAAAGATTTGCCCACTCTTCTTTGCAAAAACACTCCAAATCTGTAAGATTGCGAGGGCATCTCCTGTGCACAGCCCTCTACAGATCACCCCACAGATTTTCAATCAGATTTAGGTCTGAGCTCAGGCTGGGCCATTCCAAAACTTTAATCTTCTTCTGGTGAAGCCATTCCTTTCCTTTGTTGATTTGGATGTATGCTTTGGGTTGTTGGCATGCTGAAAGATGAAGTTCCTCTTCATGTTCAGCTTTCTAGCAGAAGCCTGAAGGTTTTGTGCCAATATTGACTGGTATTTGGAACTGTTCATAATTCCCTCTAGCTTAACTAAGGCCCCAGTTCCAGCTGAAGAAAAACAACCTCAAAGCATTATGCTGCCACCACCATGCTTCACTGTGGTTATGGTGTTCTTTTGGTGATGTGCAGTGTTGTTTTTGCGCCAAACATATCTTTTGGAATTATGGCCAAAAAGTTCAACCATGGTTTCATCAGACCATAGCACCTTTTCCTGCAGCTCCTTTAATGTTGCTGTAGGCCTCTTGGAAGCCTGCCAGACCAGTTTTCTTCTCGTCTTTTCATAAATTTTGAAGGGACGTCCAGTTCTTGGTAATGTCACTGTTGGGCCATATTTTCTCCACTTGATGATGACTGTCTTCACTGTGTTCCATGCTATATCTAATGCCTTGGAAATTCTTTTGTACCCTTCTCCTGACTGATACCTTTTAACAATGAGATCCCTCTGATGCTTTGGAAACTCTCTGTGGACCATGGCTTTTGCTGTGGGATGCGACTAAGAAAATTTCAAGAAAGACCAACTAGAGTAGCTGAACTTTATTTGGGTTAATCAGAGGCACTTTAAATTATGGCAGGTGTATGATGACTCCTATTAACATGATTTTGAATGTGATTGCTTAATTCTGAACACAGCTACATCCCCAGTTATAAGAGGGTGTGCACACTTATGCAAACACATTATATTAGTTTTTTTTTTTGTTTTCTTCCCTCCACCTAAAAGATTTCAGTTTGTTTTACAATTGAGTGGTACAGTTTATAGGTCGAACAAGGTGGAAAAAGTTCTGAAATGATTTATGTTTGTCAATTTTTTTAATTTTTTTTACAGAAACCTGACATTTTAACAGGGGTGTGTAGACTTTTTATATCCACTGTATGTATGGACAGAAGAATCTATCAGCTACACCAGTGTTTCCCAACCAGCGTGCCTCCAGCTGTTGCAAAACTACAACTCCCAGCATGCCCGGACAGTCATTGGCTGTCCGGGCATGCTGGGAGGTGTAGTTTTGCAACAGCTGGAGGCACACTGGTTGGGAAACACTGAGCTACACTATAGAACAATCTAACCTACACTATCTTCCCCTAACTATCTGAATTATATATATAAGTTAACTGTCTAATGTAATACAACAAAGCACAGAGCAGAGCAATGACACTGCTGTCTCTTTCATAACTGCAATAAACTTTAGAGAATAGCTGCTGGGGAGGTTCTTATATAGTAAGGGGTAGGCAACTTTTCTATTGGTTGCTGGGGATGATGCTAAGCTGTAACAAAGCCTTCTCATTGGTCCACAAGTTCGAAGAAGGAAGGGATGATCACCTATTGTGTACGGTGGTAAAAAATAAAAATGAATATTCGTAGTTACAAATATATAGCACTATATTCTAAATATTCGCGAATTCTCAAAGTGCCGATATTCGCAATAAAAATTTGTAATAATAATCACCACAGAGATGTCTGATCTGCTTACCATGGAGAAAAAGGACCTGTGGACAGTGATGGCCAGTTCGCATTGTTCGCCCGCGAACATATGCGAGCTGCCATCTTTTTTCACAAGTCCGACGAGGCACAGGTAAGCCCTTACCTGTGAGCGAGCCGGTCTGAAAACAAGTGCGGTCAGCGGGAGCAGGCAGTTCCGAGAACAGCCACGGGGGCCTTCATCGGGCTGTTCTTGGAACTGCCTGCTCCCGGTGACCGCATTAGTTTTCAGACCAGCTCGCGCACAGGCATAGGTAAGGGCTACCTGTGCCTTGCCAGACTTGTGAAAAAAGATGGCAGCCCGCATATGTGTGCGGGCGAACAATGCGAACTGGCCATCACTGCCTATGGACAGGTTGGAAGAAGCCTCTTGAAGCTTTGACCAGACTTCACATGGCACAACCCTATTCTGTCTTGCCATCAGCTGAAGTCAAGATGCAAAGACTGTATATCTACTACAATGCTTCAGTCAAGGCGGCTGCAGCCGTAGCATACCTAAAGACCATTGAAGTCAAAGAACAATGCCATATAAGATTTGTCAACCAAACTGGCGCCACTCTGCGAACACACAATTCCCAGACTGGAGATCTGCGCTGCTGTGCTTGCAGTGGAGTTGGCTGAACTATAACAACAGGAATGAACCTGGAAGTCAAAGAAGTCGAGTTTTATATGGTCAGCAAGGTAGTCCTAGGATATATTTGCAATGAAACCAGATGCTTTTACGTCTATGTCAGCAATTGGGTGCTAAGGATCAGGAGATCCACTTGTCCTAAAGAGTGGCGCGACGTGTCTACACAGAATAATCCTGAGGACCACATGACTAGATCAGTTGCACCGAGCTCCCTTAAAGACATATATGGTTTATGGGTCCTGCATTCCTGTACTGTTCGTTGTCTTGCAGTATCGGATCCAACACATTTGAATTGGTAGACCAAGATGCAGATGAAGAAATCCGACCTGAAGTATCTGTTCTAAGTACGGTGACTTCAGACCACCAACTCAAATCTCATCATTTCGACAGGTTCTCCACCTGAATGTTGTTTGTTTGTGCTATAGCCTGTCTAGCCCAGTCTCACAAGTCAACATTACCTGTAAGCCAGAAGCCCTGCAAAAGTTGGCATCACTTCAAGCACGCCTTTAAAGCTCCCAATATGGAAATGTCCAAGAATATAATAATTGCACGATACCAAACAAATGTCATGCTAAGGAAATGTGTCAGACTGCACACTGTGTGAACGTGTATGAACAACATCGTTCATCCCGTAGTCCTGGCTACTGACAAATAATGTGGCCTCCTCAAAGGGCCTGAGCAAATGGCAGATGTCACGCATGAGCTGCTACTGGCTGACATCGAAGTTACACAGAGGAGTACTACTGTCCGCTTGTATCATCAAGAAATCGTTTATGACCTTTCTCTGTTAGTACAGGCGGTCCAACATATGGAGGGTGGAATTCCAACGGGTGGAAACGTCGCATATCAGCCTATGTTGAGGGATGCCATTCTGCCGCTGCAGCTCAAGGAGGGTGTGCTTTGCGGTGTATAAGTGGCTGTAGTGCATGCAAAGTTTACTGGCTATTTTTAGGATGTCTTGCAGATGGCTGAAAGACTTCAGGAACTGTCACGGAACCATGAACCAGACGTACAACAAGAGATAAGTGAAAATAAGAAGGCTTTATTGAAAATAAAGCTGTAAAGCAAAAGTCCAAACGGATGGTGAAACCGAGCAGAGTCTTTGCGAAGCCAGAGGTCAGGAACCAGAAGGGTAGTCAGACGAAGCCAGGATCAGGAACCAGCAGGGTAGTCAGACGAAGCCAGGATCAGGAACCAGCAGGGTAGTCAGACGAAGCCAGGATCAGGAACCAGAAGCAGCAGCAGTCTAGAAGCATGTGAACACAAGAGGACCAAGCAAGGAACTGAAGCCACAGACCTCCTATATATATGAGCTAGGCATCCAGCTCCTCCCAGGGGAAGGAGGAGCCGCAGGGTGGAAGGCTACAAGAAACCCAGGACCCAAGATGGCCGCCAGCACATGTCAAACGAAGGAGAGCAGCAAGCAGGTAAGACCATGACAGTACCTCCCCCTCAAGGGCCCCTCCTCCGCGGAGCACAAAACGGTTTCTGAGGGAAGCGTGCGTGGAAGGCTCGGAGCAAGGCAGGAGCATGGACATCTGCGGAGGGAACCCAGGAACGCTCCTCTGGACCATAACCACGCCAATGGACCAAAAACTGCAACCGACCGCGGACCAGGCGTGAGTCCAGGATATTGCTCACCTCATATTCCTCACGATTGCCCACTTGGACCGGACGAGGCCGAGGAACCGAGGAAGTGAAACGATTACACACCAGTGGCTTCAACAGGGAGACATGAAACACGTTGGAGATCCGCATGCCAGGAGGAAGCGCAAGGGCATAGGCTACCGGGTTTACCCTGCGAAGCACTCGGAAGGGACCAACAAAGCGAGGCGCCAGCTTGGGAGTGGGCACTCGAAGGTTGAGGTTGCGGGTGGACAACCATACACGGTCTCCGACCTGGTAGGAAGGAGCAGGCGCTCGTCTGCGATCAGCCTGGAATCTCTGGCGCTGCGCAGAGACCTCAAGGGACTTCTGGATCTGTACCCAAGAAGCACGTAGGACGGAAAGGTGATCCTCCACAGCCGGAATATCCTGGGAAGAGAATACCTCCGGTAACACGGCAGGTTGGAACCCATAATTGGCCATGAAGGGAGACGTCCCAGAGGAAGAGTTCACCGCCGTGTTCCTGGCAAACTCAGCCCAAGGCAGGAGGTCAACCCAATTGTCTTGGTGATCGGAGACATAGCAACGAAGGAATTGCTCCAAGGCCTGATTGGATCGTTCTGCGGCCCCATTGGACTGAGGGTGGTAGGCCGAGGAGAAGGAGAGATGAATCCCCAACTGGGGAGCAAAAGGCGCGCCAGAACCTGGACACAAACTGACTCCCCCGATCCGACACAATCTCCTTAGGCAAACCGTGCAACCGGAAGACCTCCCTGGCAAAAATCGTGGCCAACTCTTGTGCAGAGGGTAACTTCTTGAGAGGAACACAGTGGCACATTTTGGAAAACCGATCCACAATCATGAGAATGACCGTATGGCCTCGGGATGCAGGGAGGTCCACAATGAAATCCATCCCCAGGTGTGACCATGGGCGCTCCCCGGTGGCTATGGGTTGCAGAAGGCCCAACGGAAGGTGCCGAGGGGACTTACTCTGGGCACAAACGGAGCATGCCGCTACATATGCGGCGATGTCGGAACGTAGGGAAGGCCACCAGAACAGACGTGAAACAGCCCAGGACAGCTGATTCTTTCCAGGATGCCCCGCGGTCTTGGAGTTATGGTAGGTTCGCAACAACCGAGTGCGCAACTCCTCAGGCACAAAACATCTGCCGTTGGGTCTCCCAGAGGGAGCACCAGATTGAGCTGCCAAAATCTGCTCACCCAGGGGAGAGGTCAGGCTGGTGCGAATGGCGGCCAGGATCTGATTCGGAGGTATGACCGAAGTCGGAATCGACTCCTCCCTGGACAGCTCGGAGTACTGCCGTGATAAGGCATCCGCCCTGATGTTCTTGGAACCGGGTAGGTAGGAGACCACGTAATTAAAACGTGACAAGAACAGAGCCCATCTGGCCTGACGTGGTGTCAATCTCTTGGCCTCAGAAAGGTAGGTCAGATTCTTGTGGTCCGTCAGGATGAGAACCGGAACCACCGAACCCTCGAGCAAGTGCCTCCATTCTTTAAGGGCCTGCACGATGGCCAATAACTCCCTGTCACCAATCTGATAGTTGCACTCCGCGGAAGACAGTTTCCGGGAGTAAAACCCACAAGGAAGCAGAGGACCCTCTGGTGTTCTACGCTGAGACAGAAGGGCGCCTACTCCCGTCTCAGACGCGTCCACCTCGAGGACAAAGGGCAACCCAGGGTTGGGATGCGACAGAATCGGAGCCGACACAAAGGCGGACTTTAGGGCCTCAAAAGCTCGGATGGCCTCGAGCGGCCAGACCTGGGAATTACTGCCCTTCCTGGTCAGATCCGTGAGAGGCTTGGCCAGCATGGAAAAGTCCCTGATGAACTTCCGATAATAATTGGCGAAGCCCAAAAAGCGCTGCAGGGAACGAAGACCACTGGGCTGGGGCCACTGTAAGACCGCCGAAACCTTCTCAGGATCCATGGAGAACCCCTCAGCGGAAATGATGTAACCTAAGAAGGTTACCTGGGATCGGTGAAATTCGCATTTCTCAAGCTTACCGAACAGCTTGTTCTCTCGTAACCGTTGCAACACTCGTCTGACATCCAGAATGTGGGCCTCCATGGATTCAGAATATACCAAGATGTCATCCAAATAGACTACCACACACTGCTGCAACAGGTCACGGAAAACATCGTTGATGAATTCCTGAAAGACTGCGGGCGCATTGCACAACCCAAAGGGCATAACCAAGGATTCGTAATGACCGGTCCTGGTGTTAAACGCGGTCTTCCACTCATCGCCCGCCTTGATCCTTACCAGGTTATATGCCGCCCTCAGGTCGAGTTTGGTAAAGACCGTGGCCCCTTTAAGGCGATCGAACAGCTCGGAAATCAAGGGTATCGGGTAAGCGTTCTTGATCGTGATGCGATTGAGACCCCTGTAATCAATGCAAGGCCTCAACTCACCGCCCTTCTTTTTCACAAAGAAAAATCCAGCCCCTGCCGGGGACGAAGATTTGCGAATGTGTCCGCGTGAAAGCGCCTCCCTCACGTACTCCTCCATGGCCTCATTCTCCGCTACCGACAGTGGATAGACTTTGCCACGAGGAGGAACGGCACCAGATTGTAACTCTATGGCACAATCGTATGGGCGGTGCGGAGGTAGGGCAACCGCGCGCACCTTATCGAATACATCCCGGTACTCCTCGTATTCAGGAGGCAACAGAGAGTCCGAGGAAGTACACAGCAACTTGACAGACCCATGGATGCAACTAGCCCCACACTGCGGTGACCACGAGAGGATCTCGACCGATCTCCAATCGAAAGTCGGATTATGCTTCTGGAGCCAGGGGTACCCCAAGACCACCGAGTAGTGTGGAGACGAAATAACCTGGAGGCAGACCGACTCTCTGTGAACGGCACCAATGGCTATCCCCACTGGAAGGGTCTCATGAGTCACGTGTGGCGGCAGAAGGGGTCTGCCGTCTATCGCCTCAAGAGCCAGTGGGGAACCTCGAGCCTGCAGAGGAATGGAATTGGCGGCAGCGAACACACTATCAATGAACAAACCACCAGCACCAGAGTCCACCAACGCCTGGGTCGTCACCGAGCCCCCGACCCAGGAGAGGACAACAGTGATCAGTGGTTTGTCAACACGGGAAACCGGGGACGAGGAGACTCCACCCAATATCTGCCCCCGACAGGATCTCAGGGTACGAGCGTCCCGGACGGTTCGGACATGCCAACCGAAAATGCCCACCGAGACCACAGTACATGCATCGGCCCTCGCGTCTCCGGAGTGCCCTCTCCCCCTCGGACAGGCGAGCAAACCCCAGCTGCATGGGTTCACCCCCAGACAAGTCATCCCCAGGAGGCGTGGGAGGAGAGGGAGGCACGGGTGGGACAGCAAACGTAGGCACCAATCTGTTAGAAGACCTCCGCAGGTTCTCCTTAAAGGAAGGTCTCTCCCTGAGTCTGGTGTCAATCAAAATCAGGAAAGAAATAAGAGACTCGAGCTCAACTGGTAGGTCCTTAGCTGCAACCTCATCCTTCAAGGCATCCGAGAGACCATGAGAGAAAGCAGCGACCAGAGCCTCATTATTCCAGCCCACCTCTGCTGCCAGGGTACGAAACTCAATGGCGTATTCAGCTACGGATCGTGAACCCTGTCTGATGGACATAAGGAGCTTCGCAGCAGAGGCAGCACGAGCCGGCACATCGAATACCTTCCGAAGAGAAGCAACAAAACCGGAAAACTCGGCAACCACCGGATTGTTGTTCTCCCATAAAGGGCTGGCCCAGGCCAAGGCCTTGTCCGAGAGCAGCGAGATCAAGAAGCCCACCTTTGATCTCTCAGTAGGAAAGGCATGTGGCAGCAACTCGAAATAAATGCCCACCTGGTTAAGGAAACCTCGGCACTGAGTTGGCTCTCCCCCAAAGCGCTGTGGAAGAGGGGCAGAACCGGTCATACCCCGAAACACCGCAGGCGCAACAACAGGTGTCGGGGTAGACTCTGGCGCAACAACCGGAGCGGCAGTAGGAGCGAGCCCAGGAGCGACAACCGACCCATCGGCAACGGGAGCGAAATGAGCCGTGCGTTCAAGCAGGGTTTGCAACGCCACAGCGAACCGACCCAACAGGTGATCCTGCTGATCAAGTCTGGCAACCAGCGTGGGTAGCGAGGATGGCCCTGTACCGTCAGAATTCATGGCTTGGTCCTAATGTCACGGAACCATGAACCAGACGTACAACAAGAGATAAGTGAAAATAAGAAGGCTTTATTGAAAATAAAGCTGTAAAGCAAAAGTCCAAACGGATGGTGAAACCGAGCAGAGTCTTTGCGAAGCCAGAGGTCAGGAACCAGAAGGGTAGTCAGACGAAGCCAGGATCAGGAACCAGCAGGGTAGTCAGACGAAGCCAGGATCAGGAACCAGCAGGGTAGTCAGACGAAGCCAGGATCAGGAACCAGAAGCAGCAGCAGTCTAGAAGCATGTGAACACAAGAGGACCAAGCAAGGAACTGAAGCCACAGACCTCCTATATATATGAGCTAGGCATCCAGCTCCTCCCAGGGGAAGGAGGAGCCGCAGGGTGGAAGGCTACAAGAAACCCAGGACCCAAGATGGCCGCCAGCACATGTCAAACGAAGGAGAGCAGCAAGCAGGTAAGACCATGACAGGAACCGCTTGACAACCAGATTGAACATGTGCGCAATGCAGGGCACATGGCTCAGCCCTCCTTGATGCAGCGCCGACACCATGTTCTTCCCGTTGTCGGTCCCCATGGTTCCAATTTTGAGTTGTCATGGTGAAAGCCAGAATTGGATTTCTTGATGAAAGACACAGAGCAGTTCATCCCCTGTGTGACTATGTTCGCCCAAGCAAATGAGGTGCAGAACAGCGTGACACCGCCATGCCCTGCACATGTGGTATGCTGGAGGGGATCTGTGAATTTTCCCTGAAGTGGATGCTGAGACATGGTGGAGAATGAGGAGACAGAGGCGGACATTGTCTCAGGACCAACGGCGTGACAAAGTGGAGGCGGAAGCGGCGTCACCTGGCCAAGTTGCTGTTGTGGCTGTGCAGAAACCACATTCACCCAGTGGGCCGTAAAGGACATGTATTGCCCCTGACCGTAGTTACAGCTCCACACGTCGGCACTGCCGTGCACCTTGGCAGACACAGACAGGCTCAAGGACTGGCCCACCTTCTGTTCTACATGTGTGTGCCTTTTTGGCAAAGAAATGATGGCTTTGGACTCTCTACCTCGGCTCGGCACAAGCCATTAGTTCTCTGAAAGGTGCAGAGTCCACCACTTGGAAAGGGAGGCACTGCAGCACCAGAAAGTTGGACAGGAGCACATTCAGCTTCTGCGCCATTGGATGAGTACACGCATACTGTTGTCTCTTGTCAATCACTTCGGTGATCTATTAGTAACATAGTAACATAGTACATAAGGCCGAAAAAAGACATTTGTCCATCCAGTTCGGCCTGTCATCCTACAAGTTGATCCAGAGGAAGGCAAAAAAAAACCCTGTGAGGTAGAAGCCAATTTTCCTCACTTTAGGGGAATAAAAAATTCCTTCCCGACTCCAATCAGGCAATCAGAATAACTCCCTGGATCAACGACCCCTCTCTAGTAGCTATAGCCTGTAATATTATTACACTCCAGAAATCCATCCAGGCCCCTCTTGAATTCCTTTATTGTACTCACCATCACCACCTCCTCAGGCAGAGAGTTCCATAGTCTCACTGCTCTTACCGTAAAGAACCCTTTTCTATGTTTGTGTACAAACCTTCTTTCCTCCAAACGCAGAGGATGTCCCCTCGTCACAGTCACAGTCCTGGGGATAAATAGATGATGGGATAGATCTCTGTACTGCCCCCTGATATATTTATACATAGTAATTAGATCTCCCCTCAGTCGTCTTTTTTCTAACGTGAATAACCCTAATTTTGATAATCTTTCAGGGTACTGTAGTTGCCCCATTCCAGTTATTACTTTAGTTGCCCTCCTCTGGACCCTCTCCAGCTCTGCTATGTCTGCCTTGTTTACAGGAGCCCAGAACTGTACACAGTACTCCATGTGTGGTCTGACCAGTGATTTGTAAAGTAGTAGGAATATGTTCTCATCACGGGCATCTATGCCCCTTTTGATGCAACCCATTATCTTATTGGCCTTGGCAGCCGCTGCCTGACACTGTTTTTTGCAGCTTAGTTTGCTGTTTATTAAAATTCCTAGATCCTTTTCCATGTCAGTGTTACCGAGTGTTTTACCATTTAGTATGTACGGGTGACTTGCATTATTCCTTCCCATGTGCATAACTTTACATTTCTCAGTGTTAAACCTCATCTGCCACTTATCTGCCCAAGCCTCCAATCTATCCAGATCCCTCTGTAGTAGTATACTGTCCTCTTCAGTGTTAATTACTTTACACAGTTTAGTGTCATCTGCGAAAATTGATATTTTACTATGCAAGCCTTCTACAAGATCATTAATAAATATATTGAAGAGAATAGGGCCCAATACTGACCCCTGAGGTACTCCACTAGTGACTGTGACCCAATCTGAGTATGTACCGTTAATAACCACCCTCTGTTTTCTATCATTGAGCCAGTTACTTACCCACTTACAGACGTTTTCTCCGAGTCCGAGCATTCTCATTTTATATACTAACCTTTTATGAGGTACAGTGTCAAATGCTTTGGAGAAGTCCAGATACACGACATCCATTGATTTGCCGCTGTCAAGTCTAGTACTTACCTCCTCATAGAAACTGATTAAATTAGTTTGACATGACCGATCCCTCACGAAGCCATGCTGATATGGCGTTATTTGCTTATTTCCCATAAGATGCTCTAACATAGCATCTCTCAGAAAACCTTCAAACAGTTTACCCACAACAGATGTTAAACTTACCGGCCTATAGTTTCCAGGCTCTGTTTTTGGACCCTTTTTGAATATTGGCACCACATTTGCCATGCGCCAATCCTGTGGGACATTCCCTGTTAGTACAGAGTCCGCAAATATCAGAAATAAGGGTCTGGCTATGACATTACTTAATTCCCTTAGGATACGGGGGTGTATGCCATCCGGTCCTGGCGATTTGTCTATTTTGATTTTTTTAAGTCGCTGTTGTACTTCTTCCTGGGTCAGACAGGACACTTTTAATGGCGAATTTATTTCAGCATTCAGCATTTCATCTGACAGTTTATTTTCCTCAGTGAATACATTGGAGAAAAAAATATTTAACAGCTTTGCTTTCTCCTCGTCGCTCTCTGCGACTCCCCCCTCATTACTCTTTAAAGGGCCGACACCTTCAGATTTATACTTTTTAACATTTATATAATTGAAGAACATTTTAGGGTTAGTTTTACTCTGTTTGGCAATTAATCTCTCGGTCTCTAGTTTGGCCGCTTTTATTTGTTTTTTACATGTTCTGTTTTTTTCCTTATAGTTTTTCAGTGCTTCCGTGCTACCCTCCTGTTTTAGGGTTTTATATGCTTTCTTTTTGTCATTTATTGCTTTCTTTACAGTTCTGTTTATCCACATTGGTTTCTTTTTGTTCCTTAACCTTTTATTCCCATACGGTATGTACCTCTCACAATGAGATTTTAGGATGTTTTTAAAGATATCCCATTTTTTGGCTGTATTTTTATTTTTGAGGACTTTGTCCCAGTTAGTTAGGCCTATGGCCTCTCTTAGTTGGCTAAATTTAGCTTTTTTGACGTTTGGTATTTTTGTTTCTCCCTGTAGAAACGCTCTTTTGAATGATAATTGGAAGGTTATTACTTTATGGTCACTATTTCCCAGGTGTCCCCCAACCTGCACGTCTGTTGTTCTGTCAGGTCTATTGGTTAATATTAAGTCCAGTATGGCCGTCCCTCTAGTCGGGTCCTGAACCAGTTGGGAGAGATAATGGTCTTTGGTTATTGCCAAGAATCTGTTTCCTTTATGAGATATACAAGTTTCAGTTTCCCAGTCTATATCTGGGTAGTTGAAGTCCCCCATAATAACCACCTCATTATGATTTGCCGCCTTGTCTATCTCGTTTAGTAGTAGATTTTCTGTGGACTCTGGTATATTAGGTGGTTTATAGTAGACTCCTATTAGTAATTTATTGTTGTTTTTAGCTCCATGTATCTCTACCCACAGTGACTCCACATGTTCATGTCCCTCACTTATATCTTCACGGAGTGTGGGCTTTAGACAAGATTTTACATAAAGGCAGACCCCTCCACCTCTCCGGTTTTGACGATCCTTTCTGAACAGACTGTAACCTTGTACATTAACTGCCCAGTCATAGCTATCATCCAGCCATGTCTCAGTTATTCCCACTATGTCATAGTCCTCCTCACACATCACTAATTCCAGTTCACCAGTTTTATTAGTCAGACTTCTGGCATTAGTATACATACATATGAGAGGTTTATGTATATTTTTTACCCTACACCTTTCCTTCTGAACTGTTGCTGACAGAATTACTGATGAGGAGTGGGAGGGCGAGGAGCAGGAGCATCAGGGCCAGCAGATGATGGGAAGAACAAACAGCTCCCTTCGGCTGGGGTGGTGGAGCCTTTACTGCCTCAAACTGGGTGCGTGCCCCAGGGTGATGCAGCGGTTGCTGCCGGCAGGCTGGACCACCACACTGGAGCCACGTTTCTCGTAAGCCACTTTATAATGACGCTGCATATGTTGATGTAGGTCTGTGGTGACAACATTGGCACACTGGCCACGCCTCACCTTCTGCCCACAGATTCTACATATGACTGTGTTCATCTCCTCTGGCGTCTTAACAAAAATCTTCCACACAGACGAGTAGGTGATTTTACCTACAACACTATGCACTGACTGACTGCTACTGCCGCTGCCTCCGTGAACTCGTGTACCGCTACTTCCCGGGCAGGTAGGCTCCTGCGAAGTGGGTGGTCTACCCTGGGCACGTTTGGCTCCTGACCTCCCACTGCTGCCACCCTGCTGACTCCCGGTCATGCTAGCGACTTGCTGGCTTTACCGCTGCCTCATGGGCTAGCTGCCACCCTGTTCTCCCGATGATGATAAAGCCCCTTCATAACCCGACTCCTAAGTGCGATCAGCTACATCATCATCATCGAGTACTGTCTGCAAGTCACTGATGTCCTCCTCAACCGTCTCTGGGTCAGGAGCCTGACCACTCGCAACACCAGCTCCCACACCACTATTATCATCACTACTTGCCCGCCTAGTGGAGGAAGCGGCAGATGTCTCCTCCACATCTTGGCTTGCCAGTAGCTGCTGACTGTCTTCTAGTAGCTCGTTCTCACTGTATAGTGGAGCTGAGCCCACAGCATACAGTACTTCTCTGGCTGAGTGAACAGAAAAGGACAGAGGCAGGTTGAGGGAGGACAGGTGTCGGCACTGGGCCTGGTCCCAGGCCATGCCAACTAAGGGTTGTGTCTGATGAGCCCATCGACTCATGGCTGGGGGTGTCTGATGTCACTTGCGATCAAGTCGAAGATCGAGTTAACCATTCAAGAACCGCTGGGTTGCTGGTCAAGACACGACCGTTAGCTGACACTGGGAGCTCAGTCCTCTCAAAATGACCCCTGCTGCCACGGCCCCTTTACTCTGCTGCGACCTCTGCCTGCGGCAGAAACATTTAGGCCTCTGCCACTCCCCTGTGCAGGGCCTGGCACTTCTGTCTGACATCAAATAAATAAATAGGAAATTAAAACAACCCAAAACAGTCAGTAATTTTCTCACTTCACCACACAATGGCTAATAAGCCTTTTTTCGCCCATTAATACACACAAAAAAGGGCTTTAGAACATATAACTGCACAGCTGAACGACAAATATATTTTTTCTTTTTCCACTAATACCAGCCACAAAAGGCTTCAGAAGATATTACTGCACCGTTGAACGGCAAATATATTTAACTTTTGCCACTAATACACGACAAAAAGGGCTGGAATTTTAGCACTTCACCACACAATGGCTAACAAGCCCTTTTTCCCACTAATACAGGCCAAAAAACGCTTTAGAACATATAACTGCACCGCACAAGGGAAAATAAGATTTATAAATATCTCCTTGTAATAAACCCTGTTAATGCTTGTATCAAACAGCACTTGCGCCCTAATAAGAATGGTTTGCTAGAATTACAGAGCTGCATAATGGCAATTTGGGTGCCCAGTCAGTGCAGCAAGGTGTAATAGGATTGTTCCTATTACCCAGGCTGTAACCTCCCCTACTGAACCATGTTCAACATAAATGCAGGGGAATGATTCCTCCCTATCCTTTCCCTGCACCTTGAATAATCTTTCCCTGCACTTGTAAATCTTGTAAATTTTTTAGCACAATGAAGTTTTTTCTAGCACTGTCCCTACTGCCTGCTGACGTCTCTACCTGCACTAAGTGCACTGGAAAATGGCTTAATCCAAGATGGCTGAGGCTATTTATAGGACTGTGACATCACAGGGCTGGCTGGCTGGCTGATGATTGGCTGCATGCATGGCATTATGGGTGATCCCCCCCCTTCCCAGAGTTCCTTGCTCCAAGTTCTCACACGTGCAGCAGCCATTTTAGGAAAAAATGCAATTCGTAACCACGAAGCATGAGGAAATTCGGCTTTGGTGCGAAACAAATTCTTCCTGAAATTCGAATCGAATTCCACTTCATCAGCTTAAATTCGCTCATCTCTATATGTCATGTTGCTGCTGCAGCCATTCTCCGATCAGTGGTCACTGTAATGGATAAACACACTTGTCTATATCCCTCTTTGACAGAAAGTCCTGCACATCACACTCATCATTGCTCCAGCAATATAAACAATTACTCATACTAGAGTGGTAGAAGATGTAACAGCTAAGAATTGTTGATTTTTTTCTTTTACATATCCCGCTGCAATATTTTATTTTTAACTACTGGACAATCCTTTTAACTCTGGGGATGTTTGTGATTTAAGGGCATTATGTTTAGGGCATTTTAAGGGTGTAGAATGGGGGTGTGGTCTCTAAAATAGGGTGGCGTGTACGTCCATAAAAATTTTGGTCTGTCCGTGACTTTTGGTATAGTTGTCCAGAAAAATTTAATGTAAAGTTTGGCAACTCTGGGCGGCGTGTAGGTACCTCAGACCTAATACCCAGTGTGAACTTAAACGTGTAAGCCACCTTTCTTTTGTACACCACTGAGTCAATTAGTACATCTCATATTGTAAGGACGCTCCTAATTGGATCTACTTTACATCTAGATATCATCAAATTGGATTATCAGCAACTTGAATCCGAATCTGATTTCCATACATACAATATATTTTAAATTTTAAAAACACAGTGACAAATGACATACGTGTATTATGACATATTCAACACTAGTATAGCATTTGTGATATAATCATTACTGATTTCTGATGACAAGTGTAGACATTTCTCAATTATTGGTAGTGTTCATCAGAGACTAAGCTACAGTAAAACTACTAGAAGTCCTTCCATACATTACATTACACATGTGCCACCTAGTGGCATCTAGGTATATTTTTGATGAATACAGTGCAATCTCTTTGCATAAAGCACAGTAGAAGGAAGAGATGTATTCATACAGTAAACACATTTATTTGTTCTGTTGGAGTTTTATATTATTGAAGGGAGAATATATGAAAATATAAAAGCTGTGCTATAACCTGAAATTTGTTATAATTTACAGCTATAATATTTTTATATCCATCAATAGTTGATGTATCTACAACGGTGGTTATATGATGATTAAAAAAATAAGAAACAATATAAAACGGTGTGGCAGCAGCTGAGGACATGATCAAACATTCAAAAATTTAGACTACATAGATAGATAGACAGAAAAATAGATAATATATATAATAGATAGATAGATAGTGTAAGGAATCTCTCTCTCACAGGGGGTTGCAATCACAGACTTCTCCTCTGACAACGGGGTTCAAGTCCAAATGGTGCTTTATTCTGACACTTCAGCACCATCACAAACATAAACCAAAATAAACACCTGCCTGTCTGGGCTCTAGCTAATAACGAGGTCTTCTGCCTGGCTCACCTAAAAAAATGCAGTTCACACACAGGGTCTCCGGCTCCAACCCTCTCTGTAGAGTCACTTCCTCTCCCTAGTCATATACAAAGGGTTGTCTTATCCCTGCTTGATTATAGCCCCACTGACCTCACCTGTGATATTCTCAGCTAAAGGGAATACCTGTAGTGGACTAGGGGTGTGGACTGAGAGACTCCCACTGCCAACCTGTCTCCTAGTCCAAAGAAATCCAGCCCATACAACTCTAAACAAAGCAATCTCCAGCAAGCTATGCCTTGCTGAAGCAGCACTATTTCTGGATTTCAGTTATCTCCCCCAGCTAAACTGAACCACTGGGTGAAATACACACCCCCACCATACCTCTACCGTGCACTTTGTCACAATAGATATGAGATAGATAGATAGATAGATAGATAGATAGATAGATAGATAGATAGATAGATAGATAGATAGATAGATACAGTAGATAGAAAGATAGGTAAAAATCTATCAAAAAAGTTTGAGAAGGATACTTTGTAGCACCAAACCTAACTAATAAGTCCAGATACATCAGAACTAGGGATGAGCATGAAACATCCGAAGTCGATTCACATAAAACTTCGGTTCAATACTGTACGGAGCGTTCCCTACGGTATTAAAATGTATTGGCTCAGATGAGTTGAAGTTATTACTTCATGAAGTCTCTTGTGACTTTGCGTAATAACTTCTTATATAAATTTTTGCTGTAAAAAAACATTTCCCGAACTCGGGTTCGTTTCCAAGATACCACTTGGAACTGAACCCGAGTTCGGGAAATGTTTTTTTTTGCAGTAAAAATTTATATAAGAAGTTATTACACAAAGTCACATGAGACAAATAATTTCGACTCATCTGAGCCAATACATTCTAATACTGTATGGAGCGCTCGCTCCGTACAGTATTAGACCGAAGTTTTATGCGAATCGACTTCAAATGTTTCATCTGAAGTCGATCCCTAATCGAAACATGAAACAATAGAAAATAGGGATTTACCCTTTGATGCCATAAAAAAGTTTCATTTTTTGCTTTCATATTTTCTTCCATGCCTTCCAAGAGCCCTAACTTTTTACATTTATCTTCACTTGGGCTTAGAGAGTCACTTGTTAATAGTGATGAGCGGCATAGGCAATATTTGTTTTCGCGATATTTTTTGCATAACATTCGCAATACGTCCAGTCATTATTTTCGATACTGCGCAAATGGACACTAATGATGCGCATATTTTTTGCGCAATACATGCAACTTCACATTTTATCAGGTCTGAGTAGATATTACTGATTGGTGCACTAAATATTGTTGTAACATCACAGCACTATGTCTGTAGCATGTATGTATGGACAGCAGAGAAACAGTCATTCCTATCACACTACCTAATACTCTGCACTGGAACCATCAGCTACACTATATCACTATCCAGTGGAGTGCCCGGGGGGGGGGTGGGGGGTGGGGGCGGTCCACTCCGGGGGTGCAAGACCCAGAAGCAATGACCGCTTCTATCAATACATACTGCGGCGGGGCACGGGAGAGTTCCCTGCCTGCCCCGCCGCCGATCACCACCATAGGCTTCAGGCTTATGCGGTAGTGAAATCCCGGCCAGGCGTGCGCGATAACATCATCGCGTGCACCTGTGTCGGGATGCAGCAGCACAGTGAAGTGTGCGCACCTTTCTCTGCGAGCAAGCGCCTGGACATAGGTGAGTATTTAGCTTTTTTATTTTATTTTTTTATTTTTTTATTTTATGTACCAACTTTAGGGGACACAGGAGGACATGTGGGGGAAAATATTATGGTGGGATACTGTGTGGGGGCAAATTATTATGGGAGGGATTACTATGTGGGGGGAAATTACTATATGGGGTAGTGGGGGGCAGTGTGGGGGCAGTGTTGGGGAAACTACAGTGTGGGGGGACACTACTGTATGGGAGCAGTGTGGGGGAAATTACTGTGTGGGGAATACTACTGTATGGGGGCAGTGTGGGGGAAATTACTGTATGGGGCAGTGTGGGGGAAATTACTGTATGGGGCAGTGTGGGGGAAATTACTGTATGGGGCAGTGTGGGGGAAATTACTGTGTGGGGGCAGTGTGGGGGAAATTACTGTGTGGGGGCTGTGTGGAGCAAATTACTATATGGGGCAGTGTGGGGGAAATTACTATATGGGGGCAGTGTGGGGCAGTGGCGGATCCAGAGCCTGGTCTCGGGAGGGGCACTTCCAGATTATTTTCTGTCCGCCGCCACAAAACAATGGTGCTTATAGAACAGACTACACAGTGTAGAGGTATACTGTATATTGTGTGGCACAGTGTATGCTTTATGTGTATAACAAAAAATATTTCACATAAAAACTTACAATTACTTGGCTTGGCCCTTGGGGATCTCGGACGCCACTTCAACACTTTAGCCGGGGGCTCGGTGGAGTTGATGTTGTGTTTTATCCTAATGAGAAAGATTTCATAATAAGGATTTGGAGAAGGGGCAGAGGGATAGCAGAGCAGGGAGAGGCTGGTGCTGCTACTAGGGGGCTCATACCATGGGGGAGTAATAAAGCCCACCATAATGCCCCCCCCACCCCAGTAGAAATAATTCTCCTTATAATGTGACAGTGCAAAAAATACCCCCTTGTAATGCCCCCAGTTGAGCTAATGTCCCCATAGTGCCCCCATAATGTGCCAGTGTAAAATACCCCTATATAGTGCCCCCAGTAAATGCCCCCATAGTGCTCCTCTCCCCCTTTCCTCCTAGTGCCCCCTATAATGTACCAGTATAAAATGCCCCAGTAGCCCTCAGTGTCCCCCGTAATTTGAAAGTATAAAATACCCCTTCTTAGTGCCCTCGTAGATTACCCCATAGTACTCCTCTCCCCCCTTCCCCATAGTACCCACCATAATGTGTACCAGTATAAAATTCTACTGTACAGAGCCCCCCATATAAAATACCCCTTCTTTGTGGCCTCAGTAGATGCCCCTATAGTGCCCCCAATAATGTGCCAGTAATAAGTGCCCACAATAATGTGCCAGTAATAAGAGCCCCCCCAATCATGTGCCAGTAATAAAAGCACTCCCCCATCATGTGCCAGTAATAAAATCACTCCCCCATCATGTGCCAGTAATAAAAGCATTCCCCCATCATGTGCCAGTAATAAAAGCATTCCCCCATCATGTGCCAGTAATAAGAGCCCCCCAGACCATTTTCTATGCCTAAAACAAACGTAGAAAATGCCTTTTTTAGACCTGGTGTTAGCGGGGAAAAGTCACAGATTGCGGCATAACCAGCCGTTATGCCACAATCTGGACCTTAAATACGCCTAATATAGGCGTATTTTAGGTTAATAAATGACCCCCTTAGTTTTTGTGAGACAAGTTCTACTTTCTAATAGCATCATTTAATAGTCCATAAAATGTATTGGGAAGTTGGAAAAATATTAATGGGGTGTAACTGGAAAAAAAATCCTCAATTGCGCCATTGTTTTATAGGCTTTGTATTTACGGTGTTCACTAGGTATTTAAAATGATACATTACGTTTATTCTATGGGTCAGTATGATTGCATTAATACCAAATGAATATTGTTTTATGTTTTAATTAGAGATGAGCTAATCGAAGCTGACAAAGTGGAATTCCATCCGAATGTCATGAAAAATTTGTTTTGCACTGAAGCCGAATTTCCTCACGCTTTGTGGTAACGAATCACATTTTTTTTCCTAAAATCGGTGCTGCACGTGTGAGGACAAATCGACTTTGGATGTTTCATGCTCATCCCAATTTATGCTCATCCCTAGTTCTGATGTATCTGGACTTATTAGTTAGGTTTGGTGCTACAAAGTATCCTCAAAAATTCTTCTGTAAAATATATTTGCCGTTCAGCGGTGCAGTTAAATGTTCTAAAGCCTTTTGTGGCGTGTATTAGTGGCAAAAGAAAAATATATTTGCCGTTCAGAGGTACAGTTATATGTTCTAAAGCATTTTGTGGCGTGTATTTGTGGAAAAAGAAAAATTATTTGCCGTTCAGTGGAGCAGTTATATGTTCTAAAGCCCTTTTTGTCATGTATTAGTGGCAAAAGAAAAATATATTTGATGCTCAGCGGTGCAGTTATATATTCTAAAAGCGGATGCTCAACAGACAGGATCCGTTTTTTGGGGGTTATTGTTCTGACGGATCAGAGGAATTGCAAAATAATCAGTGACGTCAACACAAACTTACTGCTGACACCCTCTGTTGAGGAAATTTTATTATATGGAATTATGCGGACATTTTATCTTAGGAAGTGTGTTTTATAGATTGTCATCTGTCTCTCTGTGTCGGACTTAACTGCGGAACGCTCTAGCAGAGGGTACTTGGGTTGAATCGGGACCAGCAGTAAAACCGTCAGTATGAAAACCTTCTCATGGGCTTGGCGATGTGTTCCCAATGTGTAGTGGGGCGTTTGCCGGTTTGTGAGCACTAAGGCCCCTTTCACACGGGCGAGTATTCCGCGCGGATGCGAGGCGTAAGTTGAACGCATTGCACCCGCACTGAATCATGACCCATTCATTTCTATGGGGCTGTGCACACGAGCGGTGATTTTCACGCATCACTTGTGCGTTGCGTGAAAATTGCAGCATGCTCCTCTTTGTGCGTTTTTCACGTAACGCAGGCCCCAAAGAAGTGAATGGGGTTGCGTGAAAATCGCAAGCATCCGCAAGCAAGTGCGGATGCGGTGCGATTTTCACGCACGGTTGCTAGGAGACGATCGGGATGGAGACCCGATCATTATTATTTTCCCTTATAACATGGTTATAAGGGAAAATAATAGCATTCTGAATACAGAATGCATAAAAAAATAGCGCTGGAGGGGTTAAAAAAATAAATAAAAATAATTAAACTCACCTTAGTCCACTTGATCGCACAGCCCGGCTTCTCTTCTGTCTCCTTCTTTGCTGATTGCAGGAAAAGCACCTGTGGTGATGTCACTCCGTTCATCACATGATCCATCACATGATCTTTTACCATGGTGGTGGATCATGTGATGACCGAAGTGACGTCACCACAGGTCCTTTTCCTGCAATCAGCAAAGAAGGAGACAGAAGAGAAGCCGGGCTGCGCGATCAAGTGGACTAAGGTGTGTTTAATTATTTGAAGAAAAAAAATTAACCCCTCCAGCGCTATTTTACTATGCATTCTGTATTCAGAATGCTATTATTTTCCCTTATAACCTTGTTATAAGGGAAAATAATACAATCTACAGAACACCGATCCCAAGCCCGAACTTCTGTGAAGAAGCTCGGGTTTGGGTACCAAACATGCGCGATTTTTCTAACGCGAGTGCAAAACGCATTACAATGTTTTGCACTCGCGCGGAAAAATCACGCATGTTCCCACAACGCACCCGCACCTTTTCCTGCGACGCCCGTGTGAAAGAGGCCTAAGTGCAATGTGCTGGGCTTCTTGCCTTCAAATGTCTATACACATTAGAGAAGTGAAGTCTGCATAACGAGAGATACATATTATACCTCTGCTGCGGCTTCGGTATCCCTTTCTGGATAGATATCTGCTTTTAAGACATGCATATCTGCCTTGTCGGAATACTTGTACCGTATACTGACAATAGCCGTAGCAATGTCCCACAGATAGTCCAAAAATCTATAGGAACCAGTAGAATGATCTTCACTAGATACTGGTCACTCTGAGCAGTATTAAATGGGGTCCATGCTCACAGTGATGGGGGATGGGCAGCAACCTGGCTGATCAGACAATGGACATGACTCTTCCTTCCTTATACAGGGATGAGGTGTGTGCATTGCACTGTTCGGCCATGTTGATGCCCTCCTCTGTCCTTTGATATGTACCTGCACTTTCTGGGCTGACTGGCTGAAGTTGTAAAGCCATCTCCCACTGGGCGTCGTTCTATTGTCTTAATAAAGAAGGAGTCTGGAGTCTATTTAAAGGCTTTTTACATGGCTCCAGCTTGAACCAGCATTGTGTCTGACTCTTCCTGGGCTAAAGAAGTACTTCATCCCTTATACAGAAAGGACTGAATAATAGTTACAGAATTGGTGTATTGGTGAATTTTAGTGCACCGGAGATTTGTGTGCAAAGTCTAACCAAATTATCCATATCACCTCTCCACTCTGTCGGGGAGCTCTACGATAAGTGTTTAATAGAACAGGTTCTGTAGACACCTATGTGGAATCAGTTGAGAAGGTGTAAAAGGAGTGCGCTACTTCTTGGCGCTAACATCGACCTATAAGGCCTAGTTCACACGATCGTTTTTTTTGCAAGTGTACGGGCCATTTTTTTGTGTTCCGTATACGGTCCGTATACGGAACCATTCATTTCAATGGTTCCGCATTAAAAACGGAATGTGTTCCGTAAGCATTCTGTTTCCGTATTTCCGTTTCATTGAAAGATAGAACATGTCCTATTATTGCCCGCAAATCACGTTCCGTGGCTCCATTCAAGCCAATGGGTCCGCAAAAAAACGGAACACATACGGAAATGCATCCGTATGTCTTCCGTATCCGTTCCGTTTTTGCGGAACCATCTATTGAAAATGTTATGCCCAGCCCAATTTTTTCTATGTAATTACTGTATACTGTTCTGTCCCCACATGAAGGCGAATGAAGGTGTAACTGATAATGACTTTGTGACTGTCCTACCTTCGTATCCAAGCAGTGGAGCAGACCGGACCGGCAGATGCTCAGGTTAGATGGATCCAGACGTAGACATGAGGATGCAATCAAACGTGGGTTTATTTGATCCAGAGCAGTGACATACGGTGATACAATAGATGCTGTCATGTGGATGTCTTTTCTGAGGCTAACTGCTGAGGCTACTGCTGGTCAAAAACTGATGCCTTCACAAGCCGAGGTCTGTGTGTCCAGTCACAAAGGATGCAGCACTGAAAAAGGCAACAGGAAGTGACCAGGCCCAAGGCTGCAAAAACCACGCCCAGAGATAAAACTTTATAGACAACGAACGAGGCGTGCAGCATACAAATTCCGGCCAGCAGATGGCAGCAGAGAACAATAGACTTAAACAACATAGGTAAAACAAGAAATAATACAGTGCAGAAATTCAATATGAAAGGACCAGCACACTCCCCGTCTGAAATTCACTTTGGGGATTTCACTATGACGAATGTCCATGAAATATAAACAACCTGTAAAAGAAAACATGTTAGAATGCAAACATAGATAGTCCTGTTTTCCAACTTGGAATGGAGAAGATCTGCGAAGCTAGATACAGTCCTGTTCACCCATCAGGGACGTTCTCGATGGGTCTCATCCAACTGGAGAAACGTTCAAAGCGCTGACAACCGAAGCTGGCGGTTTGCTTTGTCCCAGTGACTAATGCACTAACTTCAGCGCGGATTTCTGGATCATTATCCGGATCCTGGATGTTGAAAACTTCCTGTACACATTCGTCTGCCTCTCCAAGCAGAAACTCTGGACCTGTAAGCCAAGTAGAGTTAGTAAAGGAACCTATAGACATAGGCCTAGTGGCATGATCTGCCGGATTAAGTTCGGATGGTACGTAATGCCATTGTTCAGGTTTGGAGGACCTCCTGATTCTCTCTATGCGGTTACTAACGTACACATAAAATTGCTTGGTCCGATTGTGGATGTAACCTAAAACGACCTTACTGTCGGTGTAATACTGGACTTCAGCCATGTCGACACCCAGTTCTTGTTGTATGAAATCCGCAATCTCCACTGCCAACACAGTCCCACAAAGTTCCAGTCTGGGAATAGTATGATCGGGCTTGGGGGCTAACTTAGCCTTACCAAAGACGAATCCAACGTGATTTTGGTTGTTGGGTTCTGTCACCTTCAGATAGGCAACCGCTGCGATGGCCTCCGTGGAGGCGTCCGAGAACACGTGGAGTTCTTTCTTTATGCTAGAGGAAAGTGAAGTTTTAATATAGCATCTCGGGATGTGGATCTCATCCAAGGCACACAAAGATCGCTTCCAGGCTTCCCATTTTTGCTCTTTCTCGGAGGGAAGTGGGGTATCCCAATCCTTGACTGTTTCAGAAAACTGTCTCAGTAGAGATTTACCTTGTATGGTAATGGGCGCTACAAATACCAGCGGATCAAATAGGCTGTTTACTACTGATAGGACGCCTCGTTTTGTGAATGGCTTGTCTGCACAACTTATCTGAAAACCGAAGGAGTCAGCCGAGAGATCCCATCTGAGGCCCAAGCTCCTCTGCACAGGTGGACTGTCCAGTCCCAAGTTAATGTCCTTGAATCCTGGTGCATGATCGCCTGATTCGAAGGCCCTCATAACGGCCAGGCTGTTTGAAGCAATTTTGTGTAGTCTAAGTTTAGCTTGGTACAACATACTTTGAGTCCTTTTGAGCAGATCGATAGCCGCTTCTTCAGTGGGTAGTGATTTGAGTCCATCGTCTACGTAGAAGTCCTTTTCTACAAAGTCTCTGGCGTCTTTACCGTACTCGGATTCTCCCTCTAATGCAGTGCGCCGAAGGCCGTAAGTTGCCACGGCAGGTGAAGGGCTGTTTCCAAATACGTGTACCCTCATACGATATTCTGCCATCTCTGCGTTGGTGTCGTTATTCTTGTACCACAGAAACCTGAGGCAATTCCGGTGGTCTTCTCCCACTACGAAACAGTGGAACATCTGTTCAATGTCGGCGGTGATGGCAACAAGCTCTTTTCTGAACCTCATCAGCACTCCAACTAGGTTATTCGTCAGATTAGGACCTGTGAGAAGGACATCATTAAGAGATACACCTTGATGTTTGGCACTTGAGTCGAAAACGACCCTAATTTGATTAGGTTTCCGTGGGTGATACACTCCAAATGAAGGCAAGTACCAGCACTCGTCATTCTTCCCTAAGGATGGAGCTGGTTCTGCATGGTTGTTGCGGAATATTTTGTCGATAAAGGCAACGATGTGTTCTCTCATCTCAGGCTTACTGTTCATGGTACGCTGAAGAGAGTTAAATCTAGACAGAGCTTGTTCCCTATTGTTCGGGAGTCTCACCCTGGTAGCTCGGAAGGGTAATGGAGAAACCCAGTGATTGGTTTCGTCTTTAAGGAACTCATTGTCCATTATCTTGATAAATTCTCTGTCCTCTACTGACAAAGCTACTTTATCATCGTCCTTGCTTGTGTGAAAGACTAATCTTCCCAAGTTGTCAGCAAAGGGAGGAATGTTGTCAGGTGGTTGTATGAGGTCTGGAGGCTTCTCTTTCACCTCATAGTGATGAGGGCAAGGCTTAATGCAAGTTGTGCGTCCATCTCCACGCACGTACGTTTTGAATGAGCGGATTTTTGGTTGATCCAAGCATACATTTCCTATGACTACCCATCCCAAGTCCAGTCTCTGGGCGTATGGTGCATAGTCGGGACCATTACACTGTTGACGCACCTTGTGTACCCTTAGATTGTCTCTGCCAAGCAGGAGTAGAATCTCGGCGTTGTTGTCCATAGGTGGGATAACGTTGGATAGGTGCCTTAGGTGTGGATGGTGAAATGCAGCTTCCGGGGTAGGAATTTCATCCCTATGGTTGGGTATTTGATCGCATTCGATCAGCGTCGGTAGAGGTATTTCCGTGTTTCCACTGACAGAACAAGCAATGAATCCTTGTGCCCTCCTGCCGCTAGTCTCTATGCGACCCGAGCAGGTGTTTAAGATGTAGGGTTCTGACGGTCCCTTTATTCCAAAGGCTTCAAAGAATCTAGGTCCTGCTAGCGAACGGTTGCTTTGGTCGTCAATGATGGCATACATTTTTACTGCCTTTTCTGGTAGCCCCTCCGGGTAGACCTTGATTAGGCATATGCGGGCACAACATTTCTCACTCTGGCCCTCCCCACATGCGTCCGAGCATGAGCAGGAAACAGCAGTGGCTGTGTTAGCGTGGTTCTGGGGCTCCCCGCCATGACTTTGAGCAGGACTGGTGGTGACAGCAGCAGGTGAATCCCTTGTGAGTGTAGTTGGGTGCATAGCTGAGGCATGTCTTTCACTATGACACTCCTCACACTTGATAATGGATTTACAGTCCTTAGCCATGTGCTCCAATGAAGCGCAGCACCTGAAGCATACCCCAAGCTCGGTCAGGACTTTCTTGCGCTCCTGTATTGTTTTGGATCTAAATCCTCTGCATTTGTTCAGTGAGTGTGGCTTTTTATGAATGGGACATTCACGATTGAAGGCCTTGTCTCCTGATGAGGTAGTGTACTGTCTACCAGTGGGTACTGCAGATGATGGTAGGTTAGTCTTTCTAACATTCACGCTGCTCTTAAAGTCTCTGTGTTTATGCACAATACTTTCATACCTTGATGATGGTGTCACTGAAGCTGTAGTATTGAACTCCAGTAGGTCAAGGCTGGGGTCATTCCTCATCTGGGACTGTTCATCGATGAATCTACAGAAATGAATAAATGGGGGAAAAATGACGTCATGCACTCTTTTGTACCTTGAGACTGATGCCGCCCACTTCTCTTGCAGGCTGTATGGTAACTTCACGACAATTGGGTTCACCCCATGGGCTGTATCCAGGTAGCACAGCCCGGACAGACGAGGGTCTCTTTTGGCGAGCTCCAGTTCCATGAGCAAATCACTTAAATCCTGAAGCTTATGGACATCTTTGAGACTGATCTTGGGGACGTTCTGCAGTCTCCTGAATAGTGCCTTCTCTATTGCTTCTGCACTGCCAAAGGTGCGTTCGAGTCTCTGCCAGGCTGCGGCGAGACCTGCTTCTGCTTGTCCCACATAGACAGTTCTAAGGCTCTTGATGCGATTTGTGGAGCCTGGGCCCAGCCAGTTGATCAAGAGGTCGAGCTCCTGCTCTGCGGTTAGGTTGAGGTTGGCGATGGCGGCTTTGAAGGTTGCCTTCCAGGCTCTGTAGCTCTCTGCACGGTCATCAAATTTTGAGAGACTGGTGTTAATTAGCTCTCTGCTCACCATAAACCTGGCAAACTCAGACATATCTGATTTCTCACTGCTTGTTGCCATGACAACTTGTGATGCCCCTGGGGCGTATAGGCTGCGTGGCGTGAAAGGGTGAGATGCTTCCGGGTAGAATGATGTTGCTGCAGGGTTGAGCTGTGGTCTAGCCTCTGTAGATTCTGATGACTGCTGCTTGAGCTGTGGACGTAGGCCAGGAAACACCTGGTAGCCATCTTGCTGTAATAACTGCCCTTGAGAGAGCGCGTCTGGGCGACTGTTATTGGATTGCTCGGGTGCTGTGGGTGTCACTGGCACTGCGGGTAGAGCTGACTTGGAGGTTTCGGTGTTGTTGGCTTGGACAGTACTGCACACTGGGGGTGGTGCAGGTAACTGTTTCAGTACATAGTCGCTGGTGCGATCAGCTGGATCGTCTATCTCCTCTGGTGGTAAGCAGACTGAATCAAGGCCTTGGCTCAATGCTTGCTCGAGTAGTCTTACTTTTGCTAATGCGATTTCCTCTTCCCTCTCTGATTCAAGGATCTTTATTCGAGCCTCTGCTTCTGCCCTCTTGGCTTCTGCCTCCGCTTCTGCCCTCTTGGCTTCTGCCTCCGCTTCAGCCCTCTTGGCCGCCGCCTCCGCTTCTGCCCTCTTGGCTTCTGCCTCTGCTTCAGCCCTCTTGGCCGCCGCCTCCGCTTCTGCCCTCTTGGCTGCCGCCTCCGCTTCAGCCCTCTTGGCTTCTGCCTCCGCTTCAGCCCTCTTGGCCGCCGCCTCTGCTTCTGCCTTCTTGGCTTCTGCCTCCGCTTCAGCCCTCTTGGCCGCCGTCTGTGCTTCTGCCCTCGCAAGGACTTCTTTTTCGGTGAAGGAACGTCTCACTTTGGATTGCTCTGCATTTATGCGGGCCTCTAGTAATCCGTCGCTCAGGGTGGAGCTTCTAGAGCATGATGATCTATAGGACCGCGAGGAATGTTTTGATGAATGCGATCTGTGTGATCTGGTTTCTTGTAAATGAGAGATGCGGAGTTCCACTTTATCTTTAGCGTCCAGCACCATGGCGTCTCTTTGTCTGTCTATTGATTCTGCCTTGCACAATTCTGACGGGGCTTCTTCAATATTAGAGTCTTTTAGAAAGGTTATATACCTTGTGGACAGTTTCTTGTACCTTTCATGGGCTGCGTCCAGCCGCCCGACGGCAACTTGTAAACTGGTGGTATCGCCTGAGGAGGACTTAAGTCCTGATATGAGGGAGGAAACTCGTTCCCATAGCTCTTCTAGGTTGACACATAGCTCATCTTTCCTGGTGTGATAATTTTCTGTGATCTTTATAGTTGGTTTGAGAGAGCTCCTTGGTCGCGTGACTTGGTCTGCTGGAAGTGTGGGTTCTACCTCCAGCTCTTCATAATGATCAGTATCAGGTTGCATTTGCTTTATTTCATCACTGGGGAGCTGTACGAGGTCCTTTTCGGCCATTTTGATTTAAGGTGCGCTGTCTCTTTAAGAAATCGAACTTTTGAATTGGGGGCTGAAAATTGCAGTGCGGCTCAGATGAGGCAACCCGATGAGTTTCCCAAGGTGTCTTGAGTGAATTGCGGGGTTTTGGTTTGAGGGAGGCCCCTCGTGCGTGAACAGTTCTTATATCATGCGAGCAAGGGTTAACATAGGATGTAGAAAGTGGCTTGGCGAGTAGTGGAGGACTTCCAGGCGGGAGTATATCTACTGCGGACACGCCGTGCTTCCCCTTAGGCTTATGGGACATGCACTGTTGCTGGGCAGATTTGCTGCGAGTGGGCCTGTTGCAGGGGAGGTTCCTAAGTGAGGCGCTGGGCTCTGAGGGAACCTGTAGCCGGGCATTGGACATTCAGACAGATATTGACTGGGGTATAAGGCTTTAAGGCAGTTTTTGACTGTTCTGTCCCCACATGAAGGCGAATGAAGGTGTAACTGATAATGGCTTTGTGACTGTCCTACCTTCGTATCCAAGCAGTGGAGCAGACCGGACCGGCAGATGCTCAGGTTAGATGGATCCAGACGTAGACATGAGGATGCAATCAAACGTGGGTTTATTTGATCCAGAGCAGTGACATACGGTGATGGAATACAGTAGATGCTGTCATGTGGATGTCTTTTCTGAGGCTAACTGCTGAGGCTACTGCTGGTCAAAAACTGATGCCTTCACAAGCCAAGGTCTGTGTGTCCAGTCACAAAGGAATGCAGCACTGAAAAAGGCTACAGGAAGTGACCAGGCCCAAGGCTGCAAAAACCACGCCCAGAGAAAAAACTTTATAGACAACGAACGAAGCGTGCAGCATACAAATTCCGGCCAGCAGATGGCAGCAGAGAACAATAGACTTAAACAACATAGGTAAAACAAGAAATAATACAGTGCAGAAATTCAATATGAAAGGAACAGCACATATACTGTATATGTCATACTGAAAAACAGAACGGAAAAACAGAACGGAAACGAAAACACAACGGAACTCAAAAACGGAACAACGGATCCGTGAAAAACGGACTGCAAAAAACGATAAAAGCCATACGTTCGTGTGAACTAGGCCTAAGGTTGAGTTCATACTTGAGTTATTTGGTCAGTTTTGGCCTCGTGAATTGCCCCAATAAGTAAAGTGTGCAGTGATTCTAAGAGCGACGCCTGTCATCTGCATGTCATAATGACTCACAGTATTATTTCACTACCGAAGCAGACTCCCTATGCGTGTTACTGCAAGGCACAGTGTTCTACACCACTATTTAACATGATTCACCATGAATAAATTCTGATCGAACCAATTTTTTTCAGAAAATTCAGCGAACCAGCCGAATCAAATTTTAGAAATATTCGCTCATCTCTAGTTTCAATACTTATAAAAAAAAAGCTTTTTAAAGTTTTTTATTTATACTACTTTGGGGTATGTATGAGTTTTTAAGCACTGTGTTAATTTTTTTGGGGAGGTGAAGCACAAAAAAATGTTTCCTTCATTTTAGTCATCCTAGGGCACTTGAACATGACATTCTCAGATAGCTTATACCATAGACTGCAATCAAACAGTATTGAAGGGCTTAATAGAACTTTACTATGGCAAGCCTAGTAGCCTTCAGAAGGCCTAACACTGCCATAGCAACCAAATGGCTCCCACAGTCTTGTTGTGGGGGGTGTTAGCGCTAGGTTAATAAAAGGAACCTTCTCTCTCAAAATGACTGCTCAGATTGCCACAGTTTGTAATTGACCATGGCATCTGAAGGATTAACCCCTTCTTGACATATAACATAATAGTACGTCATGGCGGCAAGTGATTTGCTTCACTTTGACATACTATTACGTCATGGTTTATCGGGCTGGCACCAGAGCGGCAGATTACCCCTTTCTATGCCGAGGTCAGCACTGACCGTGGCATAGAAGGTGCATGCGGCGTGTGAGGGAGCCCATTGGGTCCCTGCACTGCTGTGACGGGGACCCGATGGGTGACAAGGCAGCCCGATGCCATGCACAGGCTTTCCGATGCCTTACACGGCATCGGGACCTGCCTTCTATGGGGGAAGAAGAGATCCAGCACCAGGCTGGGTCTCCTAGGCAATGTGTTAGTGTATTACTGAGTGTAATACACTAACAGGCAATGCATTACAATAAAGATGTATTGTAATGCATTGCCCAGGGGATAAGACCCCCAAAAATTGAAGTCCCAGAGTGGGACAGAAATAAACTTTTAAAAAAGCAAAAAAAAGTGTTTTTAATAAAAAAAAGAAAGTTTCAAGCAAAAAAGGAAAAAAACTCCCCTCTTCCCTGATTTTATAATAAAAAATAAAAAAAAGGGAAAAAACACACATATTAGGTATCACCGCGTCCGTAACATAAAATTATAGCTCTCAGAACATTGAGACACTAAAAAAATGTTTTGCTTCAAAAGTGCTATTATTGTGTTAAAGTTAAATAAAATAAAAAAGTAGACATATTAGGTATTGCCGCGTCCGTAACAACCAGCTCTATAAAAATATCACATGACTTAACCCCTCAGGTGAACACCGTAAAAAAATAAAAATAAAAAAAACAGTGCCAAAAAAACTATTTTTTGTCACCTAACATCACATAAAGTGCAACACCAACCGATCAAAAATGTGTATGCCCCCCAAAATAGTACCAATCAAACCAGAACCTTATCCCGCAAAAAAATGAGACACTACCTAAGACAATTGGTCAAAAAAAAAAAAGCTATGGCTCTCAGACTATGGAGACACATAACGTATTTATTACACAATAACAAGTCTACAGTCTAATTATTGCTATAATTATATATATTTATATCAATGGATATAAATATATATATATATATATATATATATATTTACACTCACCTAAAGAATTATTAGGAACACCATACTAATACGGTGTTGGACCCCCTATTGCCTTCAGAACTGCCTTAATTCTACGTGGCATTGATTCAGCAAGGTGCTGATAGCATTCTTTAGAAATGTTGGCCCATATTGATAGGATAGCATCTTGCAGTTGATGGAGATTTGAGGGATGCACATCCAGGGCACGAAGCTCCCGTTCCACCACATCCCAAAGATGCTCTATTGGGTTGAGATCTGGTGACTGTGTGGGCCATTTTAGTACAGTGAACTCATTGTCATGTTCAAGAAACCAATTTGAAATGATTCGAGCTTTGGGACATGGTGCATTATCCTGCTGGAAGTAGCCATCAGATGATGGATAAATGTTCTCATTCTGTTTATGCCAAATTCGGACTCTACCATTTGAATGTCTCAACAGAAATCGAGACTCATCAGACCAGGCAACATTTTTCCAGTATTCAACAGTCCAATTTTGGTGAGCTCATGCAAATTGTAGCCTCTTTTTCCTATTTGTAGTGGAGATGAGTGGTACCTGGTGGGGTCTTCTGCTGTTGTAGCCCATCCGCCTCAAGGTTGTGCGTGTTGTGGCTTCACAAATGCTTTGCTGCATACCTCGGTTGTAACGAGTGGTTATTTCAGTCAACGTTGCTCTTCTATCAGCTTGAATCAGTCGGCTCATTCTCCTCTGACCTCTAGCATCCACAAGGCATTTTTGCCCACAGGACTGCCGCATACTGGATGTTTTTTCCTTTTCACACCATTCTTTGTAAACCCTAGAAATAGTTGTGCGTGAAAATCCCAGTAACTGAGCAGATTGTGAAATACTCAGACCGGCACGTCTGGCACCAACAACCATGCCACGCTCAAAATTACTTAAATCACCTTTCTTTCCAATTCTGACATTCAGTTTGGAGTTCAGGAGATTGTCTTGACCAGGACCACACCCCTAAATGCATTGAAGCAACTGCCATGTGATTGGTTGACTAGATAATTGCATTAATGAGAAATAGAACAGGTGTTCCTAATAATTCTTTAGGTGAGTGTATAGTCGCACACAGTAATATATTAACAACCCTACAATACACCTAACTACACTAAACACAATACAATATTTTACACAATTCCAATTCCACCCCACAAACTATCTAAACATACACTCACATACACACATAAATAGCAGCAGCACCTAGCTATAAACTATTCCTACAGGGTAGCAAGGGGCTAAACAGGGATCTGGGGCCAGTGATGGCCAGTTCGCAGTGTTCGCCGACGAACAGATGCGATCTGCCATCTTTATTCCCAAGCCCGGCGATGCAGAGGTAAGTCCTTACCTGTGCCTGCACAGCGAGCCGCTCTGAAACACATGCGGTCACCGGGAGCAGGCAGTTCCGAGAAATCATAGTCTCTGTTTTAGGAGGGGCTGTTCATCTCATCTTAGGTCAACTCTTCCTCTGTTTGTGGTGATAAGCTCCCCTCTAGTCCCAAATGTTGGACTATTTATCTATCATAGGGGAAGGTGTTTGACCATGGGGCAGAGGTGTGGATAACCCATGCTATAAAAAAACAGGCTTAGCATGTCCATGAGGTACCTTCAGGATTTTACTGGCGTTACGTCCTGAGCTTCCTTCTCCGGTTGGCTTTGTAAAGTTCTGTCTGGTTCTGGTGTAACTGGTCAGCATGTCCCTTGACCCTCCGGTCACAGTCCCATATAGATGATGATAACCAGAACGAGAGGAACTATCACTGGGTGTATCAAGAGGTTGTGGAGCCCTTGCACTATAGCCGAATAGACTCCCACCATGAAACCTTGGAGTCCTTTTCTAAGGCATGGGAGATCCCTGTTATCCTGTAATGCTCCAGCTGGATTGTGGCTAAGTTATCCGTCTCTTGAAGACCTCTGAGGATTTCTTCTTTGGGGAAGTCTAACAAGAGTCGCTGGAGCTGACTGCCAAAACCGAGTGGTATCCTCTGTAGTCTCACGAGGATGTCAGGGTGGCTATCAGGTCTCTTCTCTGGCGTCATCTGGATTTTTCCTTCTGCTCTAGTGTACCCATTCCTAGTACAGAATACCCTGTGCTCCTGGGGGGGGGTTGTCCCCTCACGGTGCAATTAGTTGTCGAATCCCAGTACCAATACCTTTGACCCTAGTGAAGAGAAAGGTATTGGGCTGACCTTCATCTCACAGGACCCCTCGTTGTCCCAACACTGGTGTGTAAACACCCAACTATTAGAGGATCGTGTCCTCTGCTTACATCCCTCTTCACCAACAGATAAGGATTGTCACTCTAATAGGTCAGGATATCCAAGGGGAGCTGTGGACAAAGCACCATCTTGTTCTTGATGGCACTGTATCCATGTCTTACTTATGTGTATGAAGTATGTATCCACTGGACTCTGCAGTCGAGTGGAGGGTGGACCATAGGGGCAAAACACAACCAGAGTTTGTTTCAAACCAATATTTTTTTCAATTTTTTTTGTTATCGTGACAATGCGTTTCGGGGTTCTGTGGACCCCTTTTTCAAGTCTAAAAAACATGTACATACAATCATACAAATTATATAAAAAAGGGATGATAATAATAATAATAATAGTAGTAATAATAGTATGGCCGTCAAGCTTAGATTTAGATGTAGATATAAATGGATGAATGGATACATATATACGTGAATACCATGATGTCAATAAAAAAAAAATATAATATAATAATAAAAGATAATAGTAATAAAAATATAAACATAAACAACTATCAATTGTAGAATATGAAAATAAAAATGTAAATATATATATATATACATATATACATATATACACACACATAAATTAGAGAGGCGCCAGTTGATTACGTGGCTGATAATAAATAGCTGGTGATGAATAGCTATTTGTAGGGCGCATGTAAATTAGGGCGCATGTAAATTAATTTTACATGCTCCCTACAAATAGCTATTCATCACCAGCTATTTATTATCAGCCACGTAATCAACTGGCGCCTCTCTTATTTATTTATGTGTGTGTATATATGTATATATATATATATATATATATATACACTGCGTGCAGAATTATTAGGCAAATGAGTATTTTGACCACATCATCCTCTTTATGCATGTTGTCTTACTCCAAGCTGTATAGGCTCGAAAGCCTACTACCAATTAAGCATATTAGGTGATGTGCATCTCTGTAATGAGAAGGGGTGTGGTCTAATGACATCAACACCCTATATTAGGTGTGCATAATTATTAGGCAACTTCCTTTCCTTTGGCAAAATGGGTCAAAAGAAGGACTTGACAGGCTCAGAAAAGTCAAAAATAGTGAGATATCTTGCAGAGGGATGCAACACTCTTAAAATTGCAAAGCTTCTGAAGCGTGATCATCGAACAATCAAGCGTTTCATTCAAAATAGTCAACAGGGTCGCAAGAAGCGTGTGGAAAAACCAAGGCGCAAAATAACTGCCCATGAACGGAGAAAAGTCAAGCGTGCAGCTGCCAAGATGCCACTTGCCACCAGTTTGGCCATATTTCAGAGCTGCAACATCACTGGAGTGCCCAAAAGCACAAGGTGTGCAATACTCAGAGACATGGCCAAGGTAAGAAAGGCTGAAAGACGACCACCACTGAACAAGACACACAAGCTGAAACGTCAAGACTGGGCCAAGAAATATCTCAAGACTGATTTTTCTAAGGTTTTATGGACTGATGAAATGAGAGTGAGTCTTGATGGGCCAGATGGACGGGCCCGTGGCTGGATTGGTAAAGGGCAGAGAGCTCTAGTCCGACTCAGACGCCAGCAAGGTGGAGGTGGAGTACTGGTTTGGGCTGGTATCATCAAAGATGAGCTTGTGGGGCCTTTTCGGGTTGAGGATGGAGTCAAGCTCAACTCCCAGTCCTACTGCCAGTTTCTGGAAGACACCTTCTTCAAGCAGTGGTACAGGAAGAAGTCTGCATCCTTCAAGAAAAACATGATTTTCATGCAGGACAATGCTCCATCACACGCGTCCAAGTAAGTACTGCACGAGCTCACTAAAATTGGACTGTTGAAGACTGGAAAAATGTTGCCTGGTCTGATGAGTCTCGATTTCTGTTGAGACATTCAAATGGTAGAGTCCGAATTTGGCGTAAACAGAATGAGAACATGTATCCATCCTCTGATGGCTACTTCGTGCCCTGGATGTGCATCCCTCAAATTTCCATCAACTGCAAGATGCTATCCTATCAATATGGGCCAACATTTCTAAAGAATGCTATCAGCACCTTGTTGAATCAATGCCACGTAGAATTAAGGCAGTTCTGAAGGCAAAAGGGGGTCCAACACCGTATTAGTATGGTGTTCCTAATAATTCTTTAGGTGAGTGTATATATATATATATATATGTTTACATTTTTATTTTCATATTCTACAATTGATAGTTGTTTATGTTTATATTTTTATTACTATTATCTTTTATTATTATATATATATATTTTTTTTATTGACATCATGGTATTCACGTATATATGTATCCATTCATCCATTTATATCTACATCTAAATCTAAGCTTGACAGCCATACTATTATTACTACTATTATTATTACTATCATCCCTTTTTTATATAATTTGTATGATTGTATGTACATGTTTTTTAGACTTGAAAAAGGGGTCCACAGTACCCCAAAACGCGTTGTCACGATAACAAAAATAATAAAAAAAACTATTGGTTTGAAACAAACTCTGGTTGTGTTTTGCGCCTATGGTCCACCCTTCACTCGACCCCAGAGTCCAGTGGATACATACTTCAAACACTGACCCGGACGGCGGCCTGGCCCCCGCCAAAGGTGAACACGGACGTAACCGGCAGCACCAACCAGCAACACTTAAACCACTCCTACTCGCCTCCAGTACAGTTACACCGAACATTAGGTGCAACAACAACAGGTGAGCAGTACCACTCTTCCTGTATTTGGAAGCTTGTTCTGAACCTACTCACCCTATGCGCGCCTTTTTCCTCCTTTGGCCACTTTTTTCTTCCTTACTTATGTGTACTCAGGCTGATTTCCCCCTGTCATCCTGTCTTGTGGAGGCCAGCAGAATCCATGGCATAAGTCATGCCTTGACTCTTCAGGACTCCACAACACAAACACAGGCCACATTCTGCTGTCAATCACTCTGCGTCCAATCCCAATCAGAGCTGTGTTACCTGATCGGACTAGAAATTAAGTGCACAGTGCAACATCACACCAATGTTATCTGTCCGTCCCAGTCCCCAGTATAACACAGCTCTACCAAAAACCATGAGCAAAACAGTGTTACCCATCCGGATCTGAGACCTTGGCTGCACAGAATAATATCCCACTATACCGTGTGGGAATGTTACCTGTTCACAAACTAACACCTTCCTCAGTCCACAGTATAGCACAGTTCTACTCAAAGGAGATGCAAGAATAAATCAAAAACAGCAGCGACTGGACTCAAAGCGGGGAATGCAAACTACAAAAGTCAGCAGGGTTTAACACATTCGTAAACAAGGACTACCACCATCAACATCAAGAAAAACATACAAACAGATAGCAAAAACACATGTCATGGACATACACGGGGAACAAACGATGTAACAAATAGTACAGGGGAGTCAAATATTATTTTCTAGCCTAGATTGGCCATTCTGACCCCTCAGCGCCTGGTAAAGTGTATGCTGCTGAGAGGTAACCCCTTTATGGCCAAGCTGACTAGGCCCCATAGTACGGTTTGTTACCTGGCTACCGCTACTGGACACATTGCAATTACTTGTACAAGGGCAATTCCTTGCAATATGTCCTTTGTTCCCACACCTGAAACACCTGACTTGGCTTCCTGTCCTGTGTGTTTTTCACTAACCTGCTTTGCAGTGTTTTGTACTTACCTGCTTTGCAGTGTTTTGCTATGTGACCTAAGCCAGCACATGCAAAACATCTGATGTTTGGCCTGCATGGCTTAGGTCTGTCTACACTGCCATCGTGCTCCCTTCTCCTGAACTGTTCCATCCTCAGGGATGCACTCTTCACGATATTTTTTTTCCCCAAAGTCAGGGAACAATCTCCCTTAGTCTGGACAGGCTCAAATTTTGAGAGATTTGGCCTATCACAGACTGATCCTACCCCCTTTTTGCCCTGGACAGTGCAACATTTTTGGAGATTCTGGCCCTTACTTTAAGGAAAAAGAAAGGGCCGGCACCATTTTGGAAACATTTTTGATGACATGTTGCATGCCAGTCATTAGCTGGGATCTTACAGCAACCTCATCCTTCAATTTGGCTACCATCACGTTAGTAGAGGCAGCCCGTTCCTTGAAGGCCTTTATCTCAGCATATGGCTGAGTCAACTAAGCCTCTATTTCCTCCTTCTGCCTCTGCAGCTCTACTAACTGTGACTCTAATCTAGCCACTTGCGTGTCTCGGTCGATGGTAGACTGTACATTTTCCGCCAGCTTCGCCTGCAATGCCGAAACCTGGTTCAAATTACTGGCACAGCACTGGCAATGAATAGTCGGAGGAGACACCAGTGCAGCACGCTCTGGCTTGCAGATGCTATCCTCAAATGTATACACAAGTTTGGCTAGCATCTGAAGCCGTTTGGTTGCTTTGTTCTGTTTAACACAGAGTGTGTCATAACTACAAGCCTGTTCAAACAAATCAGACCACAGCATTTCTGCAGATTTGTAAGTGGTGGGGAGGATGGGGTTAAATATGCTGTGTTTTGGTAGGTGTTTCAGTGTGGAGAAGTCCATACTCACGTTTTGTTGAGAAACCATCTTCTCTGGAGCTGTCTTTTTTGTCTTTTGTTCGCTGATTGGAGGAGGTCCTCTAGTACTCCTCCCGGTCAGCCGGACTTCTTCTGATCAGCTCCTACAACGATGGTTTTATCAAACGACAGTATGCGACAACTTCTTTTGTGATGCTCATACGTGTTCAAGATTCGTTAAAGACAACGGAAAATCTTTAAAAATCTTTAAAAATACAAAAATACAAAGATTTAGGGTCTCTGCTGTAGATATTGACCTGTGTTCAGCTCTGATTGAAAAAAAAAACGTGTTACCTGTCTGAACTATCAGGCTCTGGATGCTCAGAATACACTGACCGCATCACTCTTGCCTGACTAGTCCACAGAGTAAGCGATTTTCTTCACCAAAGCCAAACACAAAAGCAAATTATTAGCAGTGGGCCTGGCTCGCCAATGTTAAAGGAAATATTGATTTTTAATATTTTGTGTTAATATCAATAATTAATATTCATAAATAAGCGTGAGTTGTCTATGCCTATTTATACTTGAAATACTAACTACCAGTTGCTATACTTTCTTTCTTAATTACGTGCGATGGATTATTACGGCGGCGATAAAAAGGACTATAAACTATAATTGGACAATAAAGGAATTTATTTAACAAATACAAGTCTACAGTCTATAAATACTACTATATCTATATATATTTATATCAATAGTTATATATATATATATATATATATATATATATACACTCACCTAAAGAATTATTAGGAACACCTGTTCTATTTCTCATTAATGCGATTATCTAGTCAACCAATCACATGGCAGTTGCTTCAATGCATGTAGGGTTGTGGTCCTGGTCAAGACAATCTCCTGAACTCCAAACTGAATGTCAGAATGGGAAAGAAAGGTGATTTAAGCAATTTTGAGCGTGGCATGGTTGTTGGTGCCAGTCTGAGTATTTCGCAATCTGCTCAGTTACTGGGATTTTCACACACAACCATTTCTAGGGTTTACAAAGAATGGTGTGAAAAGGAAAAAACATCCAGTATGTGGCAGTCCTGTGGGCGAAAATGCCTTGTTGATGCTAGAGGTCAGAGGAGAATGGGCCGACTTATTCAAGCTGATAGAAGAGCAACATTGACTGAAATAACCACTCGTTACAACCGAGGTATGCAGCAAAGCATTTGTGAAGCCACAACATGCACAACCTTGAGGCGGATGGGCTACAACAGCAGAAGACCCCACCGGGTCCCACTCATCTCCACTACAAATAGGAAAAAGAGGCTACAATTTGCACGAGCTCACCAAAATTGGACTGTTGAAGACTGGAAAAATGATTTCTTGAACATGACAATGAGTTCACTGTACTAAAATGGCCCCCACAGTCACCAGATCTCAACCCAATAGAGCATCTTTGGGATGTGGTGGAACGGGAGCTTCGTGCCCTGGATGTGCATCCCTCAAATCTCCTTCAACTGCAAGATGCTATCCTATCAATATGGGCCAATATTTCTAAAGAATGCTATCAGCACCTTGTTTAATCAATGCCACGTAGAATTAAGGCAGTTCTGAAGGCAAAAGGGGGTCCAACACCGTATTAGTATGGTGTTCCTAATAATTCTTTAGGTGAGTATATATATATATATATATATATATATATAGGCCTACACCGCAATACAGTGACAACACTACAATACACCTAAACTATGCTAACACAACACAATACACAATTACAATTCCACCCCACAAACTATCTAAATAACACACTTAAATACACACGTTAAGTAGCAGCAGCACTCTCCCGCCTGGCTCTATACTGTCGCTACAGGGTAGCAAGGGGTTAAACAGGGATATGGGGCTATGGAGGTTAAATCATAGTCTCTGAGGAGGGGCTGCTCATCTCATCTCAGGTCAACTCTTCCTCTGTTTGTGGTGATAAGCTCCCCCCCTTTTACCATGGGGCAGAGGTGTGGATAACCCATGCTATAAAAAACAGGTTTAGCATGTCTACAACAGCTTGTTTGGGGTATGCACAAAAGAGGACTAGATACCGATCAGCTATTATAACCCTTAACAAAGCAAGCCATGGCCTACAGGCTATTAACACCAGTGTTTCTGTAAACATGGGCCTGTATCAACTAGTGGGATGAAGAGTTGATAAGAGTTGATAGGGAATTGAAACTAGGGAATATTTAATATACTTCCCTCTACAGGGCCTAATATGTGTATATACTGTATATATATATATATATATATATATATATATATATATATACAGTGCTGCCCATAATTATTCATACCCCTGGCACATTTTGACTTAAAGTTACTTTTATTCAACCAGCAAGTCATTTTTTGACGGGAAATGACATAGGTGTCTCCCAAAAGATAATAAGACGATGTACAAGAGGCATTATTGGAGAAAAAAACATTTCTCAGCTTTTATTTACATTTGAGCAAAAAGTGTCCAATCCAAAATTATTCATACCCTTCTCAATATTCAATAGAAAAGCCTTTATTGGCTATTACAGCAATCAAACGCTTCCTATAATTGCAGACCAGCCTTTTGCATGTCTCCACAGGTATTTTTGCCCATTCATCTTTAGCAATGAGCTCCAAATCTTTCAGGTTGGAGGGTCTTCTTGCCATCACCCTGATCTTTAGCTCCCTCCACAGATTCTCAATTGGATTCAAGTCTGGACTCTGGCTGGGCCACTCCAAAACTTTAATGTTGTTGTCTGCTAACCATTTCTTCACTTTTGCTGTGTGTTTTGGGTCATTGTCATGCTGAAATGTCCCTGCAGACTGACTGATGTTGTAGTTGAGAAACCTCATGTATTGCTAATTTTTCATTGTGCCGTTTACTGTGATTAGGTTTACTGGTCCATTGGCTGAATAAGACACCCCAAAGCATTAGGTTCCCACCACCATGTTTGACAGTGGGGATGGTGTTCTTTGAGTTGAAGGCTACTCCTTTTTTACGCCAAATGAAGGAAACCTCATTGTGACCAAACAATTCAATTTTTGTTTCATCTGACCATAACACAGAAGACCAGAAGTCTTCTTCTTTGTCCAGATGAGCTTTTGCAAAGGCCAAGCAAGCTTTTGTGTGCCTTATCTGGAGAAGTGGCGTCCTCCTTGGTCTGCATTGTGCAGTGTCCGTTGGATTGTCTGCCTTGAGACATTGCCACCAGCAGAGCCCAGATTCACCAGGATGGCCTTGGTGGTGATCCTTGGATTCTTTTTCACCTCTCTAACTATCCTCCTGGACAGCACAGGTGTCACTTTTGGCTTCCGACCACATCCTCTGAGATTTTCCACAGTGCGGAACATTTTGTATTTTTTGTTCAAATGTAAATAAAAGCTGAGAAATGTTTTTTTCCACAATAATGCCTCTTGTACATCGTCTTATTATATTTTGGGAGACACCTATGTCATTTCCCATCAAAAAAATTACTTGCTGGTTGAATAAAAGTAACTTTAATTCAAAATTTGCCAGGGGTATGAATAATTATGGGCAGCACTGTATATACAGATATATATACACACAATGGGGCATATATATATATATATATATATATATATATATATATATATACATACACCTACCAGGCACTTCCCTCTACATCTATTATTGTGTAAAACTTAAATAAATAAGAAAAAGTACATATATCAGGTATTTCCACATCCGTAACGACCCTCTCTATAAAAATATCACATGCCCTAACCTCTCAGGTGAATCTGTAAAAATAAATAAAAACTGTGACAAAACAACCAATTTTTTGCTCACCTTTCCCCATAAAATATTTACCCAAAAATGGTACCAATAAAAATGTCAACTCTTCCTTCCCGAGCCCCTGCACAAGACGATTGCAGAGAAATTAAAAAAAATATGGTGTTCAGAAAATGGAGACACAAAAATATATATTTTTTTAATGCTTTATTATGTAAAACTGAAACAAACAAACAAAGAAATTTGACATATTTGATATCATTGCGTCCGTAACAACCTGCTCTATAAAAATAGCACATGATCTACCCTGTCAGATGAAAGTTGTAAAAAATAAAAAATAGAAAAACAGAGTTAAAACAGCCATTTGTTTGTTACCTTGCCTCACCAAAAAATTTAATATAGAGTAATTAAAAATCATATGTACCCCAAAATAATACCAATAAAACTGGCACCTTATCCCCTAGTTTTCAAAATGGGGTCACTTTTTTTGGAGTTTCTACTGTAAGGGTGCATCAGGGGGGCTTCAAATGGGACATGGCAACTAAAAACCAGTCCAGCAAAATCTGCCTTCTAAAAACCATATCGCGCTCCTTTTCTTCTGCGCCCGGCCATGTGCCTTTACATCAGTTTACGGCCACATGTGGGGTGTTTCTGTAAACAAAGGATAAACTGAGACTAGACGGGTAGAGTAGAAAAAATATACATAACTTTATTAAGCAATACATAAAAAATCATTTAATTGGTTGATATATCACATCAGATAAAAAGGTGGACTACACCTGAGGGGACATAATATGATTACATACAAAGAAGGGGGCAAGGAGGTCAACGCTCAGCTATACATCAGCTAAGATTCACAAATAGCTAGAGAAAGTGCAAGTGCATATCTCAAAACTTGTAACATACACTGCTCAAAAAAATAAAGGGAACACTTAAACAACACAATGTAACTCCAAGTCAATCGCACTTCTGTGAAATCAAACTGTCCACTTAGGAAGCAACACTGAGTGACAATCAATTTCACATGCTGTTGTGCAAATGGGATAGACAACAGGTGGAAATTATAGGGAATTAGCAAGACACCCCCAATAAAGGAATGGTTCTGCAGGTTGTGATCACAGACCACTTCTCAGTTCCTATGCTTCCTGGCTGATGTTTTGGTCACTTTTTAATTCTGGCGGTGCTTTCACTCTAGTGGTAGCATGAGACGGAGTCTACAACCCACACAAGTGGCTCAGGTAGTGCAGCTTATCCAGGATGGCACATCAATGCGAGCTGTGGCAAGAAGGTTTGCTGTGTCTGTCAGCGTAGTGTCCAGAGCATGGAGGCGCTACCAGGAGACAGGCCAGTACATCAGGAGACGTGGAGGAGGCCGTAGGAGGGCAACAACCCAGCAGCAGGACCGTTACCTCCGCCTTTGTGCAAGGAGGAACAGGAGGAGCACTGCCAGAGCCCTGCAAAATGACCTCAAGCAGGCCACAAATGTGCATGTGTCTGCTCAAACGGTCAGAAACAGACTCCATGAGGGTGATATGAGGGCCCGACGTCCACAGGTGGGGGTTGTGCTTACAGCCCAACACCGTGCAGGACGTTTGGCATTTGCCAGAGAACACCAAGATTGGCAAATTCGCCACTGGCGCCCTGTGCTCTTCACAGATGAAAGCAGGTTCACACTGAGCACATGTGACAAACGTGACAGAGTCTGGAGACGCCGTGGAGAACGTTCTGCTGCCTGCAACATCCTCCAGCAATGCCAGCATGACCGTTTTGGCATTGGGTCAGTAATGGTGTGGGGTGGCATTTCTTGGGAGGGCCGCACAGCCCTCCATGTGCTCGCCAGAGGTAGCCTGACTGCCATTAGGTACCGAGATGAGATCCTCAGACCCCTTGTGAGACCAGATGCTGGTGCGGTTGGCCCTGGGTTCCTCCTAATGCAAGACAATGCTAGACCTCATGTGGCTGGAGTGTGTCAGCAGTTCCTGCAAGACAAAGGCATTGATGCTATGGACTGGCCTGCCCCTTCCCCAGACCTGAATCCAATTGAGCACATCTGGGACATCATGTCTCGCTCTATCCACCAACGTCACGTTGCACCACAGACTGTCCAGGAGTTGGCAGATGCTTTAGTCCAGGTCTGGGAGGAGATCCCTCAAGAGACCGTCCGCCACCTCATCAGGAGCATGCACAGGCGTTGTAGGGAGGTCATACAGACACGTGGAGGCCACACACACTACTGAGCCTCATTTTGACTTGTTTTAAGGACATTACATCAAAGTTGGATCAGCCTGTAGTGTGTTTTTCCACTTTAATTTTGAGTGTGACTCCAAATCCAGACCTCCATGGGTTAAAAAATTTTATTTCCATTTTTTTTTTTTGTGTGATTTTGTTGTCAGCACATTCAACTATGTAAAGAACAAAGTATTTCAGAATAATATTTAATTAACTCAGATCTAGGATGTGTTATTTTGTGTTACCTTTATTTTTTTGAGCAGTGTATATATACATATACAGTACCTGTTTCACATACAAAAAGGTTCTCCACATATATCACAAATATTCACAATTTATGCTGATATATACACATGTATCTCCACTGCCAGTGCATCAAATTAGGACATACATGTGTATAGCGCACAGACCCAGACCCACATGGGAAAAGGGGACTAGTGCCTTAAACTCACCAAAAAAGTGCATGTGTGCATGTTATCATCTATTATAAAGAGTAGAAAAACTGCATATGCACTTTTTTGCTGAGTTTAAGGCACTAGTCCCCTTTTCCCATGTGGGTCTGGGTCTGTGCGCTATACACATGTATGTCCTAATTTATCCCCTCAGGTGTAGTCCACCTTTTTATCTGATGTGATATATCAACCAATTAAATGATTTTTTATGTATTGCTTAATAAAGTATATGTATATTTTTTCTACTATACCCGTCTAGTCTCAGTTTATCCTTTGTTCGTGTATGCTTATGTACACTGAGTGGGTATCTCACTATACACTGCGTGCAGAATTATTAGGCAAATGAGTATTTTGACCACATCATCCTCTTTATGCATGTTGTCTTACTCCAAGCTGTATAGGCTCGAAAGCCTACTACCAATTAAGCATATTAGGTGATGTGCATCTCTGTAATGAGAAGGGGTGTGGTCTAATGACATCAACACCCTATATCAGGTGTGCATAATTATTAGGCAACTTCCTTTCCTTTGGCAAAATGGGTCAAAAGAAGAACTTGACAGGCTCAGAAAAGTCAAAAATAGTGAGATATCTTGCAGAGGGATGCAGCACTCTTAAAATTGCAAAGCTTCTGAAGCGTGATCATCGAACAATCAAGCGTTTCATTCAAAATAGTCAACAGGGTCGCAAGAAGCGTGTGGAAAAACCAAGGCGCAAAATAACTGCCCATGAACTGAGAAAAGTCAAGCGTGCAGCTGCCAAGATGCCACTTGCCACCAGTTTGGCCATATTTCAGAGCTGCAACATCACTGGAGTGCCCAAAAGCACAAGGTGTGCAATACTCAGAGACATGGCCAAGGTAAGAAAGGCTGAAAGACGACCACCACTGAACAAGACACACAAGCTGAAACGTCAAGACTGGGCCAAGAAATATCTCAAGACTGATTTTTCAAAGGTTTTATGGACTGATGAAATGAGAGTGAGTCTTGATGGGCCAGATGGATGGGCCCGTGGCTGGATTGGTAAAGGGCAGAGAGCTCCAGTCCGACTCAGACGCCAGCAAGGTGGAGGTGGAGTACTGGTTTGGGCTGGTATCATCAAAGATGAGCTTGTGGGGCCTTTTCGGGTTGAGGATGGAGTCAAGCTCAACTCCCAGTCCTACTGCCAGTTTCTGGAAGACACCTTCTTCAAGCAGTGGTACAGGAAGAAGTCTGCATCCTTCAAGAAAGACATGATTTTCATGCAGGACAATGCTCCATCACACGCGTCCAAGTACTCCACAGCGTGGCTGGCAAGAAAGGGTATAAAAGAAGAAAATCTAATGACATGGCCTCCTTGTTCACCTGATCTGAACCCCATTGAGAACCTGTGGTCCATCATCAAATGTGAGATTTACAAGGAGGGAAAACAGTACACCTCTCTGAACAGTGTCTGGGAGGCTGTGGTTGCTGCTGCACGCAATGTTGATGGTGAACAGATCAAAACACTGACAGAATCCATGGATGGCAGGCTTTTGAGTGTCCTTGCAAAGAAAGGTGGCTATATTGGTCACTGATTTGTTTTTGTTTTGTTTTTGAATGTCAGAAATGTATATTTGTGAATGTTGAGATGTTATATTGGTTTCACTGGTAAAAATAAATAATTGAAATGGGTATATATTTGTTTTTTGTTAAGTTGCCTAATAATTATGCACAGTAATAGTCACCTGCACACACATATATCCCCCTAAAATAGCTAAAACTAAAAACAAACTAAAAACTACTTCCAAAAATATTCAGCTTTGATATTAATGAGTTTTTTGGGTTCATTGAGAACATGGTTGTTGTTCAATAATAAAATGAATCCTCAAAAATACAACTTGCCTAATAATTCTGCACTCCCTGTATAGGGCACTTCCCATCACATAGGATCACTAAATAGTGAACGCAAATCTATGTGTTTTCTGTGACTGTTGTTTTCTAATAAAATATTTATTAGATTAGAGTTTTGTTCGGCTGTTAACCCTCAATATTGTAACGGGGTGCCGAAGGTGCACTCGGTCTCCCATCAGCCGCAGACCTGCTGCTTAGCTTCGGGATCTGTGTTTGACCTCGTTCCCAGGGCGGCTTTGCTAGCTGGGAGGCTCCCTGCTCCTAGGTCTGCCTTGAGCGCCGAGCTGATCACTCGGTGCTCGACTGGTCGGTCTGTCGGTCATGTGACGCTGGCCACGTCACATGACCCTCACTCCCCACTATAAATACAGGAAGCCTGCTGGCCACAGGTTGCCTGTTAATTTAGGTTCCTGGCATTTGTTGGATACCTGTATACTTTCCTGGTCCTGTTCCCTGACGATCCTTTGCCTGCTCCTCCTCTACTGCGCATCCCTCCTGGTATTTTGACCTCGGCTTCCACCTGACTATTCTTTGCAGACTCCTTTGGTACTGCTAGACTCTCCTGGTATTTATGACCCCGGCTTCTCCTGACCATTCTTTGCTTATCCCTCTGTACTGCATTGTGCTCTTGGTTTTGACCCGGTCCGTTCACTATCCGTTATTTGTCTTGTCTGTCCTTCCCGTACGTATCCTAAGTTAGGGACTGCCATCCAGTTGTCCCCTGTCATTAGGACTCGTGAGGCAAGTAGGCAGGGCCAGGGGTGAAGGTGGAGCTATCCTCCCCCCTGTGTGTGTGTGTGTACGTGACCGTTACAGATGTGTTAAAGAAAAAAAATGGATTAAAATGGAAAATCTGTCAAAAAAGTGCAATTTAGAAATTTCATCTCCATTTTCCTTCAATTCTTGTGGAACATCTAAAGGGTTAACAAAGTTTGTAAAATCAGTTTTGAGAAACTTGACGGGTGTAGTTTCTACAATGGAGTCATTTATGGGGGGGGGGGGGGGGGGGGAGGGTTCCACTATGTAAGTCCCACAAAATGACTTCAGACCTGAACTGATCCTTAAAAAGTAGGTTTTGGAAATGTTCTTGAAAATTTTAAGAATTGCTTTTAAAATTCTAATCCTTCTAACATCCTAAAAAAATTAAATTACATTTACAAATTGATGCCAACATAAAGTAGACCTATGGGGAATGTTAAGTAATAAATATTTCACTTTCTGTTTTAAATGCAGAGAAATTGAAATTTTGAAAATTGCAAATTTTTTTACATTTTTGGTAAATTTGGGATTTCTTTCATAAATAAAGGTGAAATATATTGACTCAAATTTATGAAGTACAATGTGACATGAGAAAACAATCTCAGAATGGCTTGTATGTTCCAAAGTTATTACCACATAAACTGACACGTCAGATTTGCAAAAAATGGCCTGGGCAGAAGGGCTAAAACTGGCCCAGGGTAGAAGGGGTTAAATGTCAACCTCTATGATTGCGGACCCTGTCAACAACTCTAGTAAGGGGCACTGCCAGCAGATTTCTGTTATAGGACATTAAAGGCAACTACGGTATGAGGAGCTGAGGATCCATGTTGAAAGCTCTGATATCAGTTGTACAGTACATGTATGGTGGATGGAGGTAAAGGAAAGCTTTCCAGTAATCAACATCATGCACAGCATCCGTATTCATAACCTATAAACTGTTGCCATACACTATTGAGGTATTCCACATCTACATACAGTCAGGTCCATAATATTGGGACATCGACACAATTCTAAAATGTTTGGCTCTATACTCCACCACAATGGATTTGAAATAAAACAAACAATATGTGCTTTAACTGCAGACTGTCAGCTTTAATTTGAGGGTATTTACATCCAAATCAGGTGAACAGTGTAGGAATTACAACAGTATGCATATGTGCCTCCCACTTGTTAAGGGACCAAAAGTAATTGGACAATTGGCTTCTCAGCTGTTCCATGGCCAGGTGTGTGTTATTCCCTTATTATCCCAATGAGCAGATAAAAGGGCCAGAGTTAATTTCAAGTGTGCTATTTGCATTTGAAATCTGTTGCTGTCAACTCTCAAGATGAGATCCAAAGAACTGTTACTATCAGTGAAGCAAGCCTTCGTTAGGCTGAGAAAACATAACAAACCCATCAGAGAGATAGAAAAAACATTAGACGTGGCCAAAACAACTGTTTGGAACATTCTTAAAAAGAAGGAACGCACCGGTGAGCTCAGCAACACCAAAAGACCCGGAAGACCACGGAAAACAACTGTGGTGGATGACCGAATAATTCTTTCCCTGGTGAAGAAAACACCCTTCGTAACAGTTGGCCAGATCAAGAACACTGTCCAGGAGGTATGTGTATGTGTGTCAAAGTCAACAATCAAGAGAAGACTTCACCAGAGTGAATACAGAGGGTTCACCACAGGATGTAAACCATTGGTGAGCCTCAAAAACAGGAAGGCCAGATTAGAGTTTGCCAAACGACATCTAAAAAAGCCTTCACAGTTCTGGAACAACATCCTATGGACAGATGAGACCAAGATCAACTTGTACCAGAGTGATGGGAAGAGAAGAGTATGGAGAAGGAAAGGAACTGCTCATGATCCTAAGCATACCACCTCATCAGTGAAGCATGGTGGTGGTAGTGTCATGACATGGGCATGTATGGCTGCCAATGGAACTGGTTCTCTTGTATTTATTGATGATGTGACTGCTGACAAAAGCAGCAGGATGAATTCTGAAGTTTTTCAGGCAATATTATCTGCTCATATTCAGCCAAATGCTTCAGAACTCACTGGACGGCGCTTCACAGTGCAGATGGACAATGACGCAAAGCATACTGCAAAAGCAACCAAAGAGTTTTTTAAGGGAAAGAAGTGGAATGTTATGCAGTGGCCACGTCAACCACCTGACCTGAATTCGATTGAGCATGCATTTCACTTGCTGAAGACAAAACCGAAGGGAAAATGCCCCAAGAACAAGTAGGAACTGAAGACAGTTGCACTAGAGGCCTGGCAGAGCATCACTAGGGATGAAACCCAGCGTCTGGTGATGTCTATGCGTTCCAGACTTCAGGCTGTAATTGACTGCAAAGTATTTGCAACCAAGTATTAAAAAGTAAAAGTTTGATTTAGCATTATTATTCTGTCCCATTACTTTTGGTTCCTTAACAAGTAGGAGGTACATATGCAAACTGTTGTAATTCCTACACCGTTCACCTGATTTGGATGTAAATACCATCAAATTAAAGCTGACAGTCTGCAGTTAAAGCACATCTTGTTTGTTTCATTTCAAATCCATTGTGGTGGTGTATAGAGCCAAAAATGTTAGAATTGTGTCAATGTCCCAATATTTATGGACCTGATTGTATAATAGATAACTCTATATATTTATATATATATATATATATATATATATATATATATATATATATATTCTTACAATTAGCATCAAGATCTTTATGAATTGTGCATGAAGTGGTACTTTTTTCTCCACTGGACGGATAGAAGACACGAGTAAGCTATTTCATGGAGGTCTGTCAGATAATCAATTGTCCATGAATAATGATTTCCCAAACCACTCTATGTTAAATAGTAAAATAGGCCCAAAGTGCCATAATACATTAATTGCATATTGAAAGTCACCACCTTAAAATTAATTTAACAGTACATTTGACATTTATGAAGGGAATGATAATTACTTCACTTGTCTCCAGTTCATTTGGCCCATCTCAACCCCCTCCCTTAAGATATATCCCAATGAACTAGGATGCACTAGTTTTATCCTAGGGATGAATGACAGTGATGTGTTAGATGATGTGCTGATTCTGGGTCAATGTAGATAATGAAGCCGGCCGGCACTCGCCTGTCTGTGCACGCTGCCAAGGGAAGGAGCGAACCCCACTAACGCCGTATGAATGATCCCAGCAGCCGTGTCTTCATAAATATGTATACTTTATTCCAATCATATGTCCCAACAACCAGGATGCGTTTCGACTATATGCCTTCATCAACAGGTGTCCTGGTTGTTGGGACATGTGATTGGAAAAAAGTATACATATTTATGAAGACACGACTGCTGGGATCTTTCATACGACTGATTCTGGGTCAGTCTGACGAAGGATTAGAAGAGGAGATATAATAATGACAGCAGTAAATATGTTGTGTAGGAAAGTCTGCAACATTTGGATCCCGCTGAGAGACAGCATTGATCTGTCTGGCTCTATATTTTGTATCTCTGTCTATTTCCAGATGCTCTCTCCAATACCCTGTCCGAGATCTTATTCCATCTATAGCCCAAGTAAGTAGATTGACATCCAGTGTTAATTTATAGCCACCCTTCATAACATCTGTCATCTGAGGATTCATCACGAGCTTACATCGTTTACACAGCTGCTTTCTCACCTATGGATCCACAGTTTGCTTTTATGGAAAAGTAAAATTTGATGAGCTAAAACAAACCATTATTTGAAAGTCAGCTCAAACAACGCTTGTGTTTTACAGGTTACCTTATAGCAAGGAGAGCTGGCAACATTTGGCTTTATTTCCAGTTCTAATTTCTTTAAAAAATAAAACAGCATCTCCTTAGGGTAGATTACATGTTCCTTCTTCTAAAATCAACAATTTATGTGCAGTAGTAAAACGGGTGTTCTTTGTATCAAGAAACATGATTTTATATATTTATATATATATATATATATATATATATATATATATATACAGTACAGACCAAAAGTTTGGACACACCTTCTCATTCAAAGAGTTTTCTTTATTTTCATGACTATGAAAATTGTAGTGTCCAGCAGTATTGATCCCTTTAAAACATAACTTTTACTTATAATATTATAAAATAATACCACCGTAGTGGTTCACCAGTGAAAAATAGTGAGACGAACAACAATAATAGAAGATACAAGATGCTCCTGGGAGCCAGCCATAGATACACTGGTTAGGTGGTGAGTAAACACACGGCAGCTGGGGGGAGCAGTGGGTGAAACTGTCCTATCCCTACACTCACCCTGGCTGAACCTCAGCCCAGGGACGTCCCCTGATGGTGGAGACTCCCTGTCCTCGTGCCTGGGCTGACTGCCCTGCGTTTACCCTCCTCTCCAACAGTAAAATAACAAATACGCTCCCCAGAGAGCTGACGGGTGTAGTTAGGCGACCCTGGTAACTAATTACCCTGAGGGACACCGATGGATAAATATAGACCAAATCAATTTAGGTGAATAGGATAAGTATCACCTATAATAAGGAGCCAGGCACAGGGGCCTCAAAACAGTGCGTTCCCAGGCAAGTTCTGGGGCTTATGGGGAACCAGCCTGGGAACGCACTGTTTTGAGGCCCCTGTGCCTGGCTCCTTATTATAGGTGATACTTATCCTATTCACCTAAATTGATTTGGTCTATATTTATCTATCGGTGTCCCTCAGGGTAATTAGTTACCAGTCCCGCCTAACTACACCCGTCAGCTCTCTGGGGAGCGTATTTGTTATTTTACTGTTGGAGAGGAGGGTAAACGCAGGGCAGTCAGCCCAGGCACGAGGACAGGGAGTCTCCACCATCAGGGAACGTCCCTGGGCTGAGGTTCAGCCAGGGTGAGTGTAGGGATAGGACAGTTTCACCCACTGCTCCCCCCAGCTGCCGTGTGTTTACTCACCACCTAACCAGTGTATCTATGGCTGGCTCCCAGGAGCATCTTGTATCTTCTATTATTGTTGTTCGTCTCACTATTTTTCACTGGTGAACCACTACGGTGGTATTCTTTTATAATATTATAAGTAAAAGTTATGTTTTAAAGGGATCAATACTGCTGGACACTACTTTGACTCTACGATCCTTTTCATTGATTCATATTGATTTAGCTGGACATTTATTACTATGAAAATTGTAGATTCACACTGAAGGCATCAAAACTATGAATTAACACATGTGGAACTATATACATAACAAACAAGTGTGAAACAACTGAAAATATGTCATATTCTAGGTTCTTCAAAGTAGCCACCTTTTGCTTTGATTACTGCTTTGCACACTCTTGGCATTCTCTTGATGAGCTTCAAGAGGTAGTCCCCTGAAATGGTTTTCACTTCACAGGTGTGCCCTGTCAGGTTTAATAAGTGGGATTTCTTGCCTTATAAATGGGGTTGGGACCATCAGTTGCGTTGAGGAGAAGTCAGGTGGATACACAGCTGATAGTCCTACTGAATAGACTGTTAGAATTTGTATTATGGCAAGAAAAAAGCAGCTAAGTAAAGAAAAACGAGTGGCCATCATTACTTTAAGAAATGAAGGTCAGTCAGTTAGCCGAAAAATTGGGAAAACTTGGAAAGTAAGGGCTATTTGACCATGAAGGAGAGTGATGGGGTGCTGCGCCAGATGACCTGGCCTCGACAGTCACCGAATCTGAACCCAATCAAGATGGTTTGGGGTGAGCTGGACCGCAGAGTGAAGGCAAAAGGGCCAACAAGTGCTAAGCATCTCTGGGAACTCCTTCAAGACTGTTGGAAGACCATTTCAGGGGACTACCTCTTGAAGCTCATCAAGAGAATGCCAAGAGTGTGCAAAGCAGTAATCAAAGCAAAAGGTGGCTACTTTGAAGAACCTAGAATATGACATATTTTCAGTTGTTTCACACTTGTTTGTTATGTATATAATTCCACATGTGTTAATTCATAGTTTTGATGCCTTCATAGTCATGAAAATAAAGAAAACGCTTTGAATGAGAAGGTGTGTCCAAACTTTTGGTCTGTACTGTATGCATATATATATATATATATATATATATATTTGTATTCGGGTTGGCTCAAGATAATTACACCTACCTACCTACTATGCTAAGCAGTAGGGGTATGCCGAGACTGCTGTATGGAGGGTAGGCTAAAGGGGTCCACCCCATTGAGTAGTAAGAATAAAAGGGGACTTGGGAGGGTGGGGCAGAAACGAGCCGCCGGTAAGGTGAGGAGGAGGCTGCGGCTTATATGCAGTATAGCCCCGCCTCCCCTCACACAAATGTGGCAAATAGCCATTTGCCTATAACTTGTATTCGGGTCGGCTCAAGATAAGTATGCCTACCTACCTACCTACTATGCTAAGCAGTAGGGGTATGCTGAGACTGCTCTACGGAGGGTAGGCTAAAGGGGCCAAAAATAACAAACATAGCTCAGGGCAATAGTGTTATTAACAAAATTACAATACCAGATTCCTGAAAGCATTAAACATTTCATACTGCGGATTTGGTATATGTCGTGCATAAGAAGCCCACTGCCATCTGCCCAACTTCTTAATAACATGCACTGAGACGTTGTGCTTGGAGGCGGCGAAGCCGCACCAATGCAAAAGGAATGCCCTGTGATGGAACTGGGACTGACCCCAACATTCCTCAATAATATTCGGATGAATTTGAGAAAGTTCTGACAACTCAAAGGCGCAGAACCCAGCTTTAGCAGAAGAGCATCCCTTGGGGTTGCTTCGGTAAAGCGCGTCCATTCCTGCACTGCCATAACTGGGCACCACTTATTACCAGTGGGGAAGTATCTAACCTCTGTGAGCTGACCCGCTCGGGCCGTCTTTGTGGACGTTAAAGTAAAAACTTAGCCTGATCCATCCCATGACAGCTAATCCTTTCTCAGATAACTCTTGCATGTTGTGGCGCAGGTGAACTCGTCTGGTCTGAGGAAGCCGTAGAAGGCTAGGTACATGGTTGTCTTGATCAATAAACTAGTGTGCTTACTGAAGGGGTTTTGCGTAGTTTATCTGAAAGCAATCTGAACATTGACCCTATAAATGGCTGTCGTGCAGGGCGGGCCACAGCGGACCCCTTCTGGGTACCCTTCAGTAGCATTCTAATTGGATGGGCTGAAACAAGGAGGGTTGATTAGGATGCCGTAGATACAAATTATGTTGAATCCCAGCCGGTATAACTTAATAGTGCTAAATGATAGCTTGTGGTGAGAGTGGCAAAAATGTGGCAAAGGCCAGTAGGTAAGAGATGTTGCCCACTCCTGCCGAAGAATGGGTTCTCTTAAAATTGCAGAACGAGGTCCATGCCTTCTTATATATCCTCACCGTGTTACAGGACAGGGCTTTAGTCATAAGAGACCTGGCGGTGGCGAGATGAACCGTTAGTCCATCACTAGCTAGTCGAGCATGGGCACTGGTGATGGTACGCGGGCTGCTTGTGGAGAGACCTGCAAAAAGAGAAGAGCCAATAGCCCTGTATGGAAACCTGCGGAAAGACCATTGATAACATACTGTACGCAGTCTGCATGTGGATGGGACCCTAACAGGATAAGACAACATCCCTGTACAGACTAAAGGCTAAGACAAACTCAGGTATGCTGAGTTTCTATTCAACCTCACGTCCTTAGATTTGAGGACCACCGAGACCTCCCCACAGACTATGGTCTTGTTGTCTGGCGCCTCATGAGCTGTTATGAGTAAGGATGCTAAGTTCACGTCCTTGCCGTCAATTATTTCCTGACGAATGTTGGCTGTAACAAAGTGGAACGGTGCGATAGGGGGTACAGAACCTGACCCACCAGCAACACTAGTCTGGAGGCTAGAAGAACCTGCCGGACTTTGGCACACCAAACGGGCAGCTGTATCGCCTGCCTTGACCGACTCTAGCCTGGCCTGAAAAGTTCAGCATTGATGATGCCATGGAGTTGATGGCCGCATGCAGTTGCGTAAGCGAGGTCTAAATATTGTCCATGGACACCACCTGCAGATTTTGGACCTCCGGAACTGAAGACAGAAGACAGAACAGTTCCGCCTTCCTTGCAGAAGCTGGAAATGGAATGCCTCTTTTGGATAACTCTGTCATTAACTTGGGTACAGTCCCTGACCTTAATGATGGTGTGGAGTCTCTTGCCGAATGTGACACCACGCTCCCACTGAATGATGATGTATCGCCCATCAATGATTCTTGAGACATCCTACTAAAACACAACATGATTAATGCAGAAGATGAATACCCAACACCAGTTTGTGCCGTTCACCAGTATCACGGACCACCGATGTTCCAAGAACCGCCGTACCAGCACAGGAGATGCCGTCCAGCATGCGGAGCACCCCTTCACCGAAGTGACTGAATATGGGAAGATGTGTACATAGCAGAATAGAATGTGACCTAATTAGCCTTGCAAGCCCCGAACGAGTGTAGACTGATACATGAGATTGGACGAGGCATACAGTGTAGGACTGTATCCTGTGGTTGTGACAGGACTTAACGTGTCTGTAGACGTGACAGATGTATCGAATTGTATCGAATTACAATGTGTCGAGAGCGGAGTCGCGCTGACTCCTGCAACCTGAGAGACTGCCGCGTGGGGAGCCGATGCTGCCAGGCAGAAACGTTCCGGTGCGGTGGTGCTCCTTCTTACCTAAAGGAGCCGACATACCGCCGGCCAGACTGAGAGGACGAAAGACCACAGTAAGTCACTTACATTCAGCCAGACATAAGCCTGATGGGACTGAATATAGCCTATGTACTGCCCCGTCCTATGATGTAACAATACCGGATATACATATAAAACACTCCTCATTATTTTTAACCCCTTTTAATTTATTATTATTTTCTTTTTTCTAATACTAATACTACATAACCGTAACCAGAATTTATCAAGACATAACAGACAAATGTAAGCTGTAATAACACCGCCGACCAGCAGATGGCATGCTGGGACAACCTAAGGCAGCAGAGCGCGGCTCTGAACACATGGAAGCCGCTCTGCCGCCCGCCATGACGTGCAGGTAACAACGTGCGGCGTGTCGGTGCCGATCCCTCCCCCCCTGCCAAGGAATGAAGCCGCAAGGCCCCGATCTTACCGCTGGAAGACGTGAACGCTGGGATGTAGACATTGATGCCGATGAGAGGCAGAGACCGTATACTCACGTGCGTACAGGCGCCCGGAAGTGATGCAGAAACGAGCCGCCGGTAAGGTGAGGAGGAGGCTGCGGCTTATAAGCAGTATAGCCCCGCCTCCCCTCACACAAATGCGGCAAATAGCCATTTGCCTATAACATATATTTTAATAAGAGAGAGAGATAGGTATATATTGTGTATCAAGATCTCTACTTGCTGCTGCTCAATAGGAACTATTTAAAGGGAACCAGTCACCATGTAAGTGCAAAGTATTTTGCATGTTATAGAGTAGAAGGAGCTGAGCAGGTTATAAATTTCTGGAGAATGATTCAGTAAAACTTGTATTTTGTGCCTTTAAATTCCTGCTCATTTTGGGCTTTGAAGTCAGGGAGGAGGTCCTGTCAGTGATTGACAGCTCTTTCTGTATACACAGTCATAGAAAAAAGGCTGTCAAACACTGATTAGGACAACCTCTTTGATGCATTACAGGTTTTACTGAATCTTTTCCAATAAAACTATATATAAATCTGCTCAGCTCCTCCTGCTCTAACACACTGCCTTCAGCTCACATACCATTTTCAATGTGACAGCTTCCCTTTAACAATAATACAGACTACTTTAAAGGGGTCTTTTTAAAGGGGTTCTGCCTAATATAAATTAGCATCCATTTTAGATTCATTCGGAAGCTGCATTCTTAGTGAGCGGAGGGACAGTGTAGCTGCTGCTGATTTAATAGGGAAATCGATAGCTAGGCCAGTGTGTTCAGTGTCCACTCCAGTCCTGAAAGACTCGTCTGATCTCTGCTGTAAGGACAGCGTCCTGACAGCACCCCAAAAAGCCCTTTTTAGGGCTAGTACATCAGTCTGCTTTTTTATTTATTTTTTTCCTCTGTAATCTAATTGCAGTTGCCTGCCAGTGTGTGTGTCAGGCCCTGTCAGTGCACAGTGTCACCAGTGCAACTCATATCTGGTGTCACAGTAGATTACATTTAAAAAAACAACAATAATTTTGACTGTAATATAATAGCAGTCAGTTGCCTGCAAGCGTGTGTGTTTCAGGCCCTGCAAGTGCACAGTGTCACCAGTGCAACTCATATCTGGTGTCACAGTAGATTACATTAAAAAGAAAATAAACAATTTTGACTGTAATATAATAGCAGTCAGTTGCCTGCAAGCGTGTGTGTTTCACCCCCTGCAAGTGCACAGTGTCACCAGTGCCACTCATATCTGGTGTCACAGTAGATTACATTTAAAAAAAACACAACAATTTTGACTGTAATATAATAGCAGTCAGTTGCCTGCAAGCGTGTGTGTTTCAGGCCCTGCCAGTGCACAGTGTCACCAGTGCAACTCATATCTGGTGTCACAGTAGATTACATAAAACATTTTTTTTTTTTAATTTGACTGTAATATAATAGCAGTCAGTTGCCTGCAAGCATGTGTGTTTCAGGCCCTGCAAGTGCACAGTGTCACCAGTACCACTCATATCTGGTGTCACAGTAGATTACATATAAAATATATATATATATTTTTTACTGTAATATAATAGCAGTCAGTTGCCTGCAAGCGTGTGTGTTACAGGCCCTGCAAGTGCACAGTGTCACCAGTGCAACTCATATCTGGTGTCACAGTAGATTACATTTAAAAAATAAAAATAAAAATTTGACTGTAATATAATAGCAGTCAGTTGCCTGCAAGCATGTGTGTTTCAGGCCCTGCCAGTGCACAGTGTTACCAGTGCCACTCATATCTGGTGTCACAGTAGATTACATAAAAAAATAAAAATAAATTTTGACTGTAATATAATAGCAGTTAGTTGCCTGCAAGCATGTGTGTCAGGCCTACAGCGTGTACTGTGCCAACTACTACCAGTGCACAGTGCCACTCATATCTGGTGTCACAGTAGCTTGCACGCATAGTAAAACTAATCTAAAAAAAATGACAGGCAGAGGCAGGCCACCCCAGAGGGGCCGTCGTGGTCGTGGTGCTGTGATTCCCTTTGGCCCTAGAATAATGCCCTGTGTTCAGAGGCCACGTACCCTGAACTCGAAAAGTTCTGAGGACATAGTTGACTGGCTAACACAGGACACCCAATCTTCTACAGCTTCCGCTCGGAACCTTGACGGACCATCCTCCTCCAGCTCAGCTTCGGGCACCTCTCAAGTTACCACTCGCCCGCCTGCCGCCACCACCAACACTACCACCACAGCTGCTTCACTTGATCTGTCAGAGGAGTTATTTACACATCAGTTGGAACAAATGAGTGATGCGCAACCATTATTGCCAGAGGATGTAGATAACAGGGATATGTCTCAGTCAGGCAGCATTACACACATGGACGTACGGTGTGATGATGATGATGTTGTACCCGCTGCTGCTTCCTTTGCTGAGTTGTCAGATACAAGTGAAGCGGTTGATGATGACGATGTGTCCGTGGATGTCACGTGGGTGCCCGCTCGAAGAAAAGAAGAACTGGGGGAAAGTTCAGATGGGGAGACAGAGAGGAGGAGGAGACGAGTTGGAAGCAGGGGGAGGTCGTCGCAAGGAGCTAGTGGCACAGTCAGACAGCATGCAAAGCTCAGCAGTGTGGCATTTTTTTTGTGTGTCTGCCTCTGATAACAGCGATGCCATTTGCAACCTGTGCCAAAATAAACTGAGTCGTGGGAAGTCCAACACCCACCTAGGTACAACTGCTTTGCGAAGGCACATGATCTCAAATCACAAACGCCTATGGGATCAACACATGAGTACAAGCAGCACACAAACTAAAAGCCGCCATCCTCCTCCTGGTCCAGCATCTTCAGCTACGTCAACCACTGCTGTCCTCCTTGCCCCCTCTCAACCATCTGCCACTCCGTCTCTTGCCTTAAGCAGTTCCTGCTCATCTGCCCACAGTCAGGTGTCTGTCAAGGAAATGTTTGAGTGTAAGAAGCCAATGTCACAGAGTCACCCCCTTGCCCGGCGCCTGACAGCTGGCTTGTCGGTACTTAGCCTGCCAGCTTTTACCATACAAGCTGGTGGAGTCTGAGGCCTTCAAAAAATTTGTAGCTATTGGGACACCGCAGTGGAAGGTACCCAGCCGAAATTTTTTTTCGCAAAAGGCAATCCCCAACCTATACTCGATTGTGCAAAATTAAGTCATGGCATGTCTGGCACACAGTGTTGGGGCAAGGGTCCATCTGACCACTGATACCTGGTCTGCAAAGCACGGTCAGGGCAGGTATATCACCTAAACTGCGCATTGGGTAAACCTGCTGACGGCTGCCAAGCATGGAATGCGTGGCTCTGCAGAGGAGTTGGTGACTAGACATGTCGCGAACATAAAATTTTCCGTTCACGAACGCAAATTTTCGCAAATGTTCGCGAACGGGCGAACTGGGCGAACCGCCATATACTTCAATAGGCAGGCGAATTTTAAAACCCACAGGGACTCTTTCTGGCCACAATAGTGATGGAAAAGTTGTTTCAAGGGGACTAACACCTGGACTGTGGCATGCCAGAGGGTGATCCATGAAAAAACTCCCATGGAAAATTACGTAGTTGACGCAGAGTCGGGTGTTAATCCATAAAGGGCATAAATCACCTAACATTCCTAAATTGTTTGGAATAACGTGCTTTAAAACATCCAGTGTGTGTATACGATCAGGTATGATGTTGTATCGATAGGTAGTGCAAGGATTACGCCCGCTTCACAGTGACAGACCAAACTCTGACAGACCAAACTCCCCGTTTAACGCACCGCAAACAGTCCATTTGTACAACCGCAAACTCCCCATTTGCACAAGGTTGGATACCAAGCTAGCCATGTCCCGTTCCTTGTCCTCACTGATGTCATTGAAGGTCTCTTCCTCCTCCCAGCCACGTACAACACCAAGGGTTCCTGAAAGGTGACAACAAGCCCACTGGGACGCCTGCTGTGGTTGGTCTTCCACCTCCTCAAAGCCACCTCCTTTCTCTGACTCCTCTTCTTCAGACTCCTCTCTCTGCGTTGCCGCAGGTCCAGCAATCGATGACGACAAGGCTGCTTCTGGTGGTGATGGTGACCACAACTCTTCCTCTTCATGCTCATCTACGGCCTGATCCAGCACTCTTCGCAGGGCACGCTCCAGAAAAAACGCATATGGTATGAGGTCGATGATGTTGCCTTGGGTTTGACTGACCAAGTTTGTCACCTCCGCAAAAGGACGCATGAGCCTACAGCCATTGTGCATGAGCGTTCAGTAACGCGGCAAAAAAATACCCAGCTCCGCAGAGGCTGTCCTCTTTTGTTTAAATTTAAAAAAATCTGTTCTTAACAGTTTAATCTATGTTTTGTCCCCTATCAGGGGCCGGTGTATGGAATAGATTTTAGGACCTGGGAGATGGAAAAAGATGCCTGGTCGGTCCTCTTACTTCCAATTTGGGGCACTGCGCGTACGCCTTGCAATGTACTGTGCCACCAGATATGAGTGGTGTGTTTAAGTAGTACTATTCCTATCAGTTTAATCCCTGTTATGGAATAGATTTTAGGAACCGGGAGATGGAAAAAGATTCTTGGTCGGTCCTCTGACTTCCAATTTGGGGCATTGGGTGTGCGCCGTGTAATGTACTGTGCAATCCCAATATGAGTGGTATGTTAAGTAGTACTATTCCTATCAGTCTAATCCTTGTTACGTCCCCTATCAGGGGCCGGTGTATGTAATAGATTTTAGGAACCGGGAGATGGAAAAAGATGCTTGGTCGGTCCTCTTCCTTCCAATTTGGGGCACTGCGCGTGCGCCGTGTAATGTACTGTGCAATCCCAATATGAGTGGTATGTTAAGTAGTACTATTCCTATCAGTTTAATCCCTGTTACGTCCCCTATCAGGGGACGTGTATGGAATAGATTTTAGGAACCGGGAGATGGAAAAAGATGCTTGGTTGGTCCTCCTACTTCCAATTTGGGGCACTGCGTGTGCGCCGTGCAATGTACTGTGCCACCAGATATGAGTGGTGTGTTAAGTAGTACTATTCCTATCAGTTTAATCCCTGTTTCGTCCCCTATCAGGGGACGTGTATGGAATAGATTTTAGACAACCGCAAAGAGTTGTCAATAGTTGACACACTCATGACATCAATTTTATTCCTCTATGCGTCAATCTTGGTGTAGTGATGAATGTGCTCGTGCGCACGTTTGGGAGATTGCAGGCGATGGGGGTTTTTCAAAGCCTATGGTCGTGCTGAGGTAATTCAGTGACAGTTAAGTGACCCAGAAAACAATGATTCTGCAGTGTGGGCCCATTGTTGGCCTAGTAGGCTTTAATGATCACCTTAGATGATCACAAAGAAAATTTATGTTTTTTCTATGCAAAATTATCCAGCCGATCGCTTTTGGTCTGTTCACAATGAAGCAACGACCTTATCATCTGGGGTGTGCCAACATTGCCAAAACACTCATAGAGGTGGTCGCTTCATTGTGATATGCAAGCCCCTTCACCACAACAAGGTAACGATCACGAAGGGGAATTGACACATATATGTGCCTTTTTTTTGTTTTGTTTTTGCAGCCACAGTGCAGCACCAGAGGCCAGAAAAATTAGGCATGTACACATGCATGAAAAAATAGGTATTGCTGCAGAAAAAATTATGTTTTCCAGGCAGAAAGTGCACTAAAACATTGCGGCTTGAACCCTAGTTGGTGGCGGAAAAGTCATGCAAGTCATCCGGCATGCAGAGATAAAATACAGCAGCGTGTGGACCATTTTTAGCCCAAGGCAGCTCATCTCATCACCAGGCTTTTTTTAGTCAAATGTATCGCCCACTGTCAGTCCCTTTGGGATCCATGCCTCATTCATTTTAATAAAGGTAAGGTAATCTAGACTTTTTTGACCTAGGTGACTTCTCTTCTCAGTGACAATACCTCCTGCTGCACTGAAGGTCCTTTCTGACAGGACACTTGAAGCGGGGCAGGCCAGAAGTTCTATCAAAAATTGGGATAGCTCAGGCCACAGGTCAAGCCTGCACACCCAGTAGTCAAGGGGTTCATCGCTCCTCAGAGTGTCGATATCTGCAGTTAAGGCGAGATAGTCTGCTACCTGTCGGTCGAGTCGTTCTCTGAGGGTGGACCCCGAAGGGCTGTGGCGATGCGTAGGACTTAAAAAGCTCTGCAAGTCCTCCATCAACAACACGTCTGTAAAGCGTACTGTCCTTGCCGGCGTGGTCGTGGTAGGAGGAGGATTACTTTCACCTCTTTCCCTGTTAGATTCCCGTTGTACTGTGACATCACCCCTATACGCTGTGTAAAGCATACTTTTAAATTTATTTTGGAACTGCTGCATCCTTTCCGACTTCCAGTAATTTGGTAACATTTCAGGCACTTTCTGCTTATACCGGGGGTCTAGTAGTGTGGCCACCCAGTACAGGTCGTTCTCCTTCAGCCTTTTTATACGAGGGTCTCTTAACAGGCTCGACAGCATGAAAGACCCCATTTGCACAAGGTTGGATGCCGAGCTACTCATGTCCCGTTCCTCGTCCTCACTGATCTCACTGAAGGTCTGTTCTTCCCGCCAGCCATGTACAACACCACGGGTATCAGATAGGTGACGAGCACCCTGGGATGCCTGCTGTGGTTGGTCTTCCTCCTCCTCAAAGGCACATTCCTCCTCTGACTCCTCCTTCTCAGACTCCTCTTCCAGCGTTGCCGCAAGTCCAGCAAGCGATGCTGATTAGGATGTTTCTGGTGGTGATGGTGACCACAACTCTTCCTCTTCACGCTCATCTACGGCCTGATCCAGCACTCTTCGCAGGGCACGCTCCAGGAAGAAAACAAATGGGATAATCTCGCTTATGGTGCCTTCAGTGCGACTGACTAGGTTTATCACCTCCATAAAAGGACGCATGAGCCTACAGGCATTGCGCATGAGCGTCCAGTAACGTGGCAAAAAAATAACTTAACTGTCACTGATGGCATTTTGGTGGTGGCAACAGCATGCGTTGATTGGCGTGCTGTCTGGCTGACCCCGGCTGCCCATGCATGCTTTCTGACTGTGCCACTAGCTCCTTGCGACGACCTCCCCCTGCTTCCAACTCGTCTCCTCCTCCTCTCTGTCTCCCCATCTGAACTTTCCCCCTGTTCTTCTACTTTTCGAGCGGGCACCCACGTGACATCCATGGACACATCGTCATTATCAACCGCTTCACTTGTATCTGACAACTCAGCAAAGGAAGCAGCAGCGGGTACAACATCATCATCATCACACCGTACGTCCATATGTGTAATGCTGTCTGACTGAGACATATCCCTGTTATCTACATCCTCTGGCAATAATGGTTGCGCATCACTCATTTCTTCCAACTGATGTGTAAATAACTCCTCTGACAAATCAAGTGAAACAGCTGTGGTGCTAGTGTTAGTGGTGGCGGCAGGCGGGCGAGTGGTAACTTGAGAGGTGCCCGAAGCTGAGCTGGAGGAGGATGGTGCATCAAGGTTCCGAGCGGAAGCTGTAGAAGTTTGGGTGTCCTGTGTTAGCCAGTCAACTATGTCCTCAGAACTTTTCGAGTTCAGGGTACGTGGCCTCTGGACACAGGGCATTATTCTAGGGCCAAAGGGAATCACAGCACCACGACCACGACGGCCCCTGCGGGGTGGCCTGCATCTGCCTGTCATTTTTTTTAGATTAGTTTAGTTGTACTATGCGTGCAAGCTACTGTGACACCAGATATAAGTGGCACTGTGCTCTGGCAGAAGTTGGCAGAGTAGACGCTGTAGGCCTGACACACACGCTTGCAGACAACTAACTGCTATTCAATCTATTACAGTCCAAATTTTATTTTTTTTATGTAATCTGCTGTGACACCAGATAGGAGTTGCGCTGGTCACACTATGCACTTGCAGGGCCTGAAACACACACGCGTGCAGGCAACTGATTGCTATTATTTTACAGTCAAAATTGTTTTGATTTTTTAAATGTAATCTGCTGTGACACCAGATATGAGTTGTGCTGGTGACACTATGCACTTGCAGGGCCAGAAACACACACACGTGCAGGCAACTGACTGCTATTATTTTACAGTCCAAAAATTTTTTTTTTTTTTAAATGCAAGCTACTGTGACACCAGATATGAGTGGTGGTATTGGGCAAGTGGGCACAGTATACGCTGTGAGCCTGACACACACGCTGGCAGGCAACTGCAATTAGATTACACAGGAAAAATAAAATAAAAAGCAGACTGAAGTACTAGCCATAAAAAGGGCTTTTTGGGGTGCTGTCAGGACGCTGTCCTTACAGCAGAGATCAGATGAGTCTTTCAGGACTGGAGTGGACACTGAATACACTAGCCTAGCTATCGATTTCCCTATTAAATCAGCAGCAGCTACACTGTCCCTCCTCTCACTAAGACTGCAGCTTCCGAATGAATCTAAAATGGATGCTGTCCAGGAGGTGGGAGGGTCTGGGAGGGAGGGTATGCTGCTGATTGGCTGGAATGTGTCTGCTGACTGTGAGGTACAGGGTCAAAGTTTACTCAATGATGACGAATAGGGGGCGGACCGAACAGCGCATATGTTTGCCCGCCGTGGCGAACACGAACAAGCTATGTTTGCCGGGAACTGTTCGCCAGCAAATAGTTTGGGACATCTCTATTAGTGACACCGCCACGACTTGCAGGCAGGCCTGCTGCCACCTCCTCTACTCCTCCTACTCCATCCTCTTCGATAACCTCTTCGGCTGAGTCCTCTTCTGCTGCTGTTGCGTCTTGCTCCACATCAACTGAACCCCCCCCAGCTCCCCAGGGGCTATTCCACATCCCGGATACGACAGTGTCACGCCGTCTTGGGGTTGACTTGCCTGAAAGCAGAGAGTCACACCGGACCAGCACTCCTGTCCGCCCTGAACGCACAGGTGGATCAGTGGCTGACTCTGCACCAACTGGAGATCGGCAAAGTGGTGTGTGACAACGGAAGCAATTTGTTGGCGGCATTGAATTTGGGCAAGTTGACACATGTGCCGTGCTTGGCACATGTGTTGAATCTGATTGTACAACGCCTTGTGCATAAGTACCCAGGCTTACAGGACGTCCTCAAGCAGGCCAGGAAGGTGTGTGTGGCCATTTCAGGCGTACCTACACGGCCATGGCGCACTTTTCAGATATTCAGCGTCGAAACAACATGCCAGTGAGGCACTTGATTTGCGACAGCCCAACACGTTGGAATTCAGCACTCCTAATGTTTGACCGCCTGCTCCAACAAGAAAAAGCCGTCAACGAGTATTTGTATGACCGGGGTGCTAGGACAGCCTCTGCGGAGCTGGGAAATTTTTTGCCACGTTACTGGACGCTCATGTGCAATGCATGTAGGCTCTTGCGTCCTTTTGAGGAGGTGATAAACCTAGTCAGTCGCACTGAAGGCACCATCAGCGACATCATCCCATTTGTTTTCTTCCTGGAGCTTTCCCTGCGAAGAGTGCTGGATCAGGCCGTAGATGAGCGTGAAGAGGAAGAGTTGTGGTCACCATCACCACCAGAAACAGCCTTATCAGCATCGCTTGCTGGATCTGCGGCAGCGCTGGAAGAGGAGTCTGAGGAAGAGGAGTCAGAGGGGGAATGTGGCTTTGAGGAGGAGGAAGACCAACCACAGCAGGCATCCCAGGGTGCTCGTTGTTACCTATCTGGTACCCGTGGTGTTGTACGTGGCTGGGGGGAAGAACAGACCTTTAGTGAGATCAGTGAGGACGAGGATGAGGACATGAGTAGCTCGGCATCCAACCTTGTGCAAATGGGGTCTTTCATGCTGTCGTGCTTGTTGAGGGACCCTCGTATAAAAAGGCTGAAGAAGAATGACCTGTACTGGGTGGCTACGCTACTAGACCCCCGGTATAAGCAGAAAGGGCCTGAAATATTACCAAATTACCGGAAGTCGGAAAGGATGCAGCAGTTCCAAAATAAATTAAAAAGTATGCTTTACACAGCGTATAAGAGTGATGTCACAGCACAACGGGAATCTAAGCGGGGAAGAGGTGAAAGTAATCCTCCTCCTACCATGACCACGCCGGCAAGGACAGGACGCTTTACAGACGTGTTGTTGATGGAGAACATGCGGAGCTTTTTAAGTCCTACGCATCACCACAGCCCTTCGGGGTCCACAGGTAGCAGACTACCTCGCCTTAACTGCAGATATCGACACTCTGAGGAGCAATGAACCCCTTGACTACTGGGTGTGCAGGCTTGACCTGTGGCCTGAGCTATCCCAATTTGCGATAGAACTTCTGGCCTGCCCCGCTTCAAGTGTCCTGTCAGAAAGGACCTTCAGTGCAGCAGGAGGTATTGTCACTGAGAAGAGAAGTCGCCTATGTCAAAAAAGTCTAGATTACCTTACCTTTATTAAGATGAATGAGGCATGGATCCCGAAGGGACTGACAGTGGGCAATACATTTGACTAAAAAAGGCCTGATGAGATGAGCTGCCTTGGGCTAAAAATGGTCCACACGCTGCTGTATTTTATCTCTGCATGCCGGATGACTTGCGTGACTTATCCGCCATCAACTAGGGTTCAAGCCGCAATGTTTTAGTGCACTTTCTGCCTGGAAAATATCAATTTTTCTGGCCGCTGCTACAGCAGCGGCTGCAACAATACTTCATTTTTCAGGCATGTGTACATGCCTAATTTTTCTGGCCACTGGTGCTGCACTGTGGCTGCAAAAACAAAACAAAAAAAAAGGCACATACATGTGTCAATTCCCCTTCGTGATCGTTCCCTTGTTGTGGTGAAGGGGCTTGCGTATCACAATGAAGCGACCACCTCTATGAGTGTGTTGGCAATGACAATGTTGGCACACCCCAGATGATAAGGTCGTTGCTTCATTGTGAACAGACCAAAAGCGATCGGCTGGATAATTTTGCATAGAAAAAACATTAATTTTCTTTATGATCATCTAACGTGATCATTAAAGCCTACTAGGCAAACAATGGGCCCACACTGCAGAATCATTGTTTTTTGGGTTACTTAACTGTCACTGAACTACCTCAGCATGACCGTAGGCCTTGAAAAAACCCCATCACCTGCAATCTCCCAAACGTGCGCACGAGCACAGTCATCACTACACCAAGATTGACGCATAGAGTAATAAAATTAATGTCATGAGTGTGTCAACTATTGACAACTCTTTACGGTTGTTTAAAATCTATTCCATACACGTCCCCTGATAGGGGACGTAACAGGGATTAACTGCTTCCTGACCGCCTAACGCACGGATGCGTGCTGGCGGCGGTCGATTCATTCCGCCTGGACACATCGCGAGACGCAAGATTTCGGTCAGAGCCGGCCCGCGCATGCGCATTGCGGGCCGGCAAAAGTTAAAGGACAATTTCGTCACCAGCCTGCCAGCCAATGATCGTTGCTGGCAGGCTGGCGTTTTTAAAAAAAATGAATCACAAGCCATATAACACCTTATATTTATAAATATAATATGTTAAATGGCTTCTGTGCTCCTCTGCTGGTCCTTTTCGTCGGTTGGTCCCAACAGAGGAGCACACATCACAGTGAGTAGCCACCAAACACTACACTTAGCCCCAGATCACCCCCCATCAACCCAATTAACCCCTTGATCACCCCTTGATCGCCCCTGTCAATCACCTAGTGAAAGGGAAAAAAGTGATCAGTGCAAACTGTCACTTTTTTTTTCCACTGGTATTGACTGATAGTTTTAGGATAGTTTAGGCCCCTTGGTTAGGTAGTTAGCGATCATTTAGCGCCCAGCCCACCGCACCGCAGTCACTGATTCGCTGATTAGCGTATCGCTAATCAGCATTTGTACTTTTATAGTATCTGTAAGTGATCAGAACTGATCACAGTCAGATCTATAATAGTATTAGTGTCACCTTAGTTCGCCCTCCACCCAAAACGCAGTGTTTGCCCGATCAGGCCTGATCGGTCGCCCACACGTGCGTTCACCCACGCCCACCCCGCCGCAGTGACAAAATATATATTTTTTTTTTATCACTGCACAATCAGTGCTGCAGCGATAAAAAAATCAGTTTGGATATTTTTTATCAATCGCAGCGGCCTCCGGTACTTCGCTAGCCTCCCATTTGTAAGACAGGCTTGCTTTTTTTCTTGGGTAGTCTCAGGGAATACCCCCTAAATTTAGTAGTCCAAATGTCAAACAGGGGGTATTCTTCTGAAGAGGCCTACAGGCTTCTGACCCAGTCGGATGAGGAATGGGAACCCTCATCTGACGAATCTAGCGGGTCGGAATATGAACCTGTAGAAAGCAGTGGCAGTCTGACCCAAAGTTCGGACAAGGAGGTTGAGGTCCCTGATAGCACCAGGCGTACCCGGCCGCATGTTGCTAGACCACAGGTTGCGCAGGATCCGCTTCAAGGGCAGCAAAGTGGGCTGGCGCTGTCGGATTACGTGGTGAGGCATACACCAGCAGTGCAGCCCATCCTGGACCTAGTACCAGCACTGCCATACAACATGGTGAAGTGGCGAGCACCAGAAGGGCAGTTGAAGCTGGTACGGTGGCACGTGCAATAGTTACCCAGTCTCAGCCACCGCACAGACAGGCCCGTAGAGCCCCTAGAGTCCCTGAGGTGCTGGCAAACCCTGATTGGCAGTCCCCAACTTCAGCCGCACCTGTAGTTCCCCCTTTCACCACCCAGTCTGGAGTTCGGATTGAGACAGCTCAGATTGGTTCGGCACTGGGATTTTTTGAGCTGTTCTTGACTGCAGAGCTCTTGGACTTAGTCGTGGCAGAAGCAAATCGGTATGCCACTCAATTTATAGCCGCCAACCCGGGAAGCTTTTATGCCCAGTCTTTCCGGTGGAAACCAGTCCAAGTTTCCGAAATAAAAAATTTTCGGGGCCTTCGCCTTAACATGGGTCTAACCAAAAAGCATGAATTGCGGACATATTGGTCCACGAACCCAATTAATCACATGCCCATGTTCTCTGCTGCTATGTCCAGGACACCCAGCTTTTGACCGGCTCCACAAAATTCGGCCCCTCATAGACCACTTCAACAACAAATTTGCAGATTTGTATACCCCTGAGCAAAACATCTGCGTAGACGAGTCCCTTATACATTTTACCGGGCGCCTTGGCTTCAAACAATACTTCCCAAGCAAGCGCGCCCGGTATGGGGTCAAATTGTGTAAGCTCTGTGAAAGGGCCACAGGCTATAACCACAAATTTCGGATCTATGAGGGTAAAGATCAGACCCTGGAGCCGGTCGGTTGCCCTGACTACCTGGGGAGCAGTGGGAAGACAGTTTGGGACTTAGTGTCACCCTTATTTGGCAAGGGGTACCATCTTTATGTGGACAATTTTTACACAAGTGTGCCCCTCCTCAGGCATTTGTTCCTAGAACAGATTGGCTGCTGTGGCACCGTGCGACCTAATCGCCGGGGCTTCCCCCAACGGCTTGTTACCACCTGTCTTGCAAGGGGGGAGAGGGCTGCCTTGTGTAACGAAGAACTGCTCGCGGTGAAGTGGAGAGACAAGCGTGACGTTTACATGCTCTCCTCCATTCACGCAAACACGACAATACAAATAGAACGGGCAACCAGTGTCATTGAAAAGCCCCTCTCAGTCCACGACTATAACCTTCACATGGGAGGGGTGGACTTCAATGACCAGATGTTGGCTCCTTATTTCGTTTCCCGACGCACCAGACGCTGGTATAAGAAGGTGTCTGTATATTTGATTCAATTTGCTGCATATAATAGTTTTGTTCTCTACAGTAAGGCTGGGAGAACAGGATCCTTCCTCAAATTTCAGGAAGAGATCATCGAGAAGCTCCTGTATCCAGGAGGTTCTGTGGCCTCATCCACCAGTGTAGTGAGCCGTCTACACGAGCGACATTTCCCCAATGTCGTTGCTGGTACCTCAACCCAACCGTCACCCCGAAAAAGATGTCGTGTCTGTAGCAGGAGTGGAATAAGGCGTGAAACCCGCTATTTCTGTCCTGACTGCCCTGACCACCCTGCCCTATGCTTTGGGGAGTGTTTCCGGAAGTACCACACACAGGTACACTTAGCATAGGGATTGCGTTACACAGGACAGGCACACAGGGTTCTTAGGGCCCTTTCACTCACAGCTGCTGCAAACCTCTCCTTTCACCTGGGACAAAGTGCATAATGTACTTCGCCACATCTCTGGGCGCTTTGCACATTGTCCCATGGGGAAGGAGAGGTTTGTCCTATAAAGGTAAAAAAAAATCCCCAAAAAAATAATCACCGGTAAGCAAAAATGTTAACGTTATGTTCAAAAAGTTTAATAAAGTTTATATGTGCATTCTGACAGAAGCATTGCGCTGCTGTCAGATTACACAAAAGTCGGTGTATGCGGCGCTGCAAGACGATATTTCTCCTCTGCAGTAAAAGATACGTTTGCCGAGGCATATGAGCTGAGGGGGCGGCGGTGTTCATATGCTTTGGCAAACACTTTGTAAATAAAAATAAATAAAAAATCCCGGCAATGATTTATTCATCCACATCGATTGATGTGAATGGAGAAATCTGGTTTGCCAGGGCATACGGGCTAAGAGGGTTTGGATGTTGGGCGGAGCTCCTATGTCCTGGCAGATGCCTTTCCCCTCCTTTTTTTTTTTTGGCAGAGATTTTTTCATCCACATTGATCGATGCGAATGAAGAAATCTGTGCCGTTCATTTTTTCTTTCAGCCCAGAGGCTGAACGGAAAAAAAATATATCATTACCCGTATGCTCAATATAAGGAGAATAGCAGAAACTCCTAATGCTGGCCATACATGTAATGATTGCGGAGACCCTCAAATGCCAGGGCAGTACAAACACCCCACAAATGACCCCATTTTGGAAAGAAGACACCCCAAGGTATTCGCTGAGGGGCATATTGAGTCCATGAAAGATTGAAATTTTTGTCCCAAGTTAGCGGAAAGGGAGACTTTGTGAGAAAAAAACAAAAAAAATTTTTTTTCGATAACTTTCCCAAAAAATATAATTTTCTATGAACTCGCCATGCCCCTCATTGAATACCTTGGGGTGTCTTCTTTCCAAAATGGGGTCACATGTGGGGTATTTATACTGCCCTGGCATTTTAGGGGCCCTAAAGCGTGAGAAGAAGTCTGGAATCCAAATGTCTAAAAATGCCCTCCTAAAAGGAATTTGGGCCCCTTTGCCCACCTAGGCTGCAAAAAAATGTCACACATGTGGTATCGCCGTACTCAGGAGAAGTTGGGGAATGTGTTTTGGGGTGTCATTTTACATATACCCATGCTGGGTGAGATAAATATCTTGGTCAAATGCCAACTTTGTATAAAAAAATGGGAAAAGTTGTCTTTTGCCGAGATATTTCTCTCACCCAGCATGGGTATATGTAAAAAGACACCCCAAAACACATTGCCCTACTTCTCCTGAGTACGGCGATACCAGATGTGTGACACTTTTTTGCAGCCTAGGTGGGCAAATGGGCCCACATTCCAAAGAGCACCTTTCGGATTTCACAGGGCATTTTTTACACATTTTGATTTCAAACTACTTCTCACACATTAGGGCCCCTAAAATGCCAGGGCAGTATAACTACCCCACAAGTGACCCCATTTTGGAAAGAAGACACCCCAAGGTATTCCGTGAGGGGCATGGCGAGTTCCTAGCATTTTTTATTTTTTGTCACAAGTTAGCGGAAAATGATGATTTTTCTTTTTTCTTTTTTTTCTTACAAAGTCTCATATTCCACTAACTTGTGACAAAAAATAAAAACTTCCATGAACTCACTATGCCCATCACGAAATACCTTGGGGTGTCTTCTTTCCAAAATGGGGTCACTTGTGGGGTAGTTATACTGCCCTGGCATTTTAGGGGCCCTAATGTGTGAGAAGTAGTTTGAAATCAAAATGTGTAAAAAATGCCCTGTGAAATCCTAAAGGTGCTCTTTGGAATGTGGGCCCATTTGCCCACCTAGGCTGCAAAAAAGTGTCACACATCTGGTATCGCCGTACTCAGAAGAAGTAGGGCAATGTGTTTTGTGGTGTCTTTTTACATATACCCATTCTGGGTGAGAGAAATATCTCAGCAAAAGACAACTTTTCCAATTTTTTTATACAAAGTTGGCATTTGACCTAGATATTTATCTCACCCAGCATGGGTATATGTAAAATGACACCCCAAAACACATTGCCCTACTTCTCCTGAGTACGGCGATACCACATGTGTGATACTTTTTTGCAGCCTAGGTGGGCAAAGGGGCCCACATTCCAAAGAGCACCTTTAGGATTTCACAGGGCTTTTTTACACATTTTGATTTCAAACTACTTACATAGAAACATAGAAACATAGAATGTGTCGGCAGATAAGAACCATTTGGCCCATCTAGTCTGCCCAATATACTGAATACTATGGATAGCCCCCGGCCCTATCTTATATGAAGGATGGCCTTATGCCTATCCCATGCATGCTTAAACCCCTTCACTGTATTTGCAGCTACCACTTCTGCAGGAAGGCTATTCCATGCATCCACTACTCTCTCAGTAAAGTAATACTTCCTTATATTACTTTTAAACCTTTGCCCCTCTAATTTAAAACTGTGTCCTCTTGTGGTAGTTTTTCTTCTTTTAAATATGCTCTCTTCCTTTACCGAGTTGATTCCCTTTATGTATTTAAAAGTTTCTATCATATCCCCTCTGTCTCTTCTTTCTTCCAAGCTATACATATTAAGGTCCTTTAACCTTTCCTGGTAAGTTTTATCCTGCAATCCATGTACTAGTTTAGTAGCTCTTCTCTGAACTCTCTCTAGAGTATCTATATCCTTCTGGAGATATGGCCTCCAGTACTGCGCACAATACTCCAAGTGAGGTCTCACCAGTGTTCTGTACAGCGGCATAAGCACTTCACTTTCTACTGCTTATACCTCTCCCTATACATCCAAGCATTCTGCTGGCATTTCGTGCTGCTCTATTACATTGTCTTCCCACCTTTAAGTCTTCTGAAATAATTACTCCTAAATCCCTTTCCTCAGATACTGAGGTCAGGACTGTGTCAAATATTCTATATTCTGCCCTTGGGTTTTTACGCCCCAGGTGCATTATCTTGCACTTATCCACATTAAATTTCAGTTTCCAGAGTTCTGACCATTCTTCTAGTTTTCCTAAATCCTTTTCCATTTGGCGTTTCCCTCCAGGAACATCAACCCTGTTACATATCTTTGTGTCATCAGCAAAAAGACAAACCTTACCAGCGAGGCCTTTTGCAATATCACTTATGAAGATATTAAACAAAATCGGTCCCAGTACAGATCCCTGTGGAACCCCACTGGTAACATTACCTTGTTTTGAATGTTCTCCATTGACTACAACCCTCTGTTGTCTGTCACTCAGCCACTGCCTAATCCACTCAACAATATGGGAGTCCATGCTCAATGACTGCAGTTTATTGATAAGTCTTCTATGTGGGACAGTGTCAAAAGCCTTACTAAAATCTAGATATGCGATGTCTACTGCACCTCCACCGTCTATTATTTTATTCACCCAGTCAAAAAAATCTATAAGATTTGTTTGACATGATCTCCCTGAAGTAAACCCATGTTGTTTTTCATCTTGCAATCCATGGGATTTTAGATGTTCCACAATCCTATCCTTTAATAGGGTTTCCATTAATTTGCCTACTATTGATGTCAGACTCACTGGTCTATAGTTGCTCGATTCCTCCCTACTACCTTTCTTGTGAATGGGCACGACATTTGCCAATTTCCAATCTTCTGGGACGACTCCTGTTACTAATGATTGGTTACTTCCCACACATTAGGGCCCCTAAAATGCCCTGGCAGTATAACTACCCCACAAGTGACCCCATTTTGGAAAGAAGACACCCCAAGGTATTTCGTGATGGGCATAGTGAGTTCATGGAAGTTTTTATTTTTTGTCACAAGTTAGTGGAATATGAGACTTTGTATATAAAAAAAAAAATCATCATTTTCTGCTAACTTGTGACAAAAAATAAAAAGTTCTATGAACCCACTATGCCCATCAGCGAATACCTTAGGGTGTCTACTTTCCGAAATGGGGTTATTTGTGGGGTTTTTCTACTGTCTGGGCATTGTAGAACCTCAGGAAACATGACAGGTTCTCAGAAAGTCAGAGCTGCTTCAAAAAGCGGAAATTCACATTTTTGTACCATAGTTTGTAAACGCTATAACTTTTACGCAAACCACATTTTTTTTTACCCAAACATTTTTTTTAATCAAAGACATGTAGAACAATAAATTTAGAGAAAAGTTTATATATGGATGTCGTTTTTTTTGAAAAATTTTACAACTGAACAAAAATTCCGTTAAATTTCGATTAATAACAAAAAAAGTAAAAATGTCAGCAGCAATGAAATACCACAAAATGAAAGCTCTATTAGTGAGAAGAAAAGGAGGTAAAATTCATTTGGGTGGTAAGTTGCATGACCGAGCAATAAACCGTGAAAGTAGTGTAGTGCAGAAGTGTAAAAAGTGGTCAGGTCATTAAGGGTGTTTAAGCTAGGGGAGCTGAGGTGGTTAAACTGATAGGAATAGTACTACTTAACACACCACTCATATCTGGTGGCACAGTACATTGCACGGCGCACGCGCAGTGCCCCAAATTCGAAGTAGGAGGTCCAGCCAAGCATCTTTTTCCATCTCACGGTTCCTAAAATCTATTACATAGACCGGCCCCTGATAGGGGACGTAACAGGGATTAAACTGATAGGAATATTAGTACTTAACATACCACTCATATTGGGATTGCACAGTACATTGCACGGCGCACGCGCAGTGCCCCAAATTGGAAGTAAGAGGACCGACCAAGCATCTTTTTCCATCTCCCGGTTCCTAAAATCTATTCCATACACCGGCCCCTGATAGGGGACAAAACAGAGATTAAACTGTTAAGAACAGATTTTTTTTTAATTAAAAAAAAAGAGGACAGGCTCTGCGGAGCTGTGTATTTTTTGGCCGCGTTACTAAACGCTCATGCACAATGCCTGTAGGCTCATGTGTCCTTTTGCGGAGGTGACAAACCTGGTCAGTCAAACCCAAAGCAACATCATCGACCTTATCCCATATGCGTTTTTTCTGGAGCATGCCCTGCGAAGAGTGCTGGATCAGGCCGTAGATGAGCATGAAGGGGAAGAGTTGTGGTCACCATCACCACCAGAAGCAGCCTTATCGTCGTCGATTGCTGGACCTGTGGCTACGCAGAGAGAGGAGTCTGAAGAAGAGGAGTCAGAGGATGAAGGTGGCTTTGAGGAGGTGGAAGACCAACCACAGAAGGCGTCCCAGGGGGCTTGTTGTCACCTTTCAGGGACCCTTGGTGTTGTACGTGGCTGGGTGGAGGAAGAGACCTTCAATGACGTCAGTGAGGACAAGGAACGGGACATGGCTAGCTTGGTATCCAACCTTGTGCAAATGGGGAGTTTGCGGTTGTGCAAATGGACTGTTTGCGTTTTTTTGCGGTGTGTTAAACTGGAGTTTGGTCTGTCACTGTAAAGCGGGCGTAACCCTTACACTACCTGATCTATACAACATCATACCTGATGTTTTAAAGCACGTTATTCCAAACAATTTAGGAATGTTAGGGGATTTATGCCCTTTATGGATTAAAACTCGACTCTGCGTCAACTACGTAATTTTCCATTAGAGTTTTGCCATGGATCCCCCTCCGGCATGCCACAGTCCAGGTGTTAGTCCCCTTGAAACAACTTTTCCATCACTATTGTGGCCAGAAAGAGTCCCTGTGGGTTTTAAAATTTGCCTGCCTATTGAAGTCTATGGCGGTTCGCCCGATTCGCCTGTTTGCGAACACTTGCGAAAATTTGCGTTCGCCGTTCGCGAATGGAAATCTTTATGTTCGCGACATCTCTATCTTTGACTGACAGTCTGGGCTGAGCTCTTATCCCAGACTGATTGTGGCACCTGGTGCTGCCTCAGAACTGATGACTGACGGGGAAGACACAGAAACTCCTGCCATGAATTTCCGCTAGCAGCTATGAGGCCTGTCACTGCCTCACAATAGATAGATAGATAGTCAAGTGCTGTTGGTTAATCAGGAACTGACATAACCGGTATAAGGATGAATTTTGCTGTAACAAATGATGGGCATTAGCACAAGTTGAGCAGGGCCGTCTTTAATATCGATTGGACCCTGGGCAAGAATTTACTTGGGCCCCCTGGATCCCGCCTTCACACACCCTAGCATGCAATCACGCCCCCACCCCCTCCCCTAGAAGCAATAATTTTTTTGCCTTATAACCAAAAATATGCTGAAAGAAATCAAAGTTAATGCTTTTAAAAAAAGTAACGTTTATTTTAAATTCAACCTTTGCTCATCGTGTGGTGTGGACTGGTCATTTTTACTAAGGAATATAGTTTAACCGTTTATGTGCAAAAGAGAAAAAAAGAAGTCACTAAGTCAGCTCCAATCGGATATCTGCACATAGACCAAGACTCTTGGTCTATGTGCAGATATCTGATTGGAGCTGACTTCTGATTTTCTCTTTTGCACATAAATTGTTAAACTATATTCCTTAGTAAAAATGACCAGTCCACACCACACCATGTGGGTCTTTATTTATGAGGGCCCTCCTGAGCAAAGATTAGTAAATGTGGCCGGGTGGCCCCAGGCCACAGTTCAGCAGACAGAGAGAACCCAACCCCTTATGTCTCTCGTCTCTATAATAATCCCCCACTAATGGAGTTATTTAAATTACTGGTGGATTATTAGAGAGACGAGAAACTGGCCGGGTGGCCCCAGGCCACAATTCAGCAGCAGACGGAGAGAACCCAACCCCTTATGTCTCCTGGGGCCGTCTCTATAATAATCCCCCGCTAATTTATGAATGGGGTTAATTAATAATTCAGTTACAGGTCTAAATTTCTAATATAAAATAAAGTCAATATGCGTGATTGCGCCCTCTGCGCTCTACCTACCTCCACCTCCCGCTGCGGCAGTGGCAGGTCTGGCTGTGTAAGGTGAGTGAGTCTGAAGTAAGGCTAATCAGCATTTGTACTTTTATAGTATCTGTAAGTGATCAGAACTGATCACAGTCAGATCTATAATAGTATTAGTGTCACCTTAGTTCGCCCTCCACCCAAAACGCAGTGTTTGCCCGATCAGGCCTGATCGGTCGCCCACACGTGCGTTCACCCACGCCCGCCCCGCCGCAGTGACAAAATATATATTTTTTTTTTATCACTGCACAATCAGTGCTGCAGCGATAAAAAAATCAGTTTGGATATTTTTTATCAATCGCAGCGGCCTCCGGTACTTCGCTAGCCTCCCATTTGTAAGACAGGCTTGCTTTTTTTCTTGGGTAGTCTCAGGGAATACCCCCTAAATTTAGTAGTCCAAATGTCAAACAGGGGGTATTCTTCTGAAGAGGCCTACAGGCTTCTGACCCAGTCGGATGAGGAATGGGAACCCTCATCTGACGAATCTAGCGGGTCGGAATATGAACCTGTAGAAAGCAGTGGCAGTCTGACCCAAAGTTCGGACAAGGAGGTTGAGGTCCCTGATAGCACCAGGCGTACCCGGCCGCATGTTGCTAGACCACAGGTTGCGCAGGATCCGCTTCAAGGGCAGCAAAGTGGGCTGGCGCTGTCGGATTACGTGGTGAGGCATACACCAGCAGTGCAGCCCATCCTGGACCTAGTACCAGCACTGCCATACAACATGGTGAAGTGGCGAGCACCAGAAGGGCAGTTGAAGCTGGTACGGTGGCACGTGCAATAGTTACCCAGTCTCAGCCACCGCACAGACAGGCCCGTAGAGCCCCTAGAGTCCCTGAGGTGCTGGCAAACCCTGATTGGCAGTCCCCAACTTCAGCCGCACCTGTAGTTCCCCCTTTCACCACCCAGTCTGGAGTTCGGATTGAGACAGCTCAGATTGGTTCGGCACTGGGATTTTTTGAGCTGTTCTTGACTGCAGAGCTCTTGGACTTAGTCGTAACAGAAGCAAATCGGTATGCCACTCAATTTATAGCCGCCAACCCGGGAAGCTTTTATGCCCAGTCTTTCCGGTGGAAACCAGTCCAAGTTTCCGAAATAAAAATTTTTCGGGGCCTTCGCCTTAACATGGGTCTAACCAAAAAGCATGAATTGCGGACATATTGGTCCACGAACCCAATTAATCACATGCCCATGTTCTCTGCTGCTATGTCCAGGACACCCAGCTTTTGACCGGCTCCACAAAATTCGGCCCCTCATAGACCACTTCAACAACAAATTTGCAGATTTGTATACCCCTGAGCAAAACATCTGCGTAGACGAGTCCCTTATACATTTTACCGGGCGCCTTGGCTTCAAACAATACTTCCCAAGCAAGCGCGCCCGGTATGGGGTCAAATTGTGTAAGCTCTGTGAAAGGGCCACAGGCTATAACCACAAATTTCGGATCTATGAGGGTAAAGATCAGACCCTGGAGCCGGTCGGTTGCCCTGACTACCTGGGGAGCAGTGGGAAGACAGTTTGGGACTTAGTGTCACCCTTATTTGGCAAGGGGTACCATCTTTATGTGGACAATTTTTACACAAGTGTGCCCCTCCTCAGGCATTTGTTCCTAGAACAGATTGGCTGCTGTGGCACCGTGCGACCTAATCGCCGGGGCTTCCCCCAACGGCTTGTTACCACCTGTCTTGCAAGGGGGGAGAGGGCTGCCTTGTGTAACGAAGAACTGCTCGCGGTGAAGTGGAGAGACAAGCGTGACGTTTACATGCTCTCCTCCATTCACGCAAACACGACAATACAAATAGAACGGGCAACCAGTGTCATTGAAAAGCCCCTCTCAGTCCACGACTATAACCTTCACATGGGAGGGGTGGACTTCAATGACCAGATGTTGGCTCCTTATTTCGTTTCCCGACGCACCAGACGCTGGTATAAGAAGGTGTCTGTATATTTGATTCAATTTGCTGCATATAATAGTTTTGTTCTCTACAGTAAGGCTGGGAGAACAGGATCCTTCCTCAAATTTCAGGAAGAGATCATCGAGAAGCTCCTGTATCCAGGAGGTTCTGTGGCCTCATCCACCAGTGTAGTGAGCCGTCTACACGAGCGACATTTCCCCAATGTCGTTGCTGGTACCTCAACCCAACCGTCACCCCGAAAAAGATGTCGTGTCTGTAGCAGGAGTGGAATAAGGCGTGAAACCCGCTATTTCTGTCCTGACTGCCCTGACCACCCTGCCCTATGCTTTGGGGAGTGTTTCCGGAAGTACCACACACAGGTACACTTAGCATAGGGATTGCGTTACACAGGACAGGCACACAGGGTTCTTAGGGCCCTTTCACTCACAGCTGCTGCAAACCTCTCCTTTCACCTGGGACAAAGTGCATAATGTACTTCGCCACATCTCTGGGCGCTTTGCACATTGTCCCATGGGGAAGGAGAGGTTTGTCCTATAAAGGTAAAAAAAAATCCCCAAAAAAATAATCACCGGTAAGCAAAAATGTTAACGTTATGTTCAAAAAGTTTAATAAAGTTTATATGTGCATTCTGACAGAAGCATTGCGCTGCTGTCAGATTACACAAAAGTCGGTGTATGCGGCGCTGCAAGACGATATTTCTCCTCTGCAGTAAAAGATACGTTTGCCGAGGCATATGAGCTGAGGGGGCGGCGGTGTTCATATGCTTTGGCAAACACTTTGTAAATAAAAATAAATAAAAAATCCCGGCAATGATTTATTCATCCACATCGATTGATGTGAATGGAGAAATCTGGTTTGCCAGGGCATACGGGCTAAGAGGGTTTGGATGTTGGGCGGAGCTCCTATGTCCTGGCAGATGCCTTTCCCCTCCTTTTTTTTTTTTGGCAGAGATTTTTTCATCCACATTGATCGATGCGAATGAAGAAATCTGTGCCGTTCATTTTTTCTTTCAGCCAAGAGGCTGAACGGAAAAAAAATATATCATTACCCGTATGCTCAATATAAGGAGAATAGCAGAAACTCCTAATGCTGGCCATACATGTAATGATTGCGGAGACCCTCAAATGCCAGGGCAGTACAAACACCCCACAAATGACCCCATTTTGGAAAGAAGACACCCCAAGGTATTCGCTGAGGGGCATATTGAGTCCATGAAAGATTGAAATTTTTGTCCCAAGTTAGCGGAAAGGGAGACTTTGTGAGAAAAAAACAAAAAAAATTTTTTTTCGATAACTTTCCCAAAAAATATAATTTTCTATGAACTCGCCATGCCCCTCATTGAATACCTTGGGGTGTCTTCTTTCCAAAATGGGGTCACATGTGGGGTATTTATACTGCCCTGGCATTTTAGGGGCCCTAAAGCGTGAGAAGAAGTCTGGAATCCAAATGTCTAAAAATGCCCTCCTAAAAGGAATTTGGGCCCCTTTGCCCACCTAGGCTGCAAAAAAGTGTCACACATGTGGTATCGCCGTACTCAGGAGAAGTTGGGGAATGTGTTTTGGGGTGTCATTTTACATATACCCATGCTGGGTGAGATAAATATCTTGGTCAAATGCCAACTTTGTATAAAAAAATGGGAAAAGTTGTCTTTTGCCGAGATATTTCTCTCACCCAGCATGGGTATATGTAAAAAGACACCCCAAAACACATTGCCCTACTTCTCCTGAGTACGGCGATACCAGATGTGTGACACTTTTTTGCAGCCTAGGTGGGCAAATGGGCCCACATTCCAAAGAGCACCTTTCGGATTTCACAGGGCATTTTTTACACATTTTGATTTCAAACTACTTCTCACACATTAGGGCCCCTAAAATGCCAGGGCAGTATAACTACCCCACAAGTGACCCCATTTTGGAAAGAAGACACCCCAAGGTATTCCGTGAGGGGCATGGCGAGTTCCTAGCATTTTTTATTTTTTGTCACAAGTTAGCGGAAAATGATGATTTTTCTTTTTTCTTTTTTTTCTTACAAAGTCTCATATTCCACTAACTTGTGACAAAAAATAAAAACTTCCATGAACTCACTATGCCCATCACGAAATACCTTGGGGTGTCTTCTTTCCAAAATGGGGTCACTTGTGGGGTAGTTATACTGCCCTGGCATTTTAGGGGCCCTAATGTGTGAGAAGTAGTTTGAAATCAAAATGTGTAAAAAATGCCCTGTGAAATCCTAAAGGTGCTCTTTGGAATGTGGGCCCATTTGCCCACCTAGGCTGCAAAAAAGTGTCACACATCTGGTATCGCCGTACTCAGAAGAAGTAGGGCAATGTGTTTTGTGGTGTCTTTTTACATATACCCATTCTGGGTGAGAGAAATATCTCAGCAAAAGACAACTTTTCCAATTTTTTTATACAAAGTTGGCATTTGACCTAGATATTTATCTCACCCAGCATGGGTATATGTAAAATGACACCCCAAAACACATTGCCCTACTTCTCCTGAGTACGGCGATACCACATGTGTGATACTTTTTTGCAGCCTAGGTGGGCAAAGGGGCCCACATTCCAAAGAGCACCTTTAGGATTTCACAGGGCTTTTTTACACATTTTGATTTCAAACTACTTACATAGAAACATAGAAACATAGAATGTGTCGGCAGATAAGAACCATTTGGCCCATCTAGTCTGCCCAATATACTGAATACTATGGATAGCCCCCGGCCCTATCTTATATGAAGGATGGCCTTATGCCTATCCCATGCATGCTTAAACCCCTTCACTGTATTTGCAGCTACCACTTCTGCAGGAAGGCTATTCCATGCATCCACTACTCTCTCAGTAAAGTAATACTTCCTTATATTACTTTTAAACCTTTGCCCCTCTAATTTAAAACTGTGTCCTCTTGTGGTAGTTTTTCTTCTTTTAAATATGCTCTCTTCCTTTACCGAGTTGATTCCCTTTATGTATTTAAAAGTTTCTATCATATCCCCTCTGTCTCTTCTTTCTTCCAAGCTATACATATTAAGGTCCTTTAACCTTTCCTGGTAAGTTTTATCCTGCAATCCATGTACTAGTTTAGTAGCTCTTCTCTGAACTCTCTCTAGAGTATCTATATCCTTCTGGAGATATGGCCTCCAGTACTGCGCACAATACTCCAAGTGAGGTCTCACCAGTGTTCTGTACAGCGGCATAAGCACTTCACTTTCTACTGCTTATACCTCTCCCTATACATCCAAGCATTCTGCTGGCATTTCGTGCTGCTCTATTACATTGTCTTCCCACCTTTAAGTCTTCTGAAATAATTACTCCTAAATCCCTTTCCTCAGATACTGAGGTCAGGACTGTGTCAAATATTCTATATTCTGCCCTTGGGTTTTTACGCCCCAGGTGCATTATCTTGCACTTATCCACATTAAATTTCAGTTTCCAGAGTTCTGACCATTCTTCTAGTTTTCCTAAATCCTTTTCCATTTGGCGTTTCCCTCCAGGAACATCAACCCTGTTACATATCTTTGTGTCATCAGCAAAAAGACAAACCTTACCAGCGAGGCCTTTTGCAATATCACTTATGAAGATATTAAACAAAATCGGTCCCAGTACAGATCCCTGTGGAACCCCACTGGTAACATTACCTTGTTTTGAATGTTCTCCATTGACTACAACCCTCTGTTGTCTGTCACTCAGCCACTGCCTAATCCACTCAACAATATGGGAGTCCATGCTCAATGACTGCAGTTTATTGATAAGTCTTCTATGTGGGACAGTGTCAAAAGCCTTACTAAAATCTAGATATGCGATGTCTACTGCACCTCCACCGTCTATTATTTTATTCACCCAGTCAAAAAAATCTATAAGATTTGTTTGACATGATCTCCCTGAAGTAAACCCATGTTGTTTTTCATCTTGCAATCCATGGGATTTTAGATGTTCCACAATCCTATCCTTTAATAGGGTTTCCATTAATTTGCCTACTATTGATGTCAGACTCACTGGTCTATAGTTGCTCGATTCCTCCCTACTACCTTTCTTGTGAATGGGCACGACATTTGCCAATTTCCAATCTTCTGGGACGACTCCTGTTACTAATGATTGGTTACTTCCCACACATTAGGGCCCCTAAAATGCCCTGGCAGTATAACTACCCCACAAGTGACCCCATTTTGGAAAGAAGACACCCCAAGGTATTTCGTGATGGGCATAGTGAGTTCATGGAAGTTTTTATTTTTTGTCACAAGTTAGTGGAATATGAGACTTTGTATATAAAAAAAAAAATCATCATTTTCTGCTAACTTGTGACAAAAAATAAAAAGTTCTATGAACCCACTATGCCCATCAGCGAATACCTTAGGGTGTCTACTTTCCGAAATGGGGTTATTTGTGGGGTTTTTCTACTGTCTGGGCATTGTAGAACCTCAGGAAACATGACAGGTTCTCAGAAAGTCAGAGCTGCTTCAAAAAGCGGAAATTCACATTTTTGTACCATAGTTTGTAAACGCTATAACTTTTACGCAAACCACATTTTTTTTTACCCAAACATTTTTTTTAATCAAAGACATGTAGAACAATAAATTTAGAGAAAAGTTTATATATGGATGTCGTTTTTTTTGAAAAATTTTACAACTGAACAAAAATTCCGTTAAATTTCGATTAATAACAAAAAAAGTAAAAATGTCAGCAGCAATGAAATACCACAAAATGAAAGCTCTATTAGTGAGAAGAAAAGGAGGTAAAATTCATTTGGGTGGTAAGTTGCATGACCGAGCAATAAACCGTGAAAGTAGTGTAGTGCAGAAGTGTAAAAAGTGGTCAGGTCATTAAGGGTGTTTAAGCTAGGGGAGCTGAGGTGGTTAAACTTATAGGAATAGTACTACTTAACACACCACTCATATCTGGTGGCACAGTACATTGCACGGCGCACGCGCAGTGCCCCAAATTCGAAGTAGGAGGTCCAGCCAAGCATCTTTTTCCATCTCACGGTTCCTAAAATCTATTACATAGACCGGCCCCTGATAGAGGACGTAACAGGGATTAAACTGATAGGAATATTAGTACTTAACATACCACTCATATTGGGATTGCACAGTACATTGCACGGCGCACGCGCAGTGCCCCAAATTGGAAGTAAGAGGACCGACCAAGCATCTTTTTCCATCTCCCGGTTCCTAAAATCTATTCCATACACCGGCCCCTGATAGGGGACAAAACAGAGATTAAACTGTTAAGAACAGATTTTTTTTTAATTAAAAAAAAAGAGGACAGGCTCTGCGGAGCTGTGTATTTTTTGGCCGCGTTACTAAACGCTCATGCACAATGCCTGTAGGCTCATGTGTCCTTTTGCGGAGGTGACAAACCTGGTCAGTCAAACCCAAAGCAACATCATCGACCTTATCCCATATGCGTTTTTTCTGGAGCATGCCCTGCGAAGAGTGCTGGATCAGGCCGTAGATGAGCATGAAGGGGAAGAGTTGTGGTCACCATCACCACCAGAAGCAGCCTTATCGTCGTCGATTGCTGGACCTGTGGCTACGCAGAGAGAGGAGTCTGAAGAAGAGGAGTCAGAGGATGAAGGTGGCTTTGAGGAGGTGGAAGACCAACCACAGAAGGCGTCCCAGGGGGCTTGTTGTCACCTTTCAGGGACCCTTGGTGTTGTACGTGGCTGGGTGGAGGAAGAGACCTTCAATGACGTCAGTGAGGACAAGGAACGGGACATGGCTAGCTTGGTATCCAACCTTGTGCAAATGGGGAGTTTGCGGTTGTGCAAATGGACTGTTTGCGTTTTTTTGCGGTGTGTTAAACTGGAGTTTGGTCTGTCACTGTAAAGCGGGCGTAACCCTTACACTACCTGATCTATACAACATCATACCTGATGTTTTAAAGCACGTTATTCCAAACAATTTAGGAATGTTAGGGGATTTATGCCCTTTATGGATTAAAACTCGACTCTGCGTCAACTACGTAATTTTCCATTAGAGTTTTGCCATGGATCCCCCTCCGGCATGCCACAGTCCAGGTGTTAGTCCCCTTGAAACAACTTTTCCATCACTATTGTGGCCAGAAAGAGTCCCTGTGGGTTTTAAAATTCGCCTGCCTATTGAAGTCTATGGCGGTTCGCCCGATTCGCCTGTTTGCGAACACTTGCGAAAATTTGCGTTCGCCGTTCGCGAATGGAAAATTTTATGTTTGCGACATCTCTATCTTTGACTGACAGTCTGGGCTGAGCTCTTATCCCAGACTGATTGTGGCACCTGGTGCTGCCTCAGAACTGATGACTGACGGGGAAGACACAGAAACTCCTGCCATGAATTTCCGCTAGCAGCTATGAGGCCTGTCACTGCCTCACAATAGATAGATAGATAGTCAAGTGCTGTTGGTTAATCAGGAACTGACATAACCGGTATAAGGATGAATTTTGCTGTAACAAATGATGGGCATTAGCACAAGTTGAGCAGGGCCGTCTTTAATATCGATTGGACCCTGGGCAAGAATTTACTTGGGCCCCCTGGATCCCGCCTTCACACACCCTAGCATGCAATCACGCCCCCACCCCCTCCCCTAGAAGCAATAATTTTTTTGCCTTATAACCAAAAATATGCTGAAAGAAATCAAAGTTAATGCTTTTAAAAAAAGTAACGTTTATTTTAAATTCAACCTTTGCTCATCGTGTGGTGTGGACTGGTCATTTTTACTAAGGAATATAGTTTAACCGTTTATGTGCAAAAGAGAAAAAAAGAAGTCACTAAGTCAGCTCCAATCGGATATCTGCACATAGACCAAGACTCTTGGTCTATGTGCAGATATCTGATTGGAGCTGACTTCTGATTTTCTCTTTTGCACATAAATTGTTAAACTATATTCCTTAGTAAAAATGACCAGTCCACACCACACCATGTGGGTCTTTATTTATGAGGGCCCTCCTGAGCAAAGATTAGTAAATGTGGCCGGGTGGCCCCAGGCCACAGTTCAGCAGACAGAGAGAACCCAACCCCTTATGTCTCTCGTCTCTATAATAATCCCCCACTAATGGAGTTATTTAAATTACTGGTGGATTATTAGAGATACGAGAAACTGGCCGGGTGGCCCCAGGCCACAGTTCAGCAGCAGACAGAGAGAACCCAACCCCTTATGTCTCCTGGGGCCGTCTCTATAATAATCCCCCGCTAATTTATGAATGGGGTTAATTAATAATTCAGTTACAGGTCTAAATTTCTAATATAAAATAAAGTCAATATGCGTGATTGCGCCCTCTGCGCTCTACCTACCTCCACCTCCCGACGCGGCAGTGGCAGGTCTGGCTGTGTAAGGTGAGTGAGTCCGTGACTCACCACCCATTCCCATTAGCTCCGGAGGCGGAGACTTAGTCCCTGCTGGCTGCTCCGCCACGTCGCCTCTCACCAGGCTGCGGTGAGTCACACCCCCTTTACCACGTGACGGCGCCGACGTGCTTGCTTGTTCTGAAGACAGACTTGTGAGTGAGAACTCCAGCTCCAGTCTGATGGGGTGTCACCCGATGCGGCCCGCACCCACCGCACCCCCCTCGCAACGCCACTGGACAGACAAGTTCTTTACTAATGAGCGAGCCACACACCGCTCGCTCGCATAGCATAGACTAGTGAATGGGAGTCGGGAAACGGAGCTCCCTTGGGCCCCCAGGAGCAACTGGGCCGGGGGCAGCTGCCCCTTTTGCCCTACGGCAAAGACGGCCCTGAAGTTGCATTTGTTATAAATCCAGTTACACAGAACATTATGAATATGTAAAGGTAGATTATGAACTGGTTAGTATCTCATTTCCTGCTGATGTCAGGACACATTTTTACCGCCCTAAGGCATGATGGGACAGCATTCCCTCGACAAACCAGGAAGTAGGATTCAAGCATGGGGGATAAGAGAAAATTGCAAATGAGGTAAATGTGAAAAAAAACAACAAAAAAAAAACAATCCAAGGAGAAATAGAAAATGGAAGCTAGAGTACTTGATAAAAATAAACTTTAGAGCGAAAGCTAGTTTATGGCACAACCCCTTTAAAGGTAATCAGTAAGTGTTAAACCAGGCATAATGACTTGTAGGACTAGCTCAGCTGAATGCAATGCTACCTTTCACTTGGTGATTGCTTTATTTTGGAGAAAATATACTTTTGATTAATATGTAATTGAGCAGTTAATCCCTCCAATGGTGGTCCCAAATCACTCTGTGCACCCTCACTTCCCATGCTTCCTCTGCCAGCCCCTCTCTGTCCTTCTTCATTCATAAGGCCAGACAAGATGACTAGTAGTGTTGAGAAAATCGAAGTATCCGAAGTGGACTTCGATCCAAATTTCAGGAAAAATTTGATACACCACGAAGATTAATTTCTTCGCACTTCATGGTAAATAATCTATTTTTCCTAAAATGGTGGTTGAAAGTAAAAAAAAATTATACTAACCTCATCCATTTGATTTAGAAGAGAGCGTCCGGTCCTATCTTGATTGAAGAAAACCCGCCAAAGGACCTGCGATGAGCATGATGACGTCACCAACCGCACCCATCGTGATCATGTGGTGACGTCATCATGCTCGCCGCAGGTCCTTTGGTGGGTTTTTTTCAATCAAGACAGGGGTGAGCAGCCTCCAAGCAAGCAAGTGGATGAAGTGAGTATAATTTTTTTTAACCCATGATTAACCCCCGAGCAGCTGAATGTGAGTCATAAATGCTGCGTTCAGTGCTGAACGTGGCATTTAAGAGGTTAAATGATGGGGAGCCGTGTGATCGCCGTTCCCCATAATTTTACCCACTCCATACAATGGAAATCAATTTGTGACAAAGTAGTTAGTAACAAATAAAATTTCTTGTCAAAATTCATCGAAGCTGCCGAATCAAATTTTTCAAAACGTTGCTCATCTCCAATGACTAGGCAACAACCTGCCCTGTCAATTAGGAAGGAGAGGAATAAGAAAATAAGAAAAAGCAGGAGGAGCAAGGGTGCAGATGAGAGACACACTTGGGGTCATTTATTCAGACATTTTAGACACTGGTCTTATTAACCCTGCGCTGGCACTTGATGCACCTAAGCTATGTAGAGGTGCCGCCTCTACATAACTTGGGCGCTGGCCATGACACTTGCTTAAATGTGTGCCAGATTTACATTAAAAAAAAGGTGTAGAAAATTATAAATGAGAGAGCCTGGCCTGCCCCTTCTCTGTCCACGCCACCCCCACCCCTTTTCTGCTACCTCAGAAAAGTGGCGTGAGCAGGGAAAAGTCGCAGATTCAGCCGCAAATTCCATTTGCGACCGAACCTGCAAAAAAAGTACGCCAAAAAGAGGCGTACTTCTCATCAAAAATGACCCCCACTGTTTTCTAAATAGAATAAGTGTGATGACATTTTATTGGCAAGAACACTGTGCACATCAAAACGGAGGCTGTTAGAGCTGGGAAGGGGGGAGGGAGCGTAGCTTCAATAATCATGAAAACAGCCCACAACTTGTAATAAAGATAAGTTAGTAAGGGAAATTTAATGCATGGTATTTCCAGGTATAAAGATGTAATTAAGTGGCTAATCTTTTTAACTGTGCATACTGATAAAATGTTAACACATTATGGCAATTCACCTATGATAATACCCGGAGCAGCTTATTCTGAAAAGTCCTCTGAAGTGAAAATTTACAATATAAATGAACCCAATTTTGTGTTTCTTTGTCTTGCCAAATCTGATCTAAATCTGTTCTGTTGATGTCACCATGACAGCAAAATCTACATAGCCCGTACCTACATAATATTGACCTATAAAACCCTTTAGTTCATACCAGATTTTAGAACACTTATGTCACATTATGAAATCATTTTGCACCTCATGTATTATGATCCAACCGAAAAATGCATATCTCTTGACTGTCCTGAGTTGTTCCAGTCTTGTACTTTAGGCCGTCTTGTTCTTTATGCCACCTGCACACAGGTGCGGGTGAATGCACATAAGATCCGCACAAATTTCCGTATGCACCAAGTCAGCCAGTTTCATAGGTACAAAGCTGCTGACAGATGCCCTTTAAGATTTGTAAGCATGTGACCACAGCCTGTCCCCTGAAAAAGAAAATTCTACTTACTTGCTCCACACTGCTCCGGTCCTTCATGTTGCCTACGTTATCTTCATCTTGTGGTCTTCACACTATTTTCTTCTGGTGGTGCAATGGCATGGTCAGGTGCACCTCTCCAGCCAATGATTTGCTTAGACGTTATGAGGCCACAAGCAGCACATTACCACTAAAGCCAGTTCTTGGCTGGAGCGGTGCATTTGACCATACCCATGCACCACCCAATGTAAACAGGAAGATGGAGACAGCAAAGGCAGCGAGGAGGACCATAGTGTTGTGGAGAAGGTAATTCTGAATTTTCTGCTTTAGGAAGCAGGCTGCGGGCACTTGTTTAAAAGTTATTATAACTGGAAAACCTGTTTAATGGTTTCTGTAGAGGTTCAATTGTTACCATAACAAGTACTGTACATACTGTAGTTCTTTGTGTTTATTTAACTTTGACCTGTGGCAGCTTCCATACAATACAATATATTATGTACAAGGAGCAGAAGCTCTTTCAGTTTCATTTCTGCACAGAGGAGTCCTCAACTACCATGCTGCAGTGGACTGCAACACACCTCGATTCCAGTAAATGGAATTGTACAGAGTTTTCTGTACACCACTGTTTGTGGCCAAGGGCATACACAGACAACTGAGGTCAGTGATGGAATTGATAGTACCATCACTTATGAGCTAGGAAAGTGAAGAGGGTAAAGATAACATCATTGGTGGGCTAGGACAGTGAGGGAGCCATTGATAACATTCCTGGTGGTCAAGGACAGAGATGTGTTTAATCACTTTGTTAGTGGTCTGTAACTGTACATAGAGATATCAGCTAATCACAAGGCAGATCAGACAGGTAGCAAGGCTATGTGATTAGCTGACTGGGATAAAGTGCCCATGTGCAGATGAAGGCAGCTTTAAAGTCATACCTGTATGTTATCACACTACAGTAGCTTATCAGGCTGGTGTCACGAACCAGCGGGTGTGAACCCACTGTGCTACATGTCCTACCTTCTCTAAGGGCCTTGTCTAAGTGAACCCCTTGATACTCACAGTACACCTGATGGTGTGGATGGACTTTCCCGAGGGGAACACAAGGTCGCTACCACTTAAGGAGGATTGGCACACAAGGCAGCTGGTCCAGGTGGACCAGGAGGTACCTGAGCAAGGTAACAGAAGTACAGATTTTGTCAGCCGGCTGAGTGGTAACCAGGAGCAACAGAAGGATGAGGCAGAGGCGAAGTCAAACAGGCAACAGGTCAGGGCAGGTGGCACAGGTACAGGTCAAGCAATCCGGGTTGGCAACAGGAGAGTCAAGGCAAGCAGACAGGGATCAAACAGGTAGCGGAGTCCAGGAATACAAGTATGAGTCAGTAACACAAGCAGATATCAGGAACCTTAAGAGGACACAAGGACCTTGACACTGAGGAGTCTGGGAGGGGGGCTGAGCCACTTATATATGTGCAGAGGAGGGCTAGGATTGGTCAGCGAGGTCACATGATCCAACCCAGAAAGCACAGGAAGTGATGCGCGCCAGTCCTTTAGGAAATGCTGCAGTAAAAAAGTCAGTTCAGCCCACTCTACTATCAGGGGTGGAACAGGGTGATTAACCCTGTTGCAGCCAACCATTGCCAACCGTTACCTCCCCTGCTGAATGAGATGACATAGTATGTACATGTAAAATCCCTAATGTTACATATAAAACGTACACAAATGAATCAAATAAAGAACACAATAGTAATATTCCCAGGATTGGGGTACTACATATTCAAATGAGCCTCTTGGTGCAATGGGGGCATTGCTGTTACACCTCGAGACTCTGCTCTCTCTGCTACTCACTTTTGATTGACAGGGCCAGGCAGTTAAAACATCTTCACATCTGGCCATGTCAATCAAAGTGGAGAGGGTGTGGCAGTTGCAGTGTAACAACAACACCCCATTGCTCCTAGAAGCTCAATTGCATATATTAAAATATCATTTTTCTGTGGCCACATTCAGATGTAGCCAAGCGAAAATTGACTCTGATAAGAATAACACATGTCACAGTATTATATTGTGCCATCTTGTGACAAAAGCCATTGAAATGCATTGAAAGAGTTAGTTAAAGGGCTTCTGTCACCCCACTAAACTCATTTTTCTTTTTTGTGTACTTATAATCCCTATCCTGCGATATATCTATACATTTATGTTATTAATCATTTTCGTTCAGTAGATATGTCAAAAAACGTACTTTTATAATATGCTAATTACCTGTCTACCAGCAAGTAGGGCGTCTACTTGCTGGTAGCAGCCGCAAAAAAAACGCCCCCTCCTCCTGTTGATTGACAGGGCCAGCCGCGATCTCCTCCTCCGGCCGGCCCTGTCAGCATTTCAAAAATCGCGCGCCTGTGTTGATTCGGCGCAGGCACTCTGAGAGAAGGAGGCTCGCCTCCTCAGCACTCCCTCAGTGCGCCTGCGCCGATGACGTATTCACTTTAATGGGTCCGCGATCCGGCCGTTCCGCTAAAAGATAGGACTTGTTCTATCTTTTTGCGGAACGGAAGTACGGGACGTAAACCCACGGAGGCACTCCGTAGTGCTTCCGAGGGGTCCCGTCCCGTGCGGCCGTTCCGCGATTCCGGATTAGCGGACCCATTGAAGTGAATGGGTCCACATCCGTGATGCGGAATTCACACGGAACTGTGGCCGTGTATTGCGGCCCGCGATTTGCGGGCCGCAATACGGCCACGGATCACACACGTTCGTGTGAACTTAGCCTTATAAAGACAGAGGAGGTAATTTATCAACTTGTGTAAAGTTCAACTAGCTTAGTTCCCCATAGCAACCAATTAGATTCCATCTTTCATTTTGGATAGCTCCTTTGGAAAATGAAAGGAGGAATCTGATTGGTTGTTGATGGGCAACTAAGCCAGTTCTACTTTACACCAGTTTGATAAATGGCCCCTAGTGAGTATGCCAACTACAGTAATGTCTCAGTTTTTTTAGTGCTCCGGCTATGGTTTCACCCAAATTGACTATCTGATATGAATATATAATAAATACAGTATGTAGCTAATGACATCAATTCTGTATGACTGAGAACAATCAGCAATCAACTGAGCACAATACCCATAATGCACATGTCCTAGTAGACAATCAAAATTATATTCATACACCTCAATAAATATGCTATTAATGTTTCAATGACCTTGATAAGCAAGTTCTAGTCACTTTGATCTAACTGATGACCCAAATTATTAAAGTAATTTAAATCATTTTTATTATCATTCATCACTAAATTACAAAAGGCCATAATGCCTGCTTGATATCCAAAATGATCCACAAAATGAACTACAAGAAAAACAAAATCTTCCTCGTTAAGTTACATTATATCGATGGACTTTCTAGCACTGCAGGGACAGTACATTTAGATGGAGATGGAACATTTTCGTGCATATGTAACCCTCACATTCAACATAATAAAAATGGGCATTGCAACTGATCAGACATAGTCTAAAGCTATGCATATACATATGATAATTGTCTGCCAAAGCGGCTCAGTAGGATCAACCGACAGTCTTTATGAGCGGCAGCTCATTTGCCATGATAGGATAGAAGGATCAGGCACATTGGATTTTACCATGCCTGATTTGTTGTTTCCCTAGAAGATATTCCTTGTCTATGAATGAATCTAAAAGAGGCTTTTCTTGGCCTGTCTATTGAAATAAACATGAATATTTGAATGGGCAGGGAATGCATGTTTTTGGAGGAGTCTGCCAAACAAGCACGAAGGCGAACAGTTCTGTCATATGTATATCCAGGTAAATGCAGTGTTAGCTGAAACTTTACTTATATTGAATGTCACTGTAAATGAAAAATCTTCAGCTGAGATATGCTGTACTGTACAGCTGAGCAGTACTCAGTGGATTAACTTTATTTTTATTTTTATTTGTACTAAGTGTATGATAGGTAATCAAATGCTACTATGCTTATAAACACTGCATTTGCAATAAAGTACTATAAACTTACCCATCCATATTAAGAATGATATATACAATAAATATAAACTCTTTTGTAGTAATGAGCAGCATAGGCAATATTTGTTTTTGCGATATTTAGCAAATTTTTGGCCTAATATTTGCCATAAATTAGCAAATTGTAGAATTTGTGATCTCCAGTCATTATTTTCTTGATTGCGAAAATCGGCAATGAAATATGCACGTATTGGCCGCGCAATCCAGGCATTGCTCACTTTTGCTACATTTTTCAAGCTGCTAGAAGTTTCCTGAGACTGGAGAAAATGCACAGTACAGTAATTCCTATCACACTACCTAACACCCTGCACTGGAACCTGTCAGCTTCACTATATCACTATCTAACCTACACTGACTATCTCCCACTAACTATCTGTATTATATATACGTATAAGCTAACTATCTAATGTAATTAAATAAGGATCCAGATGACTCAGCAAAGCACAGAGCACAGCAATGACACTGCTCTCTCTCTCTCTCTCTCTCTCTCTCTCAGAACTGCAAAAAACTGTGGAAAATGGCTGCTGGTGAGTTTCTTATATAGTAAGGGGTAGGCAACCCCAACCCTAACCCTAACCCTAACCCTAACTTTCCTATTGGTTGCTAGTGATGTTGCTAAGCTCAGACAAAGATATTGCAGCCTTCTCATTGTCACAAGCAAGAAGCAATGAGGGATCATGGGTACTGATGAAAAAAAAATCTATAATATTCACAATTATGAATATATAGCACTATATTCTACATCTTCGCTAATTCTGGAAGTGCCGATATTCGCAATAAAAATTCACAATTAAAATATTAGCGAACAACACTACTCTTTAGGGAGCATTTATTATAGCTCTATGCCAATTTTCTGGTGTAGAAAAGTCACAAACTTTGCTGCATCTGTGTAACTCCAGAAAAGGGCAAAGTATTATATTGCTTTAAATGTTGTAATTTACTGTATTTTTTATACCTTATGGACATTTTAGGGTTAAACAATCTTGGCTCATCCTTTTTAGGTTGCCAGAAGAGGGACCTGGATCCTTCTCCTGGTTAGTCATTTAGTGAGTCTAGTCCTGCCATAGGAACAGTGAAGAGCTTCATGTCCAAACTACTCAGAGCCAGACCCAAGCTCAAGAACCTTCTTCTTTGAGACTTCTACAGCCAAGGAAGCTACTTTATCATCAAAATTGCTCCAAAGAGAAGAAAATCAGAAGGTTCAGAATCTACAAGTCCGTGCAAAGTATTATGCATATGTATTTTTTGACAATCTTTATTTAGAAATTATGCAAAAATACAGGTAAACCTCCAATAGTTACAATTAGAGTTGAGCGAACACCTGGATGTTCGGGTTCGACGAGTTCGGCCGAACTTTCGAAAAATGTTCGGGTTCGGGATCCGAACTCGACCCGAACTTCATCCCGAACCCGAACCCCATAGAAGTCAATGGGGACCCGAACTTTTGGGCACTAAAAAGGCTGTAAAACACACCCGGAAAGGGCTAGAGGGCTGCAAAAGGCAGCAAAATGTAGTTAAATCCCCTGCAAACAAATGTAGATAGGGAAATGATGAGTTAACATAAAATAAATAAAAATTAAACAATATTAATTGGAGTGAGGTCCCATAGCACAGAATCAGGCTTCAAGTCACCTACCAATGGAGAAGGTCACTTACTATTATTTTGACCACAGCACCCAGACAAAGGAGAGAGGTCCCACAGCAGAGAACCAGGCATCATATCACCCACCACAGGAGTAGGCCACCATTTAGTTACTTTGACCCCTACACCCAGACGGAGGAGAGAGGTTACACAGCAGAGAATCAGGCATTTAGATCACCCACCACAGGAGTAGGCCCCCATTGAATCAGACCCTGGCAACCATGTCAGATGGCACAACCATCAGCTTTATATCAATCAGCACAGGAGAAGGCGACTTTGAAAGACTTTGACCCCTACACCCAGATGGAGGAGAGAGGTTTCACAGCAGAGAATCAGGCATCATATCACACACCACAGGAGAAGCCACCATTTAGTTACTTTGACCCCTGCACCCAGGAAGAGGAGAGAGGCACCACAGCACATATTCTGGCATCATATCAGCCACCACAGGAGAAGCCACCATTGAGTTACTTTGACCCCCGCACCCAGGAAGAGGAGAGAGGCACCACAGCACATATTCTGGCATCATATCAGCCACCACAGGAGAAGCCACCATTGAGTTACTTTGACCCCCGCACCCAGGAAGAGGAGAGAGGCACCACAGCACATATTCTGGCATCATATCAGCCACCACAGGAGAAGCCACCATTTAGTTACTTTGACCCCTTCACCCAAACAGAGGAGAGAGGTTCCACATCAGAGAATCAGGCATCATATCAACCACCACAGGAGTAGGCCACAATTTAGTTTATTTGACCCCTGCACCCAGGAAGAGGAGAGAGGCCCCACAGCACATATTCTGGCATCATATCACACACCACAGGAGAAGGCCTCTTTCAGTGATTTAGGCCTTTGGACCCAGACAGAGGAGAGAGGTCAGAGATTAGCTTCATATCCCCCAGCACAGCAGAAGACCGCTTTATTTGACTTAGGCCTCAGCACCCAGACAGAAGACAGAGGTAGCATGGCAGAGGTTATGGCTTCATGTCACCCGTTAGTTTAACCGGCCAATTTCATCTGGTTAGGCCCCGGCGCCCAGACAGAGAAGAGTTTCATTCAACTGTGGGTTTCATAAAATTTGTATCAAATAAAGAAGTGGCCCGTAGCACAACAAGACATGTTTTAGGCAGTTAATAAGGACTACTCTGCACAAGGGAGGGACAGGTCCTGTGGGATCCATGCCTGGTTCATCTTTATGAAGGTCAGCTTGTCCACGTTGGCTGTGGACAGGCGGCTGCGCTTGTCAGTAATGACGCCCCCTGCCGTGCTGAATACGCGTTCAGATAAAACGCTGGCCGCCGGGCAGGAAAGCACCTCCAAGGCATAACATGCTAACTCTGGCCACGTGGACAATTTCGAAACCCAGTAGTTGAATGGGGCCGAACCATCCGTCAGGATGTGGAGGGGTGTGCAGACATACTGTTCAACCATGTTAGTGAAATGCTGCCTCCTGCTAACACGTTCCGTATCAGGTGTCGGTGCAGATAGCTGTGGCGTGGAGACAAAACTTTTCCAAATTTCTGCCATGCTAACCCTGCCCTCAGATGAGCTGGCCGTGACACAGCTGCGTTGGCGACCTCTTGCCACTCCTCTGCCTTCACCTTCCACCTGTTCCCCTGTGACATGTGGGAATGCTCTCAAGAGCGCCTCTATCAGCGTGCGCTTGTACTCGCGCATCTTACGGTCGCGCTCCAGTTCAGGAATTAAAGTGGGCACATTGTCTTTATACCGGGGATCCAGCAGGGTGGCCACCCAGTAGTCTGCACACGTTAAAACGTGGGCAACTCTGCTGTCGTTGCGCAGGCATTGGAGCATATATTCGCTCATGTGGGCCAGGCTACCCATGGGTAAGGACAAGCTGTCCTCTGTGGGAGGCGTATCGTCATCGTCCACCGTATCCCCCCAGCCACGCACCAGTGATGGGCCTGGGCTGCCACCCCGCTGTGAACTTGCGTCATCCTCGTCCCCCTCCACCTCCTCCTCCTCCTCGTCCTCCAGTACAGTGCCTTGGCTGGCGACTTGTGAACCTGTCCTCTGCTGCTTAAACAAACCTCCCTCTGAGCCACTTCGAACAGACTGGCCCGAAAGTGTTAGAAACGAGCCCTCATCCTCCTCCTCCTCCTCCACCTGGGCCACCTCCTCTAACATCATTGCCCTAAGTGTTTTCTCAAGGAGACATAGAAGTGGTATTGTAACGCTGATAACAGTGTCATCGCCACTGGCCATGTTGGTGGAGTACTCGAAACAGCGCAGCAGGGCACACAGGTCTCGCATGGAGGCCCAATCATTGGTGGTGAAGTGGTGCTGTTCGGCAGTACGACTGACGCGAGCGTGCTGCAGCTGAAACTCCACTATGGCCTGCTGCTGCTCGCACAGTCTCTCCAGCATGTGCAAGGTGGAGTTCCACCGGGTGGGCACGTCGCATATGAGGCGGTGAGCGGGAAGGCCGAAGTTCCGCTGTAGCGCAGACAGGCGAGCAGCGGCAGGATGTGAACGGCGGAAGCGCGCACAGACGGCCCGCACTTTATGCAGCAGCTCTGACATGTTGGGGTAGTGGTGAATGAACCTCTGCACCACCAAGTTCAGCACATGCGCCAGGCAAGGGATGTGCGTCAAACCGGTTAGTCCCAGAGCTGCCACGAGATTTCGCCCATTATCGCATACCACCAGGCCTGGCTTGAGGCCCACCGGCAGAAACCACTCGTCGGTCTGTTGTTCAATACCCCGCCACAACTCCTGTGCGGTGTGGGGCCTGTCTCCCAAACATATGAGTTTCAGAATGGCCTGCTGACGTTTACCCCGGGCTGTGCTGAAGTTGGTGGTGAAGGTGTGTGGCTGACCGGATGAGCTGGTGGAAGCAGTGGAGGAGGAAGCCGAGTAGGAGGAGGAGGCTACAGGAGGCAGAGAATGATGCCCTGCGATCCTAGGGGGCGGAAGGACGTGCGCCAAGGAACTGTCCGCCGGGGGCCCAGCCGCCACTACATTCATCCAGTGTGCAGTTAGTGAGATATAGCGTCCCTGGCCGTGCTTACTGGTCCACGTATCTGTGGTTAGGTGGACCTTGCCACAAATGGCGTTGCGCAGTGCACACTTGATTTTATCGGACACTTGCATGTGCAGGGAAGGCACGGCTGTCTTGGAGAAGTAGTGGCGGCTGGGAACCACATACTGCGGGACAGCCATGGCCATCAGCTGTTTGAAGCTGTCTGTGTCCACCAGCCGGAATGACAGCATTTCAAAGGCCAGCAGTTTAGAAATGCTGGCGTTCAGGCCAAGGGCTCGAGGGTGACTCGGGGGGAATTTGCGCTTCCTCTCTAAGGTTTGAGATATTGAGAGCTGAACGCTGCTGTGTGATATAGTGGAGACGCTAGTTGACGGTGGCGGTGGTGGTGGTGTCGGTGGCACATCCTCTGTTTGCTGCTCGGCAGGTGGCAACATTCCTCTCGAGGCGGAAGCCGAGGCAGCAGCGGTAGAGGGAGCAGGGGGAGCCTCAGCGAGTGCCTGGTTTTTAAGGTGTGTACCCCACTGCAGTTCATGCTTTGCATGTAGATGCCTGGTCATGCAGGTTGTGCTGAGGTTCAGAACGTTAATGCCTCGCCTCAGGCTCTGATGGCAGAGCGTGCAAGTCACTCGGGTCTTGTCGGTAGGACATTGTTTAAAGAAGTGCCATGCCAGGGAACTCTTTGAAGCTGCCTTTGTGGGGCTGGGTCCCTGTTGGCGATGTCCAGTAGCAGGCGAACTCTGGGGGCGGCGGCTCGTCTGCTTTGGCCCCCTGCTCCCTCTTTGGCTTCGCTGTTGTCTCGGTCTCACCACTACCTCTTCCTCTGAACTGTGAAAGTCATCGCCACGACCTTCAGTCCATGTGGGGTCTAAGACCTCATCGTCCTCTGCATCGTCTTCCACCCAGTCTCCCTCCCTGACCTCCTCCTGTTCAGTCTGCACACTGCAAAAAGACGCGGCAGTGGGCACCTGTGTTTCGTCATCATCAGAGAGTCGGTGACTCTGCTGCGGTGGTATACCCATGTCCTCTTCATCTGGAGACATAAGTGGTTGTGCGTCAGTGCATGGTATGTCTTCCTCCACTGGGGAAGGGCTAGGTGGACGCCCCTGGGAAACCCTGGAAGCAGAGTCTTCAAACAGAAGAAGAGACTGCTGCATAACTTGTGGCTCAGACCGTTTCCCTGATATGCTTGGGGGTGATGTGACAGACTGATGGGCTTGGTTTTCAGGTGCCACCTGTGCGCTTTCCGCAGAAGACTGGGTGGAAGACCATGTGGTGAACGTGCTGGAAGCACTGTCGGCCACCCAATCGATTAATGCCTGTACCTGCTCAGGCCTTACCATCCTAAGAGCGTCATTGGGCCCCACGAGATATTGCGGTACATTCTGCCGGCTAGTTGAGGGAGTTCGTTCCCTACTGTGTGCGCCTGGGGCCGAACGGCCACGTCCTCTACCAGCAACAGAGGCTCCACGGACACCACCACGACCGCGTCCTCGTCCCTTAATAGTATTTTTCTTCATTGTTGCGATTCAACTCGCACCACAATAAAATATATTATTTTTTATAAGCAAAATCCCCTCACTGGAATACTTTCAGTCTTTTGACTGTATGGATTACAGATGGAATGACTGTTATATGTGAGTACCGCTTTCTTTGACAGATTCTAGTATGGGTACATATATGTTTTCCCAACCCCAGCACATTAGTTTGCTAATTCCAGATGTATGAAACGCAGGCCTAACTGTATCTAGTATATTGAACGCCAGATAAACTAACTTGGCCTTTTTTAAATAAAAAAAAAATTCCCTCACTGGAATACTTTCAGTCTTTTGACTGTATGGATTACAGATGGAATGACTGTTATATGTGAGTACCGCTTTCTTTGACAGATTCTAGTATGGGTACATATATGTTTTCCCAACCCCAGCACATTAGTTTGCTAATTCCAGATGTATGAAACGCAGGCCTAACTGTATCTAGTATATTGAACGCCAGATAAACTAACTTGGCCTTTTTTAAATAAAAAAAAAATTCCCTCACTGGAATACTTTCAGTCTTTTGACTGTATGGATTACAGATGGAATGACTGTTATATGTGAGTACCGCTTTCTTTGACAGATTCTAGTATGGGTACATATATGTTTTCCCAACCCCAGCACATTAGTTTGCTAATTCCAGATGTATGAAACGCAGGCCTAACTGTATCTAGTATATTGAACGCCAGATAAACTAACTTGGCCTTTTTTAAATAAAAAAAATTCCCTCACTGGAATACTTTCAGTCTTTTGACTGTATGGATTACAGATGGAATGACTGTTATATGTGAGTACCGCTTTCTTTGACAGATTCTAGTATGGGTACATATATGTTTTCCCAACCCCAGCACATTAGTTTGCTAATTCCAGATGTATGAAACGCAGGCCTAACTGTATCTAGTATATTGAACGCCAGATAAACTAACTTGGCCTTTTTTAAATAAAAAAAATTCCCTCACTGGAATACTTTCAGTCTTTTGACTGTATGGATTACAGATGGAATGACTGTTATATGTGAGTACCGCTTTCTTTGACAGATTCTAGTATGGGTACATATATGTTTTCCCAACCCCAGCACATTAGTTTGCTAATTCCAGATGTATGAAACGCAGGCCTAACTGTATCTAGTATATTGAACGCCAGATAAACTAACTTGGCCTTTTTTAAATAAAAAAAATTCCCTCACTGGAATACTTTCAGTCTTTTGACTGTATGGATTACAGATGGAATGACTGTTATATGTGAGTACCGCTTTCTTTGACAGATTCTAGTATGGGTACATATATGTTTTCCCAACCCCAGCACATTAGTTTGCTAATTCCAGATGTATGAAACGCAGGCCTAACTGTATCTAGTATATTGAACGCCAGATAAACTAACTTGGCCTTTTTTAAATAAAAAAAATTCCCTCACTGGAATACTTTCAGTCTTTTGACTGTATGGATTACAGATGGAATGACTGTTATATGTGAGTACCCGCTTTCTTTGACAGATTCTAGTATGGGTACATATATGTTTTCCCAACCCCAGCACATTAGTTTGCTAATTCCAGATGTATGAAACGCAGGCCTAACTGTATCTAGTATATTGAACGCCAGATAAACTAACTTGGCCTTTTTTAAATAAAAAAAAAATTCCCTCACTGGAATACTTTCAGTCTTTTGACTGTATGGATTACAGATGGAATGACTGTTATATGTGAGTACCGCTTTCTTTGACAGATTCTAGTATGGGTACATATATGTTTTCCCAACCCCAGCACATTAGTTTGCTAATTCCAGATGTATGAAACGCAGGCCTAACTGTATCTAGTATATTGAACGCCAGATAAACTAACTTGGCCTTTTTTAAATAAAAAAAATTCCCTCACTGGAATACTTTCAGTCTTTTGACTGTATGGATTACAGATGGAATGACTGTTATATGTGAGTACCGCTTTCTTTGACAGATTCTAGTATGGGTACATATATGTTTTCCCAACCCCAGCACATTAGTTTGCTAATTCCAGATGTATGAAACGCAGGCCTAACTGTATCTAGTATATTGAACGCCAGATAAACTAACTTGGCCTTTTTTAAATAAAAAAAAAATTCCCTCACTGGAATACTTTATGGCTTTTCACTGTATGGATTACAGGTGGACTGGTATTAGTAGGGGTGACACAAGCACACCCAAGTCCCTGATGTAGGATTTCTATGGCACAGACCACTATTACAAGTGATTAATGGACGTTGGGAGAGATTGTGCTGCAGCACTAGTCCCAAGATGGCCGCCGCCTATCAGCCCAGTAACATGTGCCACAAAATGGTCTGCACAACCTTTAAAAAAAATAGCCTTGGACTGTGCTGCTAAATCGCTATTGGTCTGAATCCCAGGTGTAGATGTCTGACTTGTTTGGAGCTTTGGAATGCACACTGTGGCAGCTTCTGCTGCAGCACTACAAGTCGCAAAATGGCGGCCCAGGTACATGTGGATGGAAAAATCACTCTGGCCACTCTAAAAATAGCCAATCCCTATCAAAGAAGCAGCTCAGCTGCAGTTGTTCAGATGAATCACAGGTGGAGGAGAGAAATTTGCTTCCAGTTATTCAATTATCCCTGCCTATTCTCGCCCTAGCATCAGCTGCGTCTATCCCTGTTCTATTCACATCGGGAGTGAGCACGTCCCGACGTGCGCACAAGCTTATAAAGAGGCTGAGTCACATGCTGCACTTGGCCAATCACAGGCTTGCCAATAGTAGGCATGGCTGCGATGGCATCTTAGGGCAAGTAGTATGATGCATGTTGATTGGCTGCTTTGCAGCCTTTCAAAATGCACCAAAATACATGCCGAACGACGAACCCGAACCCGAACTTTTACGAAAAAGTTCGGGTTCGGGTCCGTGTCACGAACACCCCAAAATTCGGTACGGACCCGAACTATGCTCGAACTGTTCGCTCAACACTAGTTACAATATATAAAGAAACATTCCGAAAGCTAGGCCTTGGCTTTACAAAGCACAATGGCACACAGTCCAGAACAAAGTAATTGGAGTAATGAATCAAGCTGAGTCCATATCCAATAGGAAGGATTAAAGGGTATCTAGCTAATAGAATCTGAGGAGGTCACCTAAATAGGCTATTGGAGCAGAGTTGAGACAAATCCCCTCTAAAAGGGCGTCACGATCACAAGACTCGGAAACTCCAAAAATCATTACATTTTTCCTTCTGCTACAATTAGTAGTCCTTGAGGAGTAGGTAACAGATATTAATGTGGGACTGCTGCTGCAGGAGAACATCTTTGGATTTGGGTTGAAGCTTGCTGGGCCTGTTCCATAGTCTTTACCCAGACTCCAATATTGCGGATGTTTGCCTTAATATCTCTAAGGTCCGATGCTAGCAGGGCCAGTGCCTGGGTCAGAACATTCTTCAAGAAGTATTTAGAATAGCAAAGAGAGCCAGCAGCCTCCTGGCTATTGGCTACACTCTCCACATGTGAGGTGATTTTTAAGATACTTCCCCATAACATTTGCTTGTTGGACCCCTGTGGTGTATCCAGGGGGTCTCTGGCTTTGTCCTTGTTCCTTGTTTTACCCTTGGTGCAGGATTATGAAGAAGCTTCAGGGGATAGGCAGAATTTGGCTTCTATCCTACACTTTACTAAAGAGAGATTTAATTACACCAACTGGCAGTGGTTACTGACTCTATCATTCATTGGCCACTACACTTGCTTTCCTGCCTTGCATCCAGACAATAACATAGCAACAGATTTGAGGACCCTGCTCACAAGACCTTGCAATCTATGAGGAGATAGGGGTGACACACAAGGTAACAAGTGCTAGATTCTTGCAGTTGTCCAGGCATCTTAACACAATAGGGGAGTAGATATAAGGCTGCATGAGCCAGTCACCAGCCAATATCTGTAGTGCTGAGTGTATGGGGTGTGGATATTTGACAATAGATCAAGTTCAGAAGAATAATGATGTGGAGAAAGGGGGTTTAAATGGAGAAGAGTAAGATAAGGGGAAACAGATACATTTTTAGGGAGCACCTAATTTAGTGAGTTAACCTAATTGCTTGTGGTAGGTTATTCCAGAGAACTGGTGCAGCTTGAGAGAAGTCTTGGAGATGGGAGTGAGAGGTTTGGATTATGATGGATGTCAATCATTGGCTGAGTGTAGAGCACAGGCAGGATGGTAGACAGGAACGTGGAAAGAGATTTATGGGGGTCAGTATCATGGGGAGCTTTGTTGATGAGAATAAGAAGTTTAAATTGAATCCTATACTGTATGGGCAACCAGTGCAATGACTATCACGAGCGGAGGCATCGAAGTAGCGGTTCGATAGATAAATAAGCCTGGCTGTTGCATTTAGCATAGATTCGACAGGGAAAAGTCTGATGAGGGGAAGACCAATTAGTAATGAGTTACATCAATCAACATGGGAATGGATCAGGGCAACAATGACAGTTTTTGTTGTTTCCACAGTATGAAAGAGAAGGATTCTGGATATGGAGGATTCTGGAGGTGCAGGTGGCATGAGCGGGCATGATATTGAATATAGGGGGTAAAGGAAAGATCAATGTTAAACATAACGCCAAAACTGTATGATGGTAGTGTTACACAGTGAGATGGAGATGTCAGTTTTAAATAGGTTAGTATATGAATAAAATGCCAGTAGTTCAGTTTTATGAAATATTCTATATCAGATATAGAGAGTACATAATGTTAGAGATAGACAGCAGACAGACAGTCCCTTGTGTTCTGTAGCACAGCAGGGGTGAGGTCATGGAGGGAAGTGTATAGTTGGGTGTCATTGGTATAGAGATTGTACTGGAAACCACATCTGACAATAGTCTGTCCAATAGAGGCTGTGTAGAGAGAAAAGAGGAGACAACCAAGGGATGAACCCTGAGGAACCCTAACAGCAAGAGGAAGAGGAGGGAAAGAAAACCAAGAGAGAAAGGTGTCCTTAAGGCCAATAGATTGGAACATGATAAGGAGGAGATGGTGGTCTACAGTGTCAAATGCTGAAGATAGATCAAGGAGAATTATTAAAGGGTAGTCACCGTTGCATTTAGCTTTCAGGAGGTTATTGGTCACTGGGCATCCCAGTATCCCAATATTTTTCACAGCTTAAATGCTGGCTGGTAAAACCTAATCCTGCCTTGGATCACCATTGATGTGCATTTGATGTGGTGCAATCGGAAATGTATGTAGTCTGCAATTTTAGGTCTGCATGCTGAGACAGAGTAGCTATAAGCTGCTGGAACATGTGGAAAATGTCTCCCTAGTAAGGTGCTGAAAATTTCAAATATATACAATATTCTCAAGTGATATTGATTTATGCAATAAAATAAAAGCAATCAATCAATCAATCAATCAATCAGAAACCACTTTTATTTAACAAATATTACTGCCATGGTTGATATACAGTAGATTTTAACTTATTATGATTAGACATTGAAAAAAATAATTCTTTGTATTACAGAGTTATTATTAAGAATTGCAGATGGTGTGCTGGAAATATACTGTAATTTCCAATGTATCAAATTAGATATTTCCAATTGTTGACATTGACCCTTATCAGTCTAATAAAGTACAGCTTTCATTTACGGGACCCATGTTTTATGTGGTAGAGACATTACTGCTTAACATGGTTTTCAAAGAAATGTTTATGGTGATCAACTTTCAATTAGCTGTATGAATTCCCTGGAGAAATCTGTATATCTAAACAAAAGAAAATTTGCATACTGATAATAGCATATCATAATCACATGTTTAGACATAGCATTTACTATGGCAAACACATAAAATGAGGCCTGCACATATAAATGACAGCATATTCCAAATCATCATTAGGACTGTGATCAGTTAGCATAATGTAGGTAATTATAGACACAGCAAATACTGATGGTATGTTACATAAAGGGCATGAGAGCTAGAGGTGAGTCTGTTTTGGAAAATAGGAAATTATAAGCATTACAACACTCTAGTGCATTAACCGGTATTGGGTTTATGTGTTATTCATAAACCCACATATATTGAGATGTCTTTTAATCCCTTTCTTTTGCAAACATAGAAAGGCTGCTGCCGCAGTTTTTTTTTTGACCAGATAATGGACTGTATGACTTCCATTGAGCAGAAACAAGAATTGGTTATTTCTGGCTTGGACCATTATAAACCTTTTTTTAAATGTCAAAAATCACAGAAAAAGATACAAAACATCCTGCACGATATCATAACTGAATAGGTGGATGGGCATGGCTACATTTATAAAAGAAAAATCATAAAAAATAATGCACTATTACAATAAATGCAAACATTATATATGGACTAAGGGTACTTTCACACTAGCGTTTTTCTTTTCCGGCATAGAGTTCCGTCACAGGGGCTCTATACCGGAAAAGAACTGATCAGGTATATCCCCATGCATTCTGAATGGAGAGTAATCCGTTCAGGATGCATCAGGATGTCTTCAGTTCAATCATTTTGATTGATCAGGCAAAAGAGAAAACCGTAGCATGCTACGGTTTTATCTCCGGCGAAAAAAACAGAAGACTTGCCTGAATACCGGATCTGGCATTTATCCCCATAGGAATGTATTAGTGCCGGATCCGGCATTCAAAATACCGGATCCGTAAAAATTTGAAAAAAAATACAAGACGGATCCGTCTGTCCGCATGACAAGCGGAGAGACGGATCCGTTCTTGCAATGCATTTGTGAGACGATTCTGCATCCGGATCCGTCTCACAAATGCTTTCAGTCACATCCAAATCGGCGAATCCGGCGGGCAGTTCCGATGACGAAACTGCCCGCCGGATCACACTGCCGCAAGTGTGAAAGTAGCCTTGTCATCACTCTGATATGATAAAATTCGAGACTCTTAGCCAAAATATATTCATCCAAACACATCTGTGCCCGCCTACCCCTCCAAGGTGATCAGGCAGGTCCTACTCTAAACCTACCTATGCCAGACCTGCCCCGCAAAAATATAGAACATGCCTTATTCTTGTCTGCAATCGTGCCAGCCATGTGCGGTTCGCAAAATACTTACGGTTGTGTGCATGTAGCCCTAGAGAGAGAGAGACATAGAGATTAAAACCACTTTCAATTTGGATAGAATCGATTTGTACTGTAACCAATTTCTTGACCGATTTGGACGAATAGGACCATACCTTTTATTTTAGGAAATTCACTCATCTCTAGTTTAGTGCTTTATTCTTCATATAAAAAAAATAATTGTTCCTCCCTGAGTCTCCAGCCATATGCCACTGCTAATGCTTACATTTGTGGATCACCTTTTAGGCTGAGTGCAATGATTAAATCTTAACATGTCAATCTACAAATGCAACTTTCCTTAACTTTCTTCTTTGTCATCATCCATTTTTCCTTCATTTTCTCTTCATTTCCTCCTATCTTATCTCCTCTGAAGGGCAGGCTCCATTGTCCTATACCTGTAAGTCTGAGATAGTAGTCAATTACAGAAAAACACAATGCTAATATCTAAAGCAGTGGTTTCCATTGGTTTGGGAGACATACTATACAGTATGTAGCTTGCAACCTCCAGCTGTGTGACTCACTATAGGAGCCCTGCGTTTTGACTATACGTACTGGTTACAATAAGCCTTCCACATTCACAATATTGCAGACATAGCCTAAACCACCAACAGTGCCAATTTTATTCTTCAGTAAGCACTGCCTAAAACATGCAATGCTGTTTGGTTCTTCACTTAAGCTGGTGTATAATGAAGAGACAATGACTGAATGCCTGGAGCTCCCTCTGTATTCATGACCTTCTCTGATGGAGTAGTCGTCCATATATTGGTCTACTGCTTTACTCAATTCTTTGAAACTGAGAGCTGTCTACATCAGCCTTTACAGAAGTAAATATATTGGTGAACCCACATAAGCATCATGCTCCATTCGGAGAAGAAACTTAGGGGTTACAACTTCTGGGAACCCCTCCAATCTGATATTAATCACCTGTGCAGTGCATAGCTGATAAATATTTTTCATAGGATAACATTCTTTAAGTTGTTTTCTTAGCAAATATTCTGTTCAAATTGTGTAAGTCCTAACTGCCAAGACCCTATGCACATAGTGAGTCCTGGGTCCAGGCATCCAAAATATACTCTGGGCAGGGCCTGACTGGGGATAAAAACCAGCCCTGGAAAAAGTTGCACACCAGCCCCACAGCTTTGAGTCATTATTTACTTGTTTATAATAGGAGAAAGCATTCATTTTAAAACACGTGTGTAGGTCTGAGCTGAATGGCTGTGTGAAGCAAGAGCTCCGTTTGAAAAGTGCCCTTCTAGCTTGGATTTTCGCTTGAACTGGTCGAATCATGGTGAAAATCAGAGGCCCTAAAACAGTGGAACCTACCGCTCAACCGAAATCATCCATCACTAGCGGTGAAATGGATAAATTTATTTAAAAAAAGCTGCTTCCACCTACGCTAACAGAGAAGCCAAGATGGCGCCGGCGTCTCCACATGCAGCCAGCCGAAAACAGGGAGAATCTTCTCTCGGCACACAGGGAGGTGAGGAAGAACCTGATTCCCTCCCGATATCCCGCTCTTACCTGAGAGATACTCTGACTGCCTCACTAGCGACAGCATTAGAACCGCTCAGTGCTGACATAGGCACGATTAAGCAAGATGTCCGCCACATAGGACGCAGAGTAGAGGTGCTGGAAGACACGCAACTCGCCCTGTTAGAACACCAATCGGCAGTCACACAAAAACTGCAAGCAGTCCAACTAAACCTGAATTCACTATACAATGCGATAGAAGATCAGGAAAACAGGGGCCACCGCAATAATCTCTGCTTTAGAGGAATACCAGAAATGGTTGCCCAGGGAGACATCCCCAATACTATTGTGCAAATTTGCTTATCTCTATTGGGACCTGATTCGGTACATGAAGTACTGTTAGAAAGAGCTCATAGAGCCCTGAAACCCAAGCCTGCTCTCTCAGCACCACCCAGAGATGTCATTTGTAAATTTTTAAGCTTCCCAGTGAAAGAAGCCGTCCTCAACAAATCCAGAGATATACAAGCTGTGCAGTGGGACGGCCATGACATCCTGGTCTTTCAAGACCTTGCACAATCCACCCTCAGGAAAAGAAGAGCTCTAAAACCGTTAACAGATTGGCTCAGGAGAAGGAATATCATGTATAGATGGACATTTCCTTTTGGCCTCACGTTTGTTTTTGAAGGTCACAGGATGTCCATTTCCTCACATCTCGACCTGGACCCAGTCTATGAACACCTGAACATCGGCCCACTTGATATCCAGGATTGGGACCCAGTTCAAGACCTATTCGGACTTCCTGCCCTCCCTCCTACTGAATCCTGGGACAAACAGCATACTCCCAAGCAATATAGAGCCAGAAGGGGAAATCAGAAAACCACTCCAAGAAGACTACCATTAGGAGAGAGAAAACCATTTACACAGATGAATATGCGGTCACGTATTACCTCTGTCACTCTCATCTTTTGAAATATCTCCTTCTCACCCTTATTAGATACACCTTATCTTGTCTCTCTCTTTTTTTTATTTCTGTCATCTTTTTCCTCCCTCTGGTCTAACTGGACCTTTATCCTGATACAAGGGCACTGAAACAGATCCTTTTATCCCCCCTACCTACCTACCTACCCACTTTCCACCTACGAATTCACCTAGTGTATTTCACACTATTAATATTATTTTCTTATCTTTTCTACTCTTTATTTGTTTTTCACCACTTGGTCCTTATGCTGAATGTAAAGCAAAAGAAAATGTGGTGTTGTTGTTACCTGTTACTATTGTTTATCGATGTATTCAGTACAAGTAGATGTCCTGTAGATACCAACACTGTAATGTACCAATCTGGAACAATATTTGATGAGGATGGGAGTGGTTGCGGGAGGGCACATCCAAACCCCTTGACCCCTAGAATACCTAACTATAACAGTAGACTTAGTAGTTCCACTTATACGGAAATGAGATGGCTGATTAAACTGTAGTTTCCTATAATGTAAAGGGCTTTAATGCACCCTCCAAAAGGTGCCAGATTCTCTCATTCCTCAAAAAGAAGGATTGTTCAATCCTGATGCTACAGGAAACACACTTTAAATTTAACCACTATCCGAACCTATCTCACTCCAAATATCCACTATGGTTTCATTGTGGTTCAAACTCTTCAGCGTCTAGAGAGGTTAGCGTGGGTTTTAGGGGGGATGTGCCCTTCCAGTATTGCTCTCATATACAAGACCCAGAGGGACGCTACATTCTAATTAAGGGTTGTATTTCAAGCCAAACCTACACATTTATTAATATCTATGCTCCAAATACTAACCAACGGATCTGGTTTGAAAGTCTCACCCCAATAATAGATTCCTTTAAAGAAGGCATAACCATTTTGGGCGGAGACTTTAACCTGACCCTAGACCCTCAGAACGATTCAACCTCCCATAAATCTGCCCTCTCTCACAAGGCATTACAGGCCATTAGAAAACAACTTCATAGTCAACTCCTTATAGATGTCTGGAGATCCCTTAATCCAGAATCTAGGGATTACACATTTTTCTCACACGTCCATGGGTCATATCACAGACTAGATTATATCATGATATCCAGTGAACACCTCCACCTTTGCTCTAAAGCGTGGATTGATTCTATTCACTTATCAGACCACTCCCCTGTTCTGGTCTCTATCTTCACCCCACACCTGTCCCCAAAAATCTTCAATTGGAGGCTTAATGAGCAACTTCTATCCTCTAAGGAACAGATTGGAGATATACAGAAATCCATGGAGGAATTTTTCACTTTAAACGCTCTCCCAGAAACTTCCCCGCATGTGATCTGGGACACCCATAAAGCTTACATGAGAGGTCAGTTTATTAGAGCTGGATCAATACTCAAAAAGAAAAGGAAAGCTCATATGGATTACCTTTTGAAATCCGTAAAATAGAAACCCTCCACAAAAAATCCCTCCAGGAAACCCAGCTAGCCAGGCTCAGCGAACTTAGAGCAGATTTAAAAAATTACCTCAACACGCAATCAGCCAAGTTTTACTTGCATTCTCAATAAAAAAAAATTGCCCATGGCGACAAAACATCTAAATTCATGATGAATAGGATTAAAAAGAGAAGAGCCCACAATTATATAAATAAGATCACCAAGCCCGATGATACCCATGTCATAACTACTAAAGAAATAGCCCAACAGTTCCACGAATATTACCAAGCCTTATATAATATCCCCCGAACAAATTGCGACATAGACTCCATGTCAACCCCCCATCCAATTAAACAGTTCTTAGATCAAATCCCCCTCCCCAAGCTAGATGATTTTCAAAAGGAAAAACTAAGCTCCCCATTTACACCTGAAGAACTGCTTTTAACTATAAAAAATCTCCCTAAGAACAAAGCCCCTGGCCAAGATGGTCTCCCTGCCCTCTATTATCGCACCTTTAGCAAAATTCTAATCCCTCATCTCCTAAAGATATGTAACTTGTCCCTAAAGAGCTTTCCTCTGTCCCCAGACATGACTAAGGCACACATAACTATCATTCCCAAAGAAGGGAAAGATCCTTCCTTTTGTGCAAACTACCGCCCCATCTCCCTTCTGAATTTAGATCTAAAACTTCTAGCCAAAATGATGACCAACCGCCTTTCCCCCTTCCTTCCGCTGCTGGTTCATAGAGATCAGACTGGCTTTGTTAGTGGAAGGGAGGGTAAAGATAACTCAGCTAGATTAGTTAATGCCTTGTTTTTTTTGCCAAAAAACACTCTACCCCCTTGTTTTTCTCAGCAATTTATGACCCTCACACTGGAAAAATTTGGCCTACCCCTAGAGTTCGTGGAAGCAATCCTCTCAATGTACACAAAGGCTTCAGCGGCAGTAATTGTAAACAACTCCCTTCCCCCCCCCTTCCCTATTAAGAATGGAACGAGATAGGGTTGTCCCCTCTCCCCCCTTTTATTTGTTTTAGTTATGGAGCCACTTCTCCAAACCATCCGCCAAGAAGATAAAATAAAGGGCATCAAGTTAGTGGGACAAGATCATAAAGTTGCCGCATTTGCTGATGACCTTATGATTACTACAACGAACCCTTTGTATATAAGATACTAGAAATATTTAGCCAACTTTCAAATTTCAAAATCAACCTAAAAAAATCCAACGTCCTAGCTATTGGTGTTAAACCTCTAGTTAAATCAAAATTGGCTAAAATATCCCCTTTTAATTGGGATACTCCTTTCCTCACATATATAGGCATCAAAATAACTGAAGATTTAAACAAACTATTCTCCTTCAATTACACCCCCCTTCTTAAATATATACAAGACCAACTGACTAAATTACATTCACCCTCACTTTCTTGGTTTGGTCGCAAAAATATGGTAATGTCGTTAGTCCTCCCTAGACTCAATTATCTACAACAGGTCCTTTCCATCCCCATTCCGAAAAATTACTACATCAACCTTTCTAAAGCAATTAGATCCTTCATTTGGGATAAGAAGAAATCAAAGATCTTCCTGTCAGTTCTTCAGAGACACAGAACCTTTGGGGGAATTGGCCTTCCAAACCCACTTCTATACAACAGAGCTATCCTCCTGACGAGAGCCCTGGATTGGTTCAGACAATCACCCCACAAATCATGTGTGGGTATGGAAACTTCTCTATCGGGATACTCTTTTAGAGGTCTCCTAGTAGACACCCCCAGCTTTCCCATCAAAAAGCAAATAACTAATCCCTCTGTTAAAGCAACCTTGGAGGCATGGAAATGGTTCCAGGACTCCAATCTGGGCATTCCCACTCCTCCTGTTGTACAGATTAGAGATATATTAGATTTTGCCTCTGAGGAACTGAAACAACACATTCCTACAGCCCTTCGCCTATCAGTTACCCCCATCATCTCACTATTTACTGAAACAGGGAACTTGATGGAAGGTGAGGCCTTATTGTCGGCTTTAAACACCCCTAAAATTAACCCTCTCATCGTCTCTTTTTTAAGGAATCATATTATTAAACTCATCCCTTATGATTCACTAATCAGACCTCTCACGTGGTTTGAACATATGATTCAGAATCATTCTCCCCCAGTCAAACCCATTTCGCAAATATATAAAAAGCTCAATTCACCGATTTTGCCACCTAAACCAGCCTTCATTAGTCATTGGGAAAGAGATCTTGAATATAATTTCTCTTCTAAAGAACAATCCCGTATACTCATGCCTCCCCACTCTTCCTCTCGCTGTGTGAGGATTCAAGAAAACGGCTACAAAGTTTTAACTAGGTGGTATAAGACTCCCGACATAACATGCAGATATGGAGTGGAAAACACGGATATCTGTTGGCGTTGCAGTCAAGAAAGGGGCACCTTCTACCATATTTGGTGGACATGCCCACTTATCCATAATTGGTGGGAGAAGACATTCTCGAAAAGCAATAAAATCTGTAATTCAAAAGTCCCGATATCTCCCCAATTTTCCCTCCTGGGTAGTCCTAGAGGCGATACGCCAACTAAGATCCCCTTTCTATTTAATAAACGAATTATGGCTGCACGCCTGCTGGTTCCGCGGTTTTGGCTTTCATCTGACATTCCCCCTGAAGATCTATGGGTCAACAAAGTAGATACCATTTATCGATTTGAAGAGATCGCTGCATGGGAAAGCAGATCCCATTCTAGGTTCAAAAATAATTGGTTAGATTGGGAAAGATATAGAAACTTTAAATACAGTTTATTCCTATCAATCACTTATCAATTTCTCATCAACTTTTTTATTATGTCCGTAAATGCTTAAATGTAATCAACTTTATGTAACATCTACATATGTACTGTACTTGTTCATGTTCGACTTTTGTTCGATCACTGTGCTATACTTCGCATAGTGTTATGTGTCAATTTTTATTCACTAATAAAAATTTTAAAACTTAAAAAAAAAAAAAAAACACGTGTGTAAACACGAATATGAACTTTGCCCCACGATAGCCCTTTTGTAGAACCCCCATTGTTCAAAATTATCAAAGTGTTTTCCTAACCAGGATGCCTCTAAATGTTGCAAAACTACAACTCTCAGCATGCTCAGACAGTGTTTTACCACGCCCTTTGACCCACCACTTTTTTGTTGGCCACCTATTTAATGATTGTTGCATGCAACATTTTACTTGACCAGCTATTTTAGATATTCTACGCCAGTCCTGTTACAATCCCCCCAATGAGCCTTTCGACCAAATAATAAAAATATTTATAAAATCTCACCCATATGCTGCAAAAAAAAAAATCTGCAATGTAAAATCGATAATAAAGATCAACTACAAACATAAACATATTTCACATAAAAACTTAGTTACTTGGCTTGGCCCTTGAGGATCTCGGACACCACTTCAACACTTGGCCGGGGGCTCGGCGGAGCTGATGTTGTGCTTTATCCTAATGAGAAAGATTTCATAATAAGGATTTGGAGAAGGGGCAGAGGGATAGCAGAGCAGGGAGAGGCTGGTGCTGCTACTAGGGGGTCATACCATGGGTGAGTAATAAAGCCCACCATAATGCCCCCCCCCAGTAGTAATAATTCTCCTTATAATGTGCAAAACATACCCCTTTGTAATGCCCCCAGTTGAGCTAATGTTCCCATAATGTGCCAATATAAAATACCCCTTCTCAAAGCCCCCGTAGATGACCCCATAGTACTCATCTCCCCCCTTCCCCATAGTACCCACCATAATGTGTCCCAGTATAAAATGCCCTTATACAGAGCCCCCCATATAAAATACCCCTTCTTTTTAGCCTCAGTAGATGCCCCTATAGTGCCACCCAATAATCTGCCAATAATAAGTGCCCCAATAGATGCCCCCAATCATGTGCCAGTAAGATATGCCCCCATAGATGCCCCCAATCATGTGCCAGTAATAAGAGCCCCACCATCATGTGCCAGTAGCCAGAGCCCCCCCATATCATGTGCCAGTAGCCAGAGTGCCCCCTATCATGTGCCAGTAGCCCCTCCTTATTATGTGCCAGTAACCCCCGTTATGTGCCAGTAGCCCCCCTTATGTACCAGTACCCGCCCCTTATCATGTGCCAGTAGCCCCCCTTATGTGCCAGTAGCCCCCCTTATTATGTGCCAGTAGTCCCACCATCATGTGTTAGTAGTCGTCCTTATGTGCCAGTAGCCCCCCCTTATCATGTGCCAGTAGCCCCCCCTTATGTGCCAGTAGCCCCCCTTATGTACCAGTAGCCGCCCCTTATCATGTGCCAGTAGCCGCCCCTTATGTGCCAGTAGCCACCCCTTTTGTGCCAGTAGCCACCCCTTATGTGCCAGTAGCCCCCCTTATGTACCAGTAGCTGCCCCTTATCATGTGCCAGTAGCTGCCCCTTATGTGCCAGTAGCCGCCCCTTATGTGCCAGTAGCCCCCCTCATATGCCAGTAGCCCCCCTTATGTGCCAGTAGCTCCCCTTATCATGTGCTAGTAGCCCCCCTTATCATGTGCAAGTAGTCCCCCATCATGTGCCAGTAGTCGTTCTTATGTGCCAGTAGCCCCTCCCTTATCATGTGCCAGTAGTCTCCCTTATGTGCCAGTAGCCCCCCATAATGTGCCAGTAGCCCCCCCTTATGTGCCAGTAGCCCCCTTATCATGTGCCAGCCCAGTAGTCCCCCCTTATCATGTGCCAGCCCAGTAGTCCCCCTTATTATGTGCCAGCCCAGTAGTCCCCCCTTATCATGTGCCAGCCCAGTAGTCCCCCCTTATCATGTGCCAGCCCAGTAGTCCCCCCTTATCATGTGCCAGCCCAGTAGTGCCCCCTTATCATGTGCCTGCCCAGTAGTTCCCCCTTATCATGTGCCAGCCCAGTAGTCCCCCCTTATCATGTGCCAGTATTGTACCTATATAAAAAAAATAAAAAAAATTATACTTACCTCCAGCGATGCGATGCAGGCCTCTTCCGGCCTGTGTCCCTCGCTATACGGCTCAGGCAGCGCGATGACGGCTCAGGACAGCGATACAGATGATTATGGAGATGAGCGCTTCTACAATAGAAGCGCTCATCTCCTGCTGTGCCCTGCCGCCGGCCGCCCCCACTTGCCACCAGGGCCGCGGCCTTGCGGCACTCAGGCCTGCCGGCCTACCGGGAAATCTCCCGGTATCCCGGCAGGCCAGTCCGGCCCTGACTCTGGATAGTTAGGAATGAGCTTTTCTCAGCTCTAATTATATACATTATTATTTAGGAAGTGTTTACACCACCTCCACATGTAAGCAAAGTCAGCTCAATTCAAAGAGAGATCAATGTGCTGCTGGCCCATGGTGTGTCCACTGTGGCATATTTATACACACACAGTGGAATGCAAAAGTTTGGGCACCCCTGGTCAAAATGACTGTTACTGTTAACATTTAAGCAAGTTGAAAAGGAAATGATCTACAAAAGGCATAATGTTAAAGATGAAACACACTTTTAAATGTTTTAAGCAATATAAGTGTATTCTTTTGGCATTGCACAATTTTAGAGTGAAAAAACTGAAAAGAGTTCTTGCAAAAGTATGGGAAACCAAGGAGATTTGAGCACTATATCGGCAATATAATTTTCGCGTACGCGCATGCGCAAATGCACTATACAGTACCCAAATGCACTATAAAGAAAGTATATTGGTGTATAACACCCTGCTTCAATCCGTTTTTGGGGGGGACGACTGGTATATCACACCAGTAGAAATTATTTGTTCCAATAACGCTTGTCTTATACCTGCAGTATCGCAGCAGAACCGCACACAACTGCCGCACAATACAAATGCACTATAATATACTTTCTAACATGGGTCAAAGTTCTTCACAATGTAAAAGAATATGGCAGGCGCGAATATCTCCATATGTTCGAATGTTCGGCGAATCACGAACATGCAAAGTTCACCACGAAACGACCGCCGGGCGAACCGCAAGGCCATCTCTACCGAGGTGATGCAAATTTCAAAGCTTTATAAATAGGGATGAGCAAATTCTTCAAAAACTCGATTCAGCGGTTTGCCGAATATTTCAGGAAAAATTTGGTTCGATCCGAATATATTTGCAGCGAATGACATTTAAAAAATGGCTATTTCCTGGCTGCTAAGAGCCTTTATAGTGGTGTAGAACACTGTGCCTTGCAGTAACACGCATAGGGAGTCTGCTCTGGTAGTGAAATAATACTGTGAGTCCGTATGACATGCAGATGACAGGCGTCGCTCTTAGAATCATTGCACACTTCACTTATTAGTGCAGTCACAGGGCCAAAACTGACCAAATAACTCAAGAATGAACTCAACTTTACAGGTCGATGTTAGTGCCAAGAAGAAGCGCACTCCTTTTACACTGTCGCCAGCTGATTCAACATAGACATCTACAGAACCTGTTCTATTAAAGGCTTATACAAGTAGAGCCCCCCAGACAGAGTGCAGAGGGTGTCAGCAATAAATTTCTGTTGACGTCACTGATTAATTTGCCCTTCCTCTTCCTCTGATCCATCAGAACAATAATCTACAAAAAACTGATTCTGTCTGTGGAGCATACCCTTCACTCGATCAGCATTTGCTCAATAATCCATCAGTATTGCTAATGCCAAAATAAACAGGACTGGATCTAAAACAGAGATGACACGAGAATGGAATATTTGCATGTCTTCTGTATTTTGTACCCACTCCTGCTTTTGGCTACCAAATCATAAGCCAATTCTGATTGCACCATATAGGGGTCAAACAAATGATGATGTCAGCCAGGCCGAAAGGAAAAATAGTGGCCCAGTCATGAATTGGGGAGGGTGGGAATAGCATGAGAAGACCACAGAGTGGCCCAATGACAGGGTCTGGAGGTTGGACAGCATCAGGGGCCACATAGTGGCACAATTACAGAGTCTGGAGGTGGCAGCAGCAGCAGTAGCAGCATCAGGAGGAGGCCACCGAGGGGCACAATGACAGAGTGTGGAGGTGGCGGCAGCAGCAGTAGCAGCATCAGGAGAAGGTTCCAATAAAAAGAAAGACGGTCCAGCTTCACTGAAAAATACTTGAGGCTTTATTTAATCCCGTGCAGATAAAAACCAACGTACAGCAATGCAGAAAATCGACCGGTTTCGGATCACTATAGATGTGGATCCTTAGTCATGATGTGCATCAGTAGAAGGTGAAGTCGAGACTAAATAATAGACCACCGGGGACAGGTGATCACAATCAGGTACAGGACACACCTCCTGATGACATCCTCCACAGATAAAGTGCATAACAATTACAGCATGCCAAAAGACATAGAAAGTAAGATAAAATTTACAAATTACAATAATAAAAAAGAAGTAAAAATATTAATAATGTAGAATAGTATCATGACGCCTGTTCAATCCTGACGGTATCCGTGAGCCTAATTTGAAAATCCAAAAGCACTCACGATTGAGCAGCTTTTTCTTGTGATCACCGCCTCTGCTTGGTCTGTTAACCCTCTCCACTCCTTGGACTGACATGCTATCTGTATTACCATTATGAACCACAGCGAAATGCAGACTTGCGGCAGAAACATTTTTTATTTTAGCATGGGGTACATCAGAAATGTGACGGCATATTCGAACTTTTAAGCAGTTTGATGTGCACCCGACGTACTGTAGATTACACAGAGAACATGTTATGCAATATACCACATATGTGGTGTTGCAGTTAATGTATTGCTGAATAGTGTGAGTAGTGTGATTACTTGTAGACAAAATATGCGGGCCCATCCTCATATATGAACAACATGTGCATTTTTTATGTCCACATTTAAAATTACCTATGTGTCTCAGCCAAGTAGGCTGGGACCCAGGTTTATCCTGGTAAAGAGAGGGGCTCACCATATTAGCTAAAGTAGCAGCACGTCGGGCAACACATTTAACACCGCTTTTTACAACATCACCCCAGACTTGGTCATATTTGAGAAGATGAAAATGTCTTTTGACAATGTTGCATATTTGTGAGTATTCACAGCTATAACTCGTGGAAAAAAATCATTTGCTTCTCTTTATGACCAAGTTTGGGCTTATTGTTTGGGAAAATTAGATTATCCCGAGACATAGTGGAAACCATATTTTTGGATCGGTTTAAAAGTCTGTTGGGATAATTCCTGGCTAGGAGACGGGTGGTGACAGTATTCATTTCTTCAATACAGGTTTCACTAGAGGAGCAATTGCGCAAAGTGCGAATATATTCACCCCTGGGGATGTTGTGGACAGTATGTGCAGGATGACAGGATCCAGCATGCAGGATGGTGTTTCCTGCGGTTTCTTTTCTATACGTGCGACTCTGCACACGGCCATCCCCCACATCCCCCACCAAACACAAATCCAAAAAGGATATTTGGGTCTTATGCGAATTTAGAGAAAAACGTAAATTGCAATTATTAGCATTGAGGAATGATCCGAATGATGGTACGGCCGCCACATCGCCCGACCAAACAAAGAGCAGGTCATCGATGTAGCGACCGTACCACCGGACGGATCCACTCCATGGGTTGGAATCAGAGAACAGAAAATGATGTTCCCACCATGCCATATAAATGTTTGCAAGCGATGGTGAGAAACGAGCCCCCATAGAGACTCCTCTGCATTGGAGAAAAAACCTCCCATTAAACATAAAATAGTTGTGCTGCATAAGAAATAATACAACTTTGCAGAGGAAATCTCTAAAGGGTAATGAGAAATTGGAATAAACAGAGATCCAAGAAAGATCAGAGGACCACTGGAAGGAATGGAAGGCCTGTAAGACTGAAGCAGTGTCTTTCAGAAAACCAGGAATACACTGTACCAGTGGCTGCAACATACTGTCCACCCAGGATGACAGATTCTCTGAGAAAGACCCAATACCCGAAACTATAGGGCGCATAGGGGGGGGGGAACCCCTCTTTATGTATCTTGGGAGAGGAATGGAATATGGGGACCACTGGATATGAGACAAAAGTATAGTCAAATTGTTTTTGGTCCAAGTATCCACTATCCAGTCCCTCCTCCAAGATACTCCTCAAAAGGGTTTGGACGGAGCGGTGGGATCCTGTTTCAACCCGGTATAGGTAGCAGAATCAGAGAGCATAAGCTCATTTTGTGCAGCATACACGAGTCTATCCAAGATAACCACCGCTCCCCCCTTATCAGCCTTTCTCACAATTATATCAGACATACTTTTCAATTCTTTTAACGCTCTGCGTTCACTGGCCATGAGATTATTTTTACTGTCATTTGTATCCCTACTCTGAGACACCCTATCAAGTTCAACCAAATCACGTTCTACATTATCTTGGAATTGATCGAGAGCGGGGGTGCTTGACTGAATGGGATAAAAGTCTCTGTTATAGGTGCGAAAATTATTCGCAAAGTCACTGTGCACCTGCCGCTCTGGATCAATCCCAGAGAGAAAACACATAGTCTGCATAGAGGCAATGTGTGATAATTCCTGAAAGGAAAAGGAAGACATCTGATCAATGAAAAAATTTGACTGAGTTGTATCAGCCTCTGCAGAACCTATACCAACATTATCTATATCAGAAAAGTGTTTTTTAATGGTAAGATTGCGTGCAAAACGGTTGACATCAAGTAAAGTGCGATATACATCAAAGTGCACTGTGGGAGAAAAAGATAAACCTTTGGCAAGTACATTAATTTGCAATTGTGAGAAGACCTTGGCTGATAGGTTGATGACTTGAATGTTGTTTAAGTCTTTCTGTGGCGTGACGGATAGCGACCTCCTCCTTGCATGCTTCCGCCCTGCACAGCGTTTTTTGCCGGCCTTGTAATAGCATTTGTATTGGGATTGGTGTCATGTGCAGTGCCCGAATGATTAACAGAGGATAATACAGATGATTCTGGGGCGGAATCAGAGGATTCAGCGTCAGTGGAGCTGAAAGCCACTTTGTTACCTCTATTCTTTTTATAATACTGGCGTCGTTTCATAATAGAGCGAGGTGTATAGGTACGCGTATCAGTCCAATTATACACATTATTAGACCTATAATCTTGCATGTCACGGTTGTATTTCTCTTGTTTGATGTGAGTCAAACTGTCCTCCATTGTATTTAAACTCTTTTGGAGTTTCTGATCCAGTTCAATGAATGTCTCAGTATTAGCCAGAGGGGTTATCAATTCCTGTGTAACCTTAATTTCCTCACGCAGAGTGGATAATGATTGTTCCTCATAAGAAATAATAAGTTCCATAAGTTTAAATGAACAGTCAGATAAAATGAGTTGCCACTTGCTAGTGAAGTCGTCAGAGTAGACGGTAGTAGGTTTTTTTCGTAGGCGCAAGCCGCGCGGTATCATCTGTTTGTCCAAATATTTAGTTAGGCTTGTTAAATCCCACCAGGTTCTCATCTCCTTGGTGAGCAGTTTTTCCAAGGATGACATTTGGATCTTCAGATTCAAAGTATCCTGCGTATCTTTGTTATCCACATCAAATATAGTATTCATTTTTAGCAATCTATCTTGGCAATCGTCAATAGCTTTAAGTGAAGAATGCTGCATTATAGCTTAGTTGGTATTGTAAAATCATACTGCACATAGAGGGATGTAATTCGCCTAGTAAATCTCCTTGGGAGCACTGACCTGGTTCAGACAGACTTTGGAGCAACACTGGAAGATGTCGCGCTCATCAGTGGTTCACTATTTAGTCTCGACTTCACCTCCTACTGATGCACATCATGACTAAGGATCCACATCTATAGTGATCCGAAACCGGTCGATTTTCTGCATTGCTGTATGTTGGTTTTTATCTGCACAGGATTAAATAAAGCCTCAAGTAATTTTCAGTGAAGCTGGACCATCTTTTTTTTTATTGGAATCTGCTGTGCGCCTAAGGTTCAGGGCGAGGTCCGGGCTCCTGGCTTCCTGTGGATGAGCGCGACATCTTCCAGTGTTGCTCCATCAGGAGAAGGCCACCGAGTGGCACAATGACAGAGTGTGGAGGTGGCAGCAGTATGAGGAGACCACCAAGTGGCATAATGACCGAGTGTGGAGGTGGCAGCAGTATGAGGAAGCCACCGAGTGGCAAAATGACAGAGGCTGGAGGTGGCGGCAGCAGCAGTAGCAGCTGCAGGAGAAGGCCAACGAGTGGCACAATGACAGAGTGTGGAGGTGGCAGAAGTATGAGGAGGCGACCGAGGGGCACAATGACAGAGTGTGGAGGTGGTAGCAGTATGAGGAAGCCACAGAGTGGCACAATGACAGATTCTGGAGGTGGCGGCAGCAGCAGTAGCAGCATCAGTAGAAGGCCACCGAGTGGCACAATGACAGAGCCTGGAGGTGGCGGCAGCAGCATCAGTAAGAGGCCACAGAGTGGCACAATGACAGAGTGTGGAGGTGGCGGCAGCAGCAGCATCAGGAGGAGGCCACAGGGTGGCAGAATGACAGAGTGTGGAGGTGGCAGCAGCATCAGGAGACCACAGAGTGGCAAGGTGTCATAGTGTGGAGGTGGCGGCAGCATGAGAAGGCCACAGAGTAGCACAATGACGAGAGATTGCGGAGCTGACAGCAGCATGAGGGGGCCACAGAGTGGCACGACGACAAGAGATTGTGAAGGTGGCAGCAGCAGGTGGAAGAGATTGTGAAGGTGGCCGCTTCGTCTATTCATTTATAGGGAATATGGGACAGAACAGAAAGTTAAAATTTCTCAACTTTATAAAGTGTTGCTTAAAACACGATTTAATAATAAACGTTCTCCGGCACAAAAGGCTTGGCAAATTGATTGTCCATGAATTTCCCTCGAAGATTGAGAAAATATATTGGCAAATTTAAGTTTACTTTCTTATCATCTTAATCAAGTTTTAGTTCAATTTAATATTTAATATTTAATACATTTTATAATAAAAATTTATAGTGTTGGGCAAGCATGCTCGGACGAACACCTTTTTGGCTACGCAGCCAATAAACGTGCAGGGAAGTAGTGCAACTTACTGTAATGCCGTAGCCATGTTGGTTACTGGCATTACAGTGATTGGCTGGTCGAAACGCGTCATGGGTATATAGCCCCCCTAAAGACACGTGATATATAGCACCCCTAAAGACACGTGATTCGGCTCAGACTTAGTCAGGGCGAGCTGCAGCTGAAGAGACAGATAGTGAAGGGAGAGGAATTGTGTTTTTTTTTAGGGAGTTTTGAGTGTTGAAAGGTGCTAGAGACCCAACAGTCCTTTTAACCACTTCCCATCTGGGCCATTTGCCCCCTTCCTGACCAGGCCAAATTTTGCAAAACTGACATATCTCACTTTATGTGGTAATAACTTTGGAAC